>NC_080646.1:19187777-19496018 GCF_027579445.1 Ammospiza nelsoni
TGCTTTCAGTGGACTTTTAAGCAACATCAGCTCTATGCCAACACAACTATTAACTAGAGGTTAACAGATTTAACGCAGGCCAGAGTAAATGCAGGATGCATACCACAATTATTTCAGCACCCAATTTATCACCTGCACCTGCATTAAAACAGGCAATGCAGTCGTTTTCTACTTGGAAATTGAGATCCTTGATCACTCTCATCCAACTTCTCAATGCCTGCCAAGTTCCCAGTAATGAGCAAGTAATGCACAATTACATCTAATTAAAGGTGTGCCAGCAGCCTGCACCTCATGGGCTTCCCTCAACCATCAGGTGAGGATAAAAGCAGGTTCAGCTCACAGAAATCTGAGCATCTGAGGCATTCCCTGAGGTGGCTGTATCAGTGCATAGGGATTGATCTGCAAGACAAGGATCTGCATTACAGTAACATCCAAATTCCTGTTCAGTACAGCCCATAAACTCACCAGCCACCCCACTTCCTACATCTCTATGTCCTTCTCCATACCTGCATATATTGGAAGGTTCTAAAATTTCTATCAAGTGGAGTTGTGAAGTAGCTCAGTAGTCCCTTGCAGCTGCCACTGTCTTTGCTCTCACTCTGTTAACAAAGACACCAGAGCCTTCCCAGTCCCCATGCTCTGCAAGCACAAAGCAGCAGCTGAAGCATCATCACCTCTACTCAGAGCCACCACCAATGCAGGCTGACACCTTCTGGACGTGTACCAAAACCTGAATGCCTGCAGAACATACCACATCTAGCAAAGAGCACAACCAGATGTAGGAGAATGAAGTGACCATCCCAATATTGCTCCTTTCTAGCTGCACCACACAAAGGCCCTCAGATAAATTTTCCAATTCAACATATGTTGTTGCCATCATGGTGATTTAAATAGTTGTGAAACTGCTTTGAAATTTGCCCTTTTCAGAGACAGTTCCAAAAGAGAATCATTGCTTAAAAGAAAAAGAAAAAGAAAAAACCCAAAAAACCCCCAAAAAACAAGCAAACACAAAAAAACTCCAATAGTTTGGGGTTTTTTCAAGCTGTACACCAAACATAGGTAACGAGAAAGTTATTTTTCTGTAGTTTACCAGGAGGGTCTATCTATTTACTCAAGTGTTAATGAGACAGGAAGGAAGGGGGTAAGGCAACTGCTGTCTTAATATTTTACATCAAGGGATGAAACAACACAATTAATTTGCATATATTACCAGAGTAACTCAATTAATAGAATACCATGTTTCAAAACGCCAATTTTAAATAGTAGATTTTAAGTTATCAAAATACTTAAGAGTAGAAATTTGAATATATCTTGTGGAGTGTGAGGAAAACAAAAGTTGTTTGTACTATGATATACTGTAAGATTAGCTGGAATAAATATGACTGTGGAGACAACATTCATGTTGCAAGTGGGTTAATTTACTGCTGAAGCAGCCATATATTTTTTACTTATCAACAGGGAGATAGAGAGTCCCTAAAAAAACCTATTAATCACTGTTTTTTTTATTCTATTGTGCTCGCTTCCTGGAATGCAGTCAGAGAGGGAACTAGACTGCCTAGAAGCCCAGTCAGCAAAGCAGCTGCCCTGAACCCAGGATTTGTTTACAATTATTGGAGGGTGGGAGCACTGAGTGCATGAAGCACCTAATTGCAGAGGTTTACACAGGGCTTTCTCAATATCTGGAGTATTTCTTAGCAGTAGCCCCCTGGCTCCCCCCTTCTCCTCTCTTTCCTTAGCTGCAGCTACATTTCTATGAAATGTTTTTGGTTCAAATACTAGTGATGTTGTTCACAGAACAAGAAAACTAAATAAACAAAAGCACTGAAGCAGAATGTACTTTCTCCATTCTACTGCTGATTCCTACACTATGAAATAGAAGTAAATTACAGTTTTATCTTTATAGATATTTCCTAGGTAATCTCTAAATTCTTGGTGGTAACAGTTTCATTCAGTAGCATTTGGATTTCAGGCTCAGATCAAACGTGAATTCCAGCATCATCTCATACCACATTTTGCGAACGTGGAAGATCTTTCTGCCCACGTATTTCCTTTGGGTTTATGATGTGTGTTTTTCCTATGCTGTGCTCTGTGGGCTGTTCTTTTTGTTTGTGCTGCTTTGATTGTGTGGGTTTGGGGTTTTTTACACCACAACCAAACCCAAATCTATGCTCCATTACACAGGGTGTGTTTTAATCCTGTTGGCATTCACCTTCACTGTATCACCTCTGCTAAATGAATCTGCTGACAGCTTAATATTTTAAAGCTACAGACAGAGGAATAGTTACTGTGGGACATTGGCAAGTTGAGTTTAGGACATGTGCAACATTGAGGAGTTTAGTTCTATGATCAAGTTCCAAACTATGTTCCTTGCTCATAATAAAGATATTGAATGGCTGCTTCAGGCTGGTACTAATTCACATGTCCTGTAGTGTGTGACTTCTTTAAATTTTAGTTCCTTCTTACCTGTCTCTGTTACTTGCTTCAAGACTACCTCATAAATGATCACAATTCACCTACTAGAAGGTTTTTCAGCATTTAGGCAAATTTGGCTATGCCCCATGTGAAACTGTACTCTCCAATGCAGTTCTTCCCTACCTGGAACAAAATGTTATTCCTTAAAAATGGTGAAGTTCTTAAAGTGCTGGTTCAAGCCAGACTTCGTGGGCACCTGACAGATGGTGGTAGCTCATCCCTGCACTGCTCTGCCAAAACTCAGCTTTCAGCCCCTCAGGACCTACTATTGCTTCACTCTTATCAGACCTTAACTGCTGTATTTCAGCTATCAATCCTTACAACAACCTGCACATCTGGGATAACAGCTTTGAGGAAGTCTGAATAGGTAGAACAAGTAAATTCTGCACCACAAGAGCAAAGTTTGGCATTAATTTCTTCTCAAAGCTTCGTGTTTGCATATAGCAGAGAAAAAGTATCTGCTGTGATCATTAAAGTCAGCTATACTCTGATTAATTTTCAAAATTATGTAAATTTCATCTCTTACATTATGCTGCTGACCCAACTTTCTGTGATTAATGTTCTGTTTTCATGAATATGAACTTTTTGTCAAGCAAATATCACTTGCCTTCTGTTCAGGGCTCTTCAAGAGCAATCAATAGTTTTTCATAAAGGAGCAGCTATTATTTGAACTTTATTCTGAACTCCAGTTTCTAGATAAATTAAAAAAAAAAGTTTCCAATTTTGTTGTCTAGGAGAAACACTTTAAACCTTGTTTAAAGGAAGCTGTGCTCCTATTATGGTTAAATGATAACTTTCAATCTTTTTACTACTATGATTTTTGTTATGGCTACTACAGAAAAAGCTACAGCAAATATTCACATTCAGTTACCCTTGGTAAGTTATTTCAAACATTTGGAATGTGGTTGGAGATTGTTTATACAACATGTGAATTGTTTTAACTTAGTGACCAAGCACAGTCCAGCTGTGTCAGGACTCTGGAGAGTCACAAGATTTTCATTAGTGTCTTGTTGAGCCTTCTGTCTGTCCTTTCTCTATTCTTTAGTATAGTTTAGTATAGCACTCTTTAATATAATAAAATAACAAATTAGCCTTCTAAGAACATGGAGACAGATTCATCATTTCCTTCCTGCCATGGGGACCCCAGAAAATACAACATATAGATTTGAGCTTAGAATATAGTCTTTCAAAAGCAGAGCTAAACATATAATTTGCAACTGTATAATACAATGTATAGCAATTTAAAACTACAAGTAAAGATGTGAAACAACAGGTCCTCAAAAAATGACTATATGACACTTTGCTCACCAAGGTACCATTCACACTACCTGTAGTTTCTGACCTTTTACAATTTGCAATCTATGTTAATGTTATCCTTTATTTCAAAACAGTCTGCAAGCAGGTAACAAATGCAGAGAAGATGCTAAGCCAAGCTTTTATAAGAACAGCCAGTGTAGAACAGTTGCAGGATACCAGGAGCTGAGCAGTGAACACACCCCCAAATATCAGAAATCCCTCAGCAAAGGGACTATTTTCTTCTCATGCTGTGCTGCTGTACACTCTGAATTTTCAAACATGTACTCGTACTCAGGCCAAAATTAAACAGGTTTCTCATCCATTTATGGTGCTAAACATTACAGAATCAGTAATTCAGCAGTCTAAAGCAAAGATTCACTGGTTCAGTGGCACCTGCTGAGTTTCTGCCCTCCTATGGCAATATAAATAAAAAATAGTACATTTTGCCTGACCTTTATGAAAAGGTGTGAATTCAGCTGTCATAAACAACTACCATAAAAACAACAATACGGGAATTGCACTTTTGCTTTGGTTTTGAGTCATTAATCACTCAGGCCTCAAACCTTTCTCCTCAATAGTCTACAGTGGGTTCACATTTCCCTTTAAACTACTTATCCCAAAAGGCATATCAATCCAGGATACAACAGGCCATGTTCCCAATCCCCAATGAGACTGTCTGCAATGTGAACACTTCCACCTTGAACAATGACACTCATTTCATCATCCCCTTCTGCCTCAATACCTGCAAATAAAGTCATTGGCAATGTGGCTGCTAGAAGCTGAGATTTCACGTCCAGGGCTGGTGCATGAGCTGGAGAGGCAATAAAATAACAAAAGTAATCTTTCAGTGGGCAGGTGAGAGAGAGAGAGAGAGAAGAAAAATAACCAATCCCACAACAAAACAGCACCAGGTTTTTGCTGTTGGCACAATTCCTTCAGAGCATGTTACCGAGACAGGGCACCTGCCATTCTGATGGTGCAACGCTCAAGCTGACTGCAGCTAAATTTTGCCAGCTAAATCTGTTCACAATAGAGCTATGGCTCACTCACCCTGCAGCAGACAAAACGTACACTTTACTTCTTTGGCATGACTAACAGCAAGTTTGCCAACTTCCAAACACACTCCTAGAAAGCTGGGCTGCTCTGTGTTTGCATCCAAAGGGTCAGTACAGTAATAGTTCAGAGAGTCCAGATCCAAAGTGTTGGAAACCCAGCTCCAGCAGATAGAAAATTTGGATCTTCCATTTTTATACTATCCTCATTACTTCAGTAGACTGAAGAGCTTCCTTTTAAAGAGCAGTGCTTTGTAAAATTTCCATATCTTCACACCAAGTTGTTAAACACTTAATTTAGGCACCACATTAACTATCCTGAAAGGAAACACAGCGAATCACAACTATACTAAATATTCAAAGTTCATGTTAGCATAGAAATTTATGATGTATGGAGTGATAAAGTATTTTGAACTCAAACCAGAATGATACAAAACAAATTTAAACTCCTTTCTGTTAGCATACCAACAAAGCTTCGATGGGCCAGGCCTGCATTACAGAGAATTTCCAAACAGACAAATAAACAGACAGACAGCACCAGTCCTAGACCTCCTGAGAATGAAACCTGGTTACCAAACAAAATGCAACTTCACTGAGGTGTGGGGGGAAGTGATTCTGGCCCAACTCTACATACACACACACATGTACATATATGTTGTTATTTCAGACATGCAAGCACACGTGGCCTTCTTCCAGAGCTCACCATGACCTTATCTGGGTGCTCTCCACACTCCATCACCTCAGCACACTCTGCATTTCCAACACAGTCAAGGTGAGAAGTTTCCAGCAGGAGGCAGTCCATTTTATATATACACCCCAGTTTGAAAACCCCATCAGCACTTGGGAAAAGACACAACTTCAGAACACTAGGAAATGTGGAGAACATCCAATAAATCATTTCTGGGGGAAGTAAAGGCCAAGGCACAACTTGTTGATTTTCTTGTATGCTTGCAGCTCATGTTCTCCCAGTACCAGGACTTGGTATCAAACCTCCCATACAAAATTTCAACATTAACCATGATTCTAAATTACTTTAAATACACTTCCCTCTCCAAATCACAGCCATTTATACAAGTGAGTAAAGACACATCAAACAGAAGCTCAGTGTCTACCTCCTGCATTGACTTCTTGAAGGAGGTGCATGTCTTTTGATGTGACTGTGGGAAGGGGAATTTGAAAGGCAGCTTTAATCACAACTACCTATTAGTGTTCCTCAGCAAGGGAGAATTTAGTATGTTTACAGACTGCACACATCACTGCTGTTCACTATACCAAAAATGCATAAAGCAGTTCCCTTTCTGCCTGATTTGCCTTGGAGGACATTAAGTTAACATTTCAGAAAGAAACAGCAGTTCTTTAACTATGCAGCTGCCAAATCAATTCTTTCTGATTCTAATATGCTTTGAATTTCATAAGATCTTTCCACAGACATAAATCTTTCAGTCCCAAGCACTTCCTGTCATTTTAATTACTTCCCTTCAAGTCCCCTGAAGAACAGAAATTATGCTTTGCAGCGTTCACAGACAGGATGAACAGCACTTACTGTGTCCTAGGGGAGAACACTGTCAGGAAGGGCTATTCAAGTGGGGGCAGGAGGAGAGGCAGTGCTGGAAAACACATACCTAAGAAATGCATACACTTAATACTCAATTGAAATTGAAAATATGAGAAGCTCAACCTCCTTCTCACTCCCCCCTTCCAGTAAACAGAGGAGAGATGCCCTCTCTTGACACACTGAGCTTTCCAAGCACACATTTCTGGAATGAAACAGCACCTGAGTTACATTGGAGAACATGAAATAATCCTTTTCAAGTTGCTTCCCCTACTTCTAGATATGTGGTGGTCTTAGATCAAGGGTTTTTTTATATAAGTATATTTATTTAATAGGGTAAAAAGCAAGCAAGTCTCCATCAGTCTTGTGCATTGATATGGTCTTGAACCAAGTCAGATGTGTACACAGATTGTCAAATCCCAATTTCCATTCACCCCCACACGGGAACTGCTTCCATTTCCAACCTCCTGCCTCACTGTGGTTCACCTTGAAGTCACCTCCTGTAAGCTCCCTCCACACACCAGCCCACACTCCCAGAATCTTGCTGTGCAGAAATTGAAATCAGGTCACCCCGAGGCAATTTGCTAAAGAGAAAGCATTGTTTGCCTTCATGTCAACTAAGCTACTTAAACACTGCAAAAAAAAAAACTTCAAGCACTCAATCTCAGTCACTCAGAGCTGCCTTCAGTTGTTTCAGGTGACTGTGGACCTGCAACACTGCAGATGGAGACAATGCCCTTTACCTGCCACTGCATGGTTGCCCCATACAGCTGCAGGATTTCATGCTTCAAAAACCCAAAAAATCCTCAAGTAAAACTCCCCCCACAAAACAAAACCACCAAATGCAAAAAAAAATTAGAACAGAACTACTCGGCATTTTCAACATGTCAGCGGCACACCAAACTGTTTGTATGGAAGAATGAACTGACTTGTAATACTTTGAATAACAGAGATCCCAGAAAGATGTATCTTCACTGATTTTCCATTCATTGTCCTGGAGTTGAAGCCAAAAAAAATGAGTAAATCAAGGAATTTTCCTATCTGGTCTTTTTGAAACACTAACAGTGTGCATAGTATGAAGGCTTTAGAAAGGCAGAGGTAAAACATTGCATTCTCAGCTCCAGTCAGCATATTGCATTTCAGTATTTTCACAATAACATACAGTTGATATCCAAAGTTTATTCCAAAAGTTTTTTCCTGCAACGTCTGCCCAAGGGACTGATTCCACTGCATTAGAAAAGCACATCTGAAGTGTTTATTGCTTCCAGATTTTGAAAGGAGAAATTACTGTTATAACTCAGCTGAGTCATCTTAACAGCTCTGCTAAAATCTCTCTGGTTTTCATCCCAAAGTCTCACTTCAGAAAAGACACGCTTCCTGTATATTAATTCTCCAAGCATATAAAGCCCATATTCAATGTTTTGGCAAAAAATATATTTAACAAGGAAGATGAATGCAACTCAAAACTTAGAGTGCAGGCAGCTTGAAACACATAGCAAACTTGGGACCTTCAGTTACTGCATCCAACACTCCCTAACCTTTCTTCCCTTCTCTGCCAAAAAGCCAAAACACCACATCCAGAATTTGCACGAAAAGCAAAATTTGACGATCGTGACCTGTGTCCAATTCTGCATTTAATGGTTTTATTGGATCAAGTTAGCACAGAGGTGACAACTGACCTCAGTGCTGCAGACACGCCAGCTGTGTCACATGAGAGGAGCCACAGCCAGCCCAGGCAGAACCCAGTGAATGACAGATGAAGCTCATGTGGAACATTCAGATCTGGAGTAATGCAACAGCTCAGCTACAGACTGAGCCCAGCAATCAGAGAACAGGCACTAACCAGAGATGCAAAAAAAGTCTGAAACTTCTGCCCAGAGAGCTTTTGCTGGAAAAAGGTACAGATCTTAAAATTAAAAGAGTCTATCAAGAATGCAAGTGACTGCTGAATGCAACAAGTAAAATACCTGCTCAGCAGCACTCACTTTGGTCACAGATCACAGACATGCATGAAACAACATTAAGTAAATGATTAGCACAACATTATACATAAGCTATTTGGGATGAACAGAGCTAGTGAGCATGTTCATGAAAACTGGTGAAATAGTCCAACTGTACCTTGGTAGGTAATATTTAACAGGCCAAGTGGCAATATCTGAATTCAACTTGCATTTTCATTGCCCTGTTTCTAAATCTGTGGTTTAGATATTAAATGGGTTTCATCATAACAACTTGCAAGTACTCCTCACTATGCTTTAAGTCATAGACTCCACTTCTGTCACAGTGCACTCTGGAAAGCAAAGCTTCTGACTTGTCTGAAAATTCAGAGCTGTGTTCTGGATTTCCTTTCACTCCAGCTGCTCTCATGAATGATTAACACTCAAGTCTCCTACAACTATGTGTTACTGGCTCCTTGGACAGCACTTAGCTGTAGGAGCAGATGGACAGCAAGTTTTTGGAAGCAATTCTGCCAAGAATGTCCAAGCCAAATGCCCTTTTTGGACTGGCATGGGGAGAAGCATGTGGGAAGAAACACACTTCTGGTTGACATGTTTGCCACTTGGAATGCTGCCCTGAACTGGCAACTGGCAAATATTTACAGAGGAAACTTTTCTCTTGGTTAGAAAGTGACAGGGCACACATCAGTCAGAGCGTGGAAATGACAGATTTGTATTTAGAAGCACCACTGCAGGATCCAACAAAGACTAAATGCTGCATGACATTAGTGTAGCTTCAGAAACACACACACAACAGGCAGAGGAGCAAAGTTTTAGCGATGTAGAATACTCAGTTACACAATATCCAATTCTTCTGAAATATTTCTGAATTGCTGGAGGGGAGAGGTTCTCCCTCAGGGAAGAGACCAAGGATCAGCATCTTAAATCCGAAGAAATCCCCACAATTGCCTAGAACTTAGCCAGTGCACTTGAGAAAAGCTCATCTGCTCTGGCACTGTTGCTATCCTCCTGTATCTTCGCAGCTGTACAGAAATCTGTGAAGGTGGAGAGTATCAGCCTCTGATTGCATGGACCCAGAAATGAAGGCTTGAAAAAACTCAGGTGACAGAAAAGACTTTTCCACAACCACCAGATGGCTGGGGAAGTAAAAAAGCCTTATGATGGACAGTCTGTGTCTCTGAGCTTTTATGCCTTCTTGCCCCAAGGACATATATGCCTGAAGTGACAGAATTACTTCAGTTAAATTGTAATACTGAACTTCTAGTCACAGGGAAAGCAGGAGAAAGAAAAAACGGGCAAAAAACAGAAGTGAAGGTTTTTTCATTTCTTTATTCCATGATTTTCCCTAGACATATGGGTATATATAATGTTAACAATCCTAACCTGTTTGTAACAGGCCGCAGAGAAAACATTCAAAAAATGGTAAGACAAAAAAGTAATCTGATAAGTATACATGAAATAAAAGAGTTCAGAGGAAATGCCTCTGTACAAGGGAAGTGTCTATAAGGGTGCTGTACAACTATCACAGAGGAGACTTTTAAAACAACAAAATCAAAATTTACAACAGCATCAAGATAGCAGTAAAAGCATAAATGAACAGCTGTATCTGCAGAGGCTTCTGCCCTGACATCTGTGCTTCAGTTGAACTGACAGGTCACTGCTGCACAAAACCTTCACACAAATCAGGCTCTGGGGAAGAAAGGGTCACCTAGCCATGCTCACCCGCCCCAGGGCTGCAATACCAAGACAATCAAAGAGATTCTTGAGAATTTCAGAGATGGAAGTAGCTGCAAACAGGACCAGTGTAAAAACAACCAGGACCTTGGCAACTTCAGGTGTTTTCATAAAAGGCAGACAAATAAACCCTCACAAAAACACAGTAGCTTTCTTCAAGGTCATGGGGTGGTTTATAACTCTCCCAGAAACTTCTGTGCTCTCTACTTGAAGCCCAGTTTCTCTGGAGTTTTCATCTTCAAGCTGCAAAGGAGGTTTTTTTCCCTTTGACTTTCATTTGCAGCAGTAACCGCTCCACAAGAGCATTGCAGTTCCCCCTACCAGGCACTCCTGTGAAACAACCAAGTTTCAGGACATGTTCCAAGGCATCTCTCATTCTCCACAGGGGATTTAGAAGCACTCCCAGCTTTCCCAATGGTCCAAAACCCAAGCAGTTGTTTCTGTCATGTGGTCCATTTTCACTGTTTTCATGAATGCAGCCACCCCTCCGAGGGCTGGAGGAAGCTGTCAGCCTTTAAATGGGCAGTTCCACCAGAGGTGCCAAGCTCTAGATGCCCTAAACTACCAGAGATGCCCTAAACCACCAAAGCAGAGATGCCCTAACCTACCCTCTGAAGAAGACACCATATGTGCAACCCTAGTGCACAACCAGCTGAATGCTCAAAGTGACAGCAGTAAAAACTCACTGAAGTCACACTGTACCTCCGTATCTTCCCTTGCGGCTGCAAAAGCCCTGCTTTAACCCAGGCATCCAGAACGAAGTTCCACTGGAATTCCAGGGCTCTGTTTCACAGAAGGCACTGCACACAGCAATATGAGCTAGAGAATGAGAAGACATCGTCAACAAGCAGAGGCACATGGTCAAATTCCAGCTGTGACCTTATTCCAATACCCTGCACACTTCAGTCCTGTGATAGGATTGAACAATACTTGAATTTAGCCCAGAGGAAAAAAATTCGTGTTTCTGTGGTTAAGAACTATAACATCTAAATTTTCAAAGGTCCCTGCTCCAAATTAAATATTCACACAAAAAGAGATTTCCAATAATGAGACAGTTTCCAGAAAAGTTATGGGGACTATTTGGTTCAGTCTCCCAAGGAATTTGCCTTCCCACACAAGCTGTAAATTTGAATGATACTCAGAATAGTTGTTTTTCTATCTTTTCTGTAAGATTTGTAGACACTAATGTCAGAATGTTCAGCAACAAGCAGCCAATTTTCCAAACACAACTAAATTTAAAAATCAGAAATAGTGATTCCAAGACAATTAGTTACTGTGCTGATACCTGCTAAAGATAACTGGAAATTTGAGTTCTTTTTCTAGACAACCAGACATCCTGGTATTGCTCTTAAATTTATTTCTATGGAATGGATAGTGTTGGAATAAAAACTGAATAGAGGAGTTCTCTGCTGGAAAACTGCTTGCAAGGGTTGTTTTGCTGTTAGTTCAAGGTTGAGGGGGCATTTCTTTTTCTTAAATCAAACTGTGGTGAAAGTTAATTTTTTCTCATAAAAATAGTTCTGAAAAATCAGGTATTTTCAATCAGTATGCAGAGTGTTCTTCACTCAGCAGCTCAATTCTGGATGCTCAATGCCAGGTGTGGCAGACCATGCTCAGAGAGTTAACTGATCATCAGTAACTGTGCAAGAAAGCAGCATCAGAACTCCAGCCCAACTCTTCAACACAGCCCTGCACTGTTGCTGCATTTTCTGCTTGACTGCAAATGTTTCTGGTAATGTTTCCATCTAGAGATTGGGGGAAAAAAAAAAACACTGGCATGCTCTAGCCAAGATTCTTACCTTTTGTACATTTTAATATGCTATGCATGCTTTGTTAGAGCATTTTTAGATAATTTCAGGTAATTTGACAGCTATGCTGTTTAAAGCCACAGTTTAATCACTCCTGACTCTGGCATGGTTTGTTTCATACAAGGCTTTCCACTGCCTTGCTTGATCCAGTCTAAGATGAACCTCCAGAAAAGGAATTTGCAAAATGAACCAGAGAAAGGTGAATATGTACATTTTTTAGCACTACTACCCAAGAGAGCACTTTGGGCATGCTAAATGACAGCCTAGACAAGGGGAGGGAAAAGTAAAACAGATTCTAATCCTGGAGTTCCACATGGAGTTGTGAGCATGATGAAGAGGCAGGCAAACACTAAAATCTAGGCCATGAAATACCACCTCATTTACAGGCAGAGTTTCTGGAAAGACAAAAGTGGAGGAGCTTACAGCCAATGAACCAAAGCTCACTGATTCTTTCTTAGCATTCTCAAAGACAAAACACATTTCAAACAATATGAACAACCAGTAAGCAAAAGAGACAACCAATTTCCATCAGGCTCTCCAAAATGTGAAACCTGTTGACTACTTGCAATTATTCTCAGTCAGAGAAATCTAAGTTTTAAAATGCTCTTAGCAACATTTAACTGTTTATCTTCATCATTTCTAGCCTACCCGATAAACAACCTTGACTACAAATAGCTTTATTCAACATTATTTATTTACTGAGTGGAAGCATAAAACCAACTCACACGTGTCATAAGAAGCTGGCACCCTATTCCCTTCCTGTTTGCTGCCTCCCAGAGCTGACATCACTTCTCATGCCTGCCCACAATTCCTTATAAACATCCATAACTGGACCAGAACTATGCAGAAAAAGACCTGACAGCCAAGTCCATTTTTGGAACATTAGCTTGCAACCAACATATCTGAGAGCAACTGCAATGCAGAAAAATCCAACCAAGGGCAGAGTTTGCTGTCCCACCACTGAAGGTCATTTTTGCTCCTGGTGTACTCCCACAGGTTTCATCTATAAAATGCAGTTTGTAAAGCTGCCTCCTCCTGGCTGTGCCTCTCCTCACTGTGTGTGATGTGCTCAGTCAGGAGAATCCTACATGAAAACTGCTATGGTTTAAAAACCAAGCAAAATCCAGCCAGGTTAGGTCATTTTCTTACCTTTGGAATACAACAGCAGTTCAGCCATGGAAAATTAATAGTTAAAACTTGAACAAAAAAGAGACCAAACACCAGTGTCTTTCATTTCAGCACTTGCATACTATAAAATGCAATGAAATTCAGTTGCAGTCAGTCAGGCTTTCTTATGTCATTATTTCTACTCTATGCCACATTTTGTATGACAAGACAAAATATAATCAGAATGCAAACTTTCATGCAATAATTACACAAAAATTTTAACCAACCATGTGTTTCTCCATTACCATTCAATGAACGTATTCCACTATGGACACCACAGCACAATTTCAACCATTTCTGTCATCAAATGGAACAGATTAGAGCATTACATGACAACCATGACAGCCCACAACTTACCCTCTGACACCTTGTTACTTAAGCAAATCCATAGTCCCCACAAACTAAACACTACCACTTAGCCTCAATTGATTTGCTTCACATTAATTTCATCATACCAGCTCCTGTAAACCTAATAGTACCTCAGGACAATGTAGAAATAAATTAAAATTAAATTACACCACCACGTGAAAAATAACTGTTTACATGGTATTTTTTTTAAAAACATCAAATCCTTCTTATTTTCAAAAACTAGATTTCAAATGCTGCACTTCTGGGCTCTGCTGTAAGGATTTATTTAGTGCTGATATACTGCTCTCCTCTCAGATTACACTGTTTAAATCTAAAAGGCAATGCACATGCTCAAGAGGACTGTTAAGAGTAAACACAAAAGTCCTGACGGAAAGTTCCTGTGGACTAGGTTAAGCTTTATAGAGATATAAAATCAGTCATTGCCAGGGAGAACTTGGACACCTTGTTTGTCACTTTTCAGCCTTCAAAGGTGCTGTACTAATTCCTTAGTAAAGGATGGGCAGAGATGAATTGCTCTTCCCTCTCAGTGGAGAAAACCCTTTCTCCACCAGGCTGAGACACAAATAGGCCACCACAGCCTCAGATAAAAGCTAAGTCCTGTGGTTTCCAAGCCCTTTACCCTTGAAAGGGCAACCAACCACACATACCACAAAAGGAAGAGGACCAGAACTCAGTATTTCTGTAGCATATATAGCTATGAAGTTTTTCACAGCCTTGCACAGGTGCTTGATAGCTAGAGATTGCTTCAGCTGCCTTGGTTCTCTGGATATGGAGAGGAGTAACAGTGCCCTTCCCAAAGCAAATATACAGCCTTTAAAAGGACCAGCAATGACTGTGCAACCTCAACACCAGAGGGTAGAAAACAGCAGGCTGAAGGGGAAGATAAAGAGAAGGGCTTGGCAGCAATTCCTCCTTCCATGGAGTGCTTGTGAAGAAACTGTCTGTGGCATTCACATTTGATGATAAGAAGCTTGAGAGACACAACTGCAGGAGGCTGAACACCTGGGAAAGCACCTTTGGTGGCCCTCCAAAACAACTGCTTTGTGCAAGCCAATCCACTGCAGAACTGCAGCTTTTGCTGAGTCCCTGTCCTTTAGTATTAGGGAAAAGTCACCCATTGGCTGACCCATGCTCAGAGCTCAGATTTTCAGCTGAACCAACTTCACCTGGATGAAATGGGAAGAAATCCAGCCCCTCACTTGTACCTAAATCCATGTCAGGAGTATTAAGCAGATCCTAACTGTATTTAATTCCTAACCAAAAAACTGACTTCAACCACATGCGTGGCACCTTTTAATTACTACCAACTCTAGTAACAATTGAAAAATGACACAGAGTAATTTTAGAAAATAATTTACAATATCTGAAAATGGGAAAGAGAAAAAAATTACTTAAAGTAACAAAAAATGACAGTATTGTCATGTTAAAGAAGCTTGACCTTTCTGACGTTGTTCCCTAAGGAGCCTTCAGCAGCAGCAGGCAGAAAGCGAAGTCAGGAAATTCAGGCTGCAAAAAAGAGAAAGCTGCAGCATGCAGGTGATGAACAAGTTAAGTGTGCTAGAAGGAAGCAATAGTGCACACTGAAGACAACAGCAGGACCACAACAGTTGCAGTGGTTTGGAGAAAAAGAGGATGCAGAGGCAGCTGCAGCATTAGAACAATCAAATAAAGGCTGAGACATTCCAACATCTTCCCTCAATTTACCTCAAACAAAATTCTTGTTTAAAGATGATCCAAAGTATGGACTTAAGCAGTTAAAAAATTTTACATTAGAGCAACAATTGTAATGAAAATGCACAGTTTGTTGGTTTGTTTTCATTTTTTTTCCTCCTGCATAAATGGCAGAATGGCTGAACTCCTGGTAAACTAAACAGAAGCTCACAATAATGAGATCAAGATTCAGATAGAACCTGACAGTGACTAATCTGTCCTGACAAGTTTGCAGACACCTTTCCTTTAACCACATTCCCTGGAGGAAGAGAGAGGCTGAGTAGAATCCCCAGATGGTTTGAAGGAGTCAAAGTGAACAGTTAAAAACCAAGGGGCGTCTCACTGACTGTAAACTGAGTAAATGCAAATCCTACTGAGTTTTCTATCTGGTGAAGACTGAATTTGATCCCTCAGTGCTTCGAATAAGGAAGAAAAACTGTGGACACTTATTCTTCCTACTTTTCCTCATTCAGCTCAACTACTGACAGTGTTGGAACTTCAGATCAACAGACCTCTACAGTTTCACCTTCACAAACTGCACACCACCACATCAGCTATCCTGAAAGTAACCCAAGTGTATCACCAAAGCTCAATTCACAGAAACACTGAGAGAAGTGCTACAGTCAGTGAGAAACACAAAACTCATTTGTCAGAAATGGTATATATTGGTTTTCCACAGCACTAATGCGTCTTTGATTTTTTTTTCTATTTACTCCCTTGACTACCTTCTAAATGAGCACATGTTACCCTCCTGACACCACTCATATGAACTTCAAATCACTTGAGCCACTTGAAGAAAACAGCAGCATAATTTGAAGCACTTCACTTCACAGAAAAAACACCTAAATGCCCAAGAGAGTCCCCCAGCCTGTACTGCCATTTCCCATGGATGGAATCCATACACAATTTCACTCACTCTGGTCTCTTGCTGGGGTTCTAAGATGCCTTTATCCACGGATAAAGGAGATGTGTGCTAACAGCCATGCAATGGAAACACTGACAGCAGGGATATGGCACATGGAGCAAGGAAATGTGCCCACAAGGAAGTCAAAGCAAGCTCTTCACTGTGTATTGAAGGATATTTTCCAGAGAAATTCAGTTTACTTCAGTTTGTTTCTCTCCACCCTGCAATTCAACAGCTTTTGTGCCTGTTCCTGCACAGATTTTTTGGTCCCACACTCCAGGCACCATCACTGTGTCACCTATTTAATCTTCCCTAGTAAACAAACACTTCTCTTTTACTGCTGTCACCTAGAATACATGTCCTCAGAGCCCAAGCAAAAGCAAGGTGGAAGGAATTTCGTTTCAGCTATTCTGGCACAAGTATTACAGAAAAAAGACAAACAGGATGCCAATGAACACCCAATGATGAAAGCACCTTCTGGAACTAGCCCCTCTTAGGTCTAGATATGCAATTAAAATTCAGTCTGGTATTTTATAATCCACTTCAAAATGAGAGATTATCTAATCATTTAGTGAAAGCAGAAGAATTCAAATAAAGAACTCATCACACAACATCAGCACACATAATTGCTAAACAGGAAGCTTGCTTTGGTTTGCATAATACCTTAATAAACTGCATACTGGATTTTTGAAGTGGTAGCATTTGTAAATCCCATCTGCAAAAGATTCTAAGTAAACAAAAGCAACCTATTCTTCAATTTACACTGAGCTTTCTTGCAAGAACCTTATAAAAGTATGTATTAACTTGTTTAACTAGGAAGGGAAAGTATTTTTTCATGACCAAACATATCCTTGGTTATGCTGCAGAGTCTGCTCTAGGTTTAGAGTTTTCTAAAAGCTTCCCAATACTTTTTAAGGATCTGATCATGGCAGCTGTTTATGAAGTTCCCACCCATCAAAGAAGAGCAGCAGAAATATGAAAAAGTCCTAAGCTGCAGAGCAAGTTCTCACAGCTTTGCCCTCTTGAGCTGCTGCCTCACACAGAGAGCAGCGGTGACGCTGCAGAAGGCTGAGAACCCAGTTCTGGGCAGCAATCAAAGCTGCTGACAAAGGGGCAAAGCAGCTCCTGCCCAGAGCTCTTCCACGCATGGAAACAGTTGTTCTGTAGGCTGGAAGGGAATACGCATAAGGCACTCCCATTGCTTGAAAATCTTTCAAGTGTCAAGTATTAAACTCCACTATAATGTTCTTTCTCTTACATAATTTCAGGCAGAAGCTTTTTTCTATAATGTTGAGCACTTTAACTCCACAAAGTACAACTTTAACTCTACAAATCATAGATGTGTGTGAGTAATTCTTTTCAACTACTACAAATATCAGTCAATGACCACCCAAATACTGGAAGCTGTTCAGAGTTTCTTTCCTTCTGTTAGCTGCATTTCTAATTCCTATATTCCTCAAATTCCAGGAAAAGAACTATGTTGTAATGATAATAAAAGCACTGACAACACAAAACCAGATTTTTCACTCTACACTATGTATCATGATTTTTATCATGGATACTATAGTCCCAGCATACTTGGTAGCTCCTCAGACTTTTGGAGGAACTCCTAAAATATTTAAGCTTTCCTTCTGTCTCCCCTTAGTTATTAAATGTATTTCACCCATTTAATTAACTTGGTCAAAGCAGATATTTTAAGCTCAATATTTTTTTACACATTTTCAAAAGATATTTAAGTTCTCATCATTTACATATGAAGATAACAGCTTCTGACACATCCTGAAATTAATTGGCTAGAACTGCTTATCTATTCATTTGAAGTATGGAAAGCATGTACCAAGAAAAAAATATTTGTTAGAACAGAATATTTAAACTGGAATTCTTCACTCTTTCCTACCTCTCAGAAAACAGGCTTTCTCTATAAGCCAGATCTCAGACAACATCAGAAAACTCTCCAGATATAATAGAGTTGATTGATAAGATATGCCTGATATTACCAAGTATCACTTAAGTTCAGTATCATCTTCAAAGTCATATAATTTAGACTGTTTCTTTGGGAACAACACATAAATAATCTAAGGGAGAAAAAGCAGAGGTAGACAACTCTGGAATAACAGTAACAGGAAGAAGAATTCTGCTAAAGTGTGGACAGGTGTAAAAGGCCCTCCTGTTATCTAGAAGGTTCTAGAAAAAAGTGAAGCAGTGTGCATAGAGTTAAGTTGAAATACACACCATTTTATACCTGATTCAACTGTGACTTTTAAAATATTAAAACAAGAATAATGCCTTCGTTTTAACTTCAGCACAAATATTTCAAAGCTTTTTCCAAAGAGTGTTTCCCTACAGTAGGCAAAGACCCTCTGGAACACTCCTTTAGCTTTACAGTCAGCACCAATTTCTTATAGATTTTACATTTATTCAAATATGAACTGACACAACTCTCTAAAACTCATAGCACTGGAGTTTTCTTTATTAGGCTGCTTACACTGGCTCTGCATCTTAGATTACATTATTTCGCGAGCAGTTCTTTCTTACAAAAAGAACCTTTAGGACAATCTTTGAACCACAGAACCCATCAGCACAAAACCACTAAACCCAAAGTTGCACATTGTGCAGCTGTTACCATCCAGCCACCAACCCCACCTGCAGCAAGCCCTGCCTGGCAGCAGCACGCACAAACACATAACCCGGGGCTGTAGCAGGTTTCTGAAGAAGCTGAACAACAACACATTGGCAAATTTCCTGGAACTCAATCTGAACAGAAGTCAAGGACGCTTGGGCAACACTGTGGGGCTGGTGCCACAGCATGAGCCCTGAGTACAACAAAGAATGCTTGGGCTGCAGCTTCACTGCTGCCTAGATCAGCCCTCACAAGCCAAAGAGCCAGGCTGGGAAGCTCTGCCTGAACAGTGACTTCATTGTTGGGCTGACAGTGCAGTGGAGATCGGCTTCATTTGGGTTTCCCACTCTGTACTCGGTCCTCCTTCTTAAAAGCTAGCATAAATAAACCTTTAAATAAATTAATCTTGAAGTTTTAAGAGTTACTCTACATAGATACATAGTGAGATAAGGAAAGAAAGGAAATGATGCTTTTTTTTCTCTTAGTTGTTTCCAAATCTGGAACAGAAGAGGCAAAACCCCCTAGCAATAGTTGTGACCATTGATGTACACATAGTAGCAGCCCCAAGTACCAGAGATGAATATCAGCAGGGCAGTGAGCAGCTGAAACAATCTTCAGGGCTGAAAATTCCAGTAAATCAGAGTGTTTGCACTTCAAAGTCAAGTCAGTATTCAGACAGTTAAATATAACTAATATTGAGAATCAACTGTATTGACAGAAGAAAGTCATGCCAGTGAGACAGGAATGGGAGAAGAAAATTTTATTTACACTTGAACGTTCTTGTATCCAAAAACGGCCTCAAAGAAAATACTGGGGAAACTAAATTACCATGCCAATCTTCATTAAAAGAGAAAAAAAAGAACAAAAATTAGAAAGCTGAAACTCTTGTCACATGAGGAAGAAACCTTTGTTTTCAGAGCAAGGTAACTGATGAAAACCTCAATAGGTTCTCTCAAAGGGAGAAGTGCAGTTTCCCATCACATTTTAACCCAAGGATTTTCATGTTTCTGCCTCCTCTCATAGTAAATTGAGGCAATGATAAAAATATCCTAGCATTTCCCATTTCTGAACTATGACAGTATGAAATCCTGGCAGCAAAAACAAGGTTTTTTTCCGTTCAGATATTTCTCTAGAACCCAATTATTGCAGCATGACAGATATTTGGAATACTATGCAGTGGTTATTATGGCACTCCCAGCAAGGAGAACCTAATAAATTGCTCAAAAAATCCCCAAACTTTCTTTCATTGTTCTAGCAAAAAGATTCTCTTAATTTTCCATTCCTCTACAGATAACACCATTTCCTCCAGAGCAGTTGCTCAAACATGATATTCCTACTTTTATCCACAACTTGGCAGCAACAGAACAAAGCACAAAGCAGCAAAGGCACCCAAGTAGTCCCCTGAGGCTGCTGATTAGGGACCCACCTCAGGGGTCTGAAATAAGAGATGCAGTGACACATTCAGCTGCTCATCACAGAAACCACACACTGGTGATGACACAGTTACATGTGCCTAAAGCAGAGAGGCCTTTCAGCCTTTACCTGCTACAGCTCCAGCTGCAGAGGTGGCCAAGAGGGGAACCAGAAAAGGAAAAGGCAAAACAACTCACTAAGCATGAGATGAGTGGGGAAATCAAGTCAGCTGCTACAGCTACAGTGCCTCAGTTCCTGAAGGAGCTCAGACATCTGGGCAGAAATACCAGACTCTGCCAGAAATGCCACCTACCAGACACTCCCTGGGCATTTAGACAGAATGCTGCTCGGATGACACGGCTTGTTTCCAAACTGAGCAACTGTAACAAAATGTACCACAACACAAACCTTCCTGTGCATTTACCATGTGCCAGTGCACACATAACTCACATGCCGAGAACACTGCCATGAGGTGCAACAACACATACACATCACGTCCTGTCAAAGACAAAAGTTCCTCATGGCAAACTGCAGATTGTCAAATTAAATCTGATCACACTCTTATTTTGAATACTTGATAGTATTTCTCCTCCTGTTGATACAATTTTATAGGTTATGGAAATATTTATCCTAAGATGGTAAGACTGTAAAGAAGATAGATACATTAAAAGAATCTTTTCTGCTCTTTTTTCATTTAATATTTTAAAGGATGCGGATATAAAATACAGTTCTAAGACAGCAGTGCCTAAACTCTGATTACTAATCAGCTAAGGCAAAGAATAAAAGCTAAGAATAAAATAACTGCTGGCACTAACCCCTTGTTTTGCCAGGTTTCTCAAAGCACACACAGCATCACTCTGACTAGTGCTATGTGGCTCTGAGGAATGCAGAGCACTAAATGCCAGTAAAATATTCCCCATACCATTGTACCTCCTGGCTCCTTCCTGCCAGTCTGGGATCCCTGAATAATGGAACAGCTCTACAGGACAATCTAGCAGCAAGCAAAACTTAGATGTTAACTCACATCAGAGCACTGTTGTGGGGAGAAAAACACTTTGAATACTTTACCTAAGCTAAGAGGTTTGTGAAAGAAACAGCATGTTATGACACTGCTTTTCAAAATGAAAGCCACACCAAGCCAAATAACAGAAAAACTTGAATAACTTGACTTGTGGCAGCAAAGCAACCACGTTTCAGTCCTTCAGAGTAAAGTTAATAACAAACTAGGGCAGCTCAAATTGCAGAACTGAGCTGGAATGACCTGACAGCAGCAACTGCTGTCCAAACACACATGTGCTATAGCAAACCTACAGCATTTCATCAATGCTTCCAAGAAAGTCCATATTAGAGATGTGTGGAGAAGAAACTCTTGATAGATTATTTTAATATTTGCAGTGCCAATATTTCTATCACCCAACAATTACTTGTAGACAAGGAATCTTCATTTTCAAGATATCTGCAATAAAACACTACAGTCAATCAGCAATGCTTCAAGCAGTGACTGTTTGTGAACCCAGCTTCTCTTTAAATGTCATTTGTCCTCACTGACATCCAAGAACCTGAAGGCCAAAGTCTGAGACTGTCAAAAACAACAATATTTTTGCCAAATCATAACAGAGTACCTTTATGAAAAGCCAATTTTGACATATTTCTAAAAATCCCACGTTTCATTCTCATGCAACTCATCAATTCAGCATTGACATATTTAGGCTAAACTTCACACAGCAAACTAAGCAAAGAAATTACATTAGAGCCAGTAGAGTAAATATTGCAATCCAAAAAGGGTTTTTGGTCTTTGTGAGTGTTAAAACATTGATTCTAAAATGTTAATTTGAGAAGAAATGTATCTTCTACAACTGAAATGCTTCTTCACAGATCTCATCTCCCTTTCAAATCACTAAAATTCACATTATGCAAGTCTAACAAAAACTTCTCACTTTAATACTTGCCCTTGAAACTTTCAACATGCTCACAAAGTTAAAAGAATTGCAATGTTTTAAACAGGACTTGGAAGGTGTTGGTGGTGTTATCCAGTGATGCAAACACAAAAATCAACCCTGCACATGCGTGCAGCTACACAGGCTACCCTTTATCCTGACTGGTTTCACTGCTCCCAGCCTCAGGAATGAACACACCACTACAATATGTTGTTAGAGGCTGCAAGCATTAATTTACAAGTGCTTAACTTCCCACAAAAAAAAAAAAAATTATCTAGGAAATGGAGTCATTTGTTGGTCTTGAAACTCCAGCAGCTGTCACTGTCATTCACTGCAGTGCTGCTGCTCTTGCAGGCAGTGAAGCCAGACATTCCAAAAGACACCAGATATTCCAGCATGAGAACCTGCCCTCCTGCCCTTCAGTTCACTATCCTACACCTACTGAGGGTAATGGACAAAAATTAATAGAAAATATTAGCTTTTTGCCTTTTGATTAAAAGAAAATAAAGTGCATCAATAGCTTTCCTTCAGTTTTAAGGGTCAGTACAAAGAAGTACTTCATAAACATGTACAAGTTATTTTATTTCACCTCAAGAGTTTATAGATAAGGGAAATGCTAATCTTATTTAAAAAAACTGAAGCCATGCCAGAAATAACTGGAGTCTCAAAACAAACCTACACCACAATCTATTGTTAGGTATCTATCTTACCCAAGTTCTTACTGGAATGATCCTGTGCCCGTTGCCACCAGCAACCTCACTTTATTTAAGAATTGCTGATCTGTCAGGGATTTTAGTGAAAAAGCACCTCAAACATCAAATGCCAGGTTGAATTCTGAGGTCTCAGCACTGCAACTGTAAGACTTCAGCAATCCTCTGGAGGGGAAATTGGGAGAACACAACACAGCCAGCACTGCTGTAGCACTGGGTGAACTTGCTGCACTCTTGGGGAATTTTTACAAGACTAGCTGCTCCCAAACTGGAAATGACAATCCCTGTATTTTTGAGATACAGAATGTAGTATTATGCTCCAAAATTCCACAATGACTACTCAGACATGCCTTCTGCTGTGTATGTGGTGCCCATTGCAGATCAGGGATCAGTAAGGATTTGCAGTCAATCTGCACTTCAGTATCAGCAGCACACTGTAAGCAGAGCAGAATTCAAACTCCTTCTATGACATCTGGGTTGAATCAAAAGATGCTTCAGTCTGTGCATGTCCAAGTCCTTGCAGTGTTGAGTAAAAACTACTGCTCAGACCCAGCTTTCAGATGGTTACATAGCCAGGAAAAGAATACATTGCCATACAGATACATAATGAATAGAGATAAGCTGGTCACTCAAAAACCATCAGAGCCATCTCAGATAGAGCACACAAAGCTGATTCCATTTCCATGCAGATCAGCTTGTTAATTACATTTCATACATCCTCCCAGACTTATACCAGTATTCTGGTATTTTACTGCTTCTTCAAAAACAAAAATGTAACAAATAGCTGATGGTGGTTAATGCTTCTAAATCTGATGATCTAAATTACCCCAAGATTATGATTGTCTCAGGAGATAGTTAAAGTCCTGTCAATACAATTATAACTTACTAACAAGAACACATTCCACAATCTTCTTCACTTTCAAACAGGACAAAATACTCAATTTATGCATGGCACATGTAAACAATGGCCTTGGCTACCACAGAAGAGTTTTGCAAAGAGAAGCAGATGAAGTTGAGCAGCTTTCTTCCTGAACTGAAGAGCACTGAAAAACCCACAACTGTAGCTGCTTCTTAATCTCAACAACTGGAAGTACAATCACCACTCATAACCTACTTGTGTCAATCATAGAGAAGCTGAACCAGACAAATCTGGTTTAAGTTTGTCTGACATGAGCAAAAGGACGGAAAAGGATTGACATGAGCCCATAACAGATGATGTTTTTCAAACTAATTCTACCTTCGCCCACGGTTTTGTTGTCTTGTTTTGGGAAGTGACATAAAACTACTACTAATGTCAAATCAATTTAACTAGACTTGAAGTCAGAGGCCAAGCCTGCCTCCATTCTCCCTTCAAAACTGGGTTATAGTGATACAAAATAATGGAATATCACTAATTATGTCCTGCCAGGCATACAGAGCTTTTTACACTGCTTTACAGGAGCTGTTTTCCCATACAACCCAGCAGAAACCTTTGATTAGGAATCCTCTTGTCCAGTGGCACTCCCTACAAGATCAAGTATATCAATCATATGATCATATTCTAAATGATCAAATGCTTCCTCCCAACACACTCACATAATTGCACAGTTGAAGATATAAACAGTGTGACTTGAAGGTGAGGTGCAAACTGGACACCAATACCAACCTGCATTTGGCCAAAAATGTATTTTAACAGATAACTGATCAGCTAGTGAGATACACAACATATATAATTAAATGGCTGAGAACAGTTAGCACTTTAGAATCAAATTAGGGTATATCTTCACTAACATTCTATAGAATTTATTTTTAAAACTGTTTTTAAATGTGATCTTAAAGAAAGAACACACTAAGATAATGACTAAAATGTTTTGCCAGTTATTTCAAGTGCTTTCCTTCCACAACAGTAAAAGAACCACAGCCCTCTAAGAGAAAGCAATATAAACAAAAAAAAGGGTTGCCCTTTCAAGCTATCATATACACAAGATTATCTTTCTTCAAATCTCAGGCACAGTAGTGTTTCACCACTAACAGCTTCCACTGATTCAACAGAGCCCAAAGGAACACATGAGGCACACAAATTAGCACACGGGCACTGTTTCAATACATATTGTGGCATCTCTAACTCCACCAACCAAAAAGTAAACAAAAGGAACTTGTACCAGAGCAATGTTACCTGCTTGTGACCTCAAGCACACAGTTTTTGGAATGCAACTCCATTTGTTGCAGCATGCTGAGGGCTGGAAGTCACAGTGCACTCATTGTAAGACATGGCTTTAACCAAAATAGAAAGCCATGAATGGGGCTTGACAGCAGGGGAATCCCCTTCCTTTTTACTGCTATTTATAACTGAAGGCAAGTCATTTCCAATTTAACAGGCAGTTCTTGAAGCAACTTTTTCTGCAGGGGAGGGGAAAAAGTGAAAGGTACAAGTATTCCAAACACAGCATTCTTAGGCTTCATCTGCCAGCAAGACACACTGACCATTCCTACAACACAAATTAGTAACAGTCAACATTTAGTGTTCTGTGGAGAACATTTATTTTCATGCCAAATGCAGTGAACTTGGAAGCACCTGGCACTGAAATAAGGAGTAAACAAGGAAAATTAATACCAACTTTCCCACAGCTTTTCAGCTGAAAGAAAGACTAGATTTTGCATTGGTTGGGCTCATTTGACAACTTGGTTTGGCTGCAAGTGTGCTCCATCAAGCAGACTTCACTCCTCAGAAAGAATTTCTTCCAAAAGGAATTTCCAGTTTCTAGCTCAACCCAAAAAAAGTGTGCAAACTGATATACAGTTATATATATAATTTGCTTTCACACAACTAAAGTATCAAAACACAGTTGATTAAAACTTCTGTCCCACTATTAGGCAGAATCTCTCCTAACACTCTCTAACTCATTTAAATTTAAAAAAATGAATATAATAACTTTCAAACTTTGAATAATAGCTTTCAAACTTTGAAAGTTCATGAGAAGAACACAGGAAATCAACCAAGTCTTCTGTTAATACACTGCCCAAAGTTTTCAGCCCCATCTCCATCAAGCAGATAGATATTGTACTAGAGTTTACTTAAGCTACTGATTTCAGGAAAAACTGAAGGGTGGTCAGCAGAGCAGTTAATCCCATCAGGAAGCTTGTTTGTAGATGTTTCTGCACACAAGAGACTGTAAAACAGTTTTTTGCACTGTTGGATGGGCCAGGGATTCACCACAACCACAATAATCAGTAGCGATCTCTGCATTCTCTTTGATCACCTGAAGCAGGAAACAGTCTTTGGAACCATATTTACCAGAGTACCTAATACAGAAACCTGATGAGAACTCTGTTCTTGAAAGCTGGCATCAAAAGTTTCACTGCTGATGAAGGGCTGTCAGAAACTAACAGCATATCAATATAACTTCACTTGAAATGAAACAAAAGGGCTTCCAGCACAAAAGACACATGAAATTATACTAACTGTTGATGAGATTCTCTTTGAAACATAGCTCAGAGGTAGAATCCAGATTAGGGGCCAGAATTGGACACTAGTTGAATTAGCACCCTCCTGTGCAGAGTTGACATGCCACAAGCCTTTTGAAAACTGTGTTTAAGAAAAACATGACAAGTTACCAAGATCAGCATCCCCAGACTCCCAGTATTTTCTGTGTGCACCAGCACACACTGTGTCACCCACAGCCAGGGCAGATTCCTCACTGCTGCGTGTCCAAAGCCCAGCCCCTCCCTTGCAGCGATGCAAGAGTCAATAAACATCAGTACAGGAATAAGACCCCTATTTTCACACAGAATAAACAATCTGAGAAGAAAACAGCATTAATGGCAATTGCTCAATGTGGATGATGTGCTTGGTGAGGCTGCAATAAAGTTTGTTACTTGGTAACAAACATTTCTTGCAAGATTTGGAATTAGATATTTGCTGCCAAACATATCCCACACTTCTAAACAAGGGTTCTCTTTAGTGTTAGCAGCAGGCAACTGGAAAAGATGTTCCCTATTAAGAACAGCTGAGGAGGAACCAAAGAAAAGCAAGTGTCTGTCCTGTAACCTGACAGCCTTCACACAAAGAGCTGCTTCTTACAGAGGGCAAGTGGTAGCTGGACACAGGAAATTATTTTTATGGTGTTCATCCCAAGTGTTGAAACCCAAACCTTGCTAGAGGGACAGATTTTTTTCCCCCAAGTCTTAATTTTAATAAAATAGGATTATCTTTTTACAGAACAGAAAGATGGGATTCAAACTCCAGCAATGTGTGGAACAATGAGGGTTTGCTACGCAGGCAGACACCTTCCAATATGCAGCTGGGAACTGTTTCAGTAATGCTTCCAAGCAGCAATTTGGGGGAAAAGTCCAAGAATCTGGGGTATGGGAAAGAGTGAGGCAGCATAAATTGAAAAATCAAATCCAATAACCAAGATGGAAAAAGCTTAGTTTTGAGTTTTAGGATGAAGAGTTAACAGAATACAACTGAGACAGGATTTATTTTAATTTCAAGAATGCATAATACTTGCAGCACACCAAAATGGGTTTCTCACATTCCAGGTGCAAGCTGCTGAGCAAGATTTTTCCACTTTCTCTATTTAGCCATTAGAAACAAACAAGCAGCTTAAAATCACACCCTTAACAATTAATCTTAGCTTTAATTTTAACCAAACTTACAACTTACCAAATCCTAAACGAGGTACAAGTAGAGAGCAAGCCACAAACTAAAAACCTATTTACAACCTATTTATTTCTTCAAGCCCAAGTCATTAATGCTTAGGAATCTGGAATAAACTTAAGTTACATGTCACTGCAAGTTGGGGTCAGTTACAACAGTGAGTACAAAAAGATAAATATATCCCTGGGGAACTGGAGCATTTTCAGTTTTTCCTGAATTGCTGCCAATTTTTTGGCTCTTATTTTTAATAATGCAACAATTGGGATATATTAGTCCCTTTTTCTCTGAATAAACATATACTTTTGCAAATGAGGAAAAGACTTTTCACACTACTAATACTTGTGTGCAACACCCATTCCCTCAGTTTCTCAAGTATCATCAGAACATAGCAATTCGGATTTGTTATTTCTATCATAGTCAGTGAGTATACTAAACATTACTGGAGAATGGCATGAAAAAGAAAGACGGATGCAAGTTTAATAAAGCTTCAAACTCAAGCTGTAGGTCAGAATATGCCTTCCAAGCCAGTATTTCAATTTAAATTTTCAAATCCAAACTTGACATTTCGGGAACTCAATTTGCTGTGACACACAAAGTTACTTTCCCCTTGCCCATCAAGGTTTCTGCCTTTACCTTTGACAGAGCAATTACAAACCTGTAACGTTTCTGAGAAGGGTCAAATGCTGATTGTTTAGCCATGCCTGCATATGCAATGCAAGGAAAAAAGCATTATTCCCCCAGGCTCTGTGTCAATTGTTTGTGGCTGAAGCTGTAGCTGCACACCCAGAGCCCATAGGGCTGCCCAGCCCTGACAGCCAAAAGCCACAGAGCCCACAGAGGGGCTCCATGCTGTGGGAAAGCATCGAATGTCGGGAGAACTTGGCTTTCAACTATCAAACCCTTTTTTTCTCCAAAAGAAAATGCAGAAACAAAATAATGAATGCCAGTAATTTATTGATGCTGGGTGTGTTACACCATTCTACCTAAGAGAACACTACAGAAATAGTTCAGATTTCAATTCAATGTGCAGACACTTTGTCATTGAGGCATAAAGCCTGGTCCTGGTCTCTGACTCACAGTAACTATCCTAAAGCACTCAAAATCAACAGCACAGACTCATGGGTCTATTTATGCTTGTAAAGTCAAACAAAGCATCTTGAAGTTAAATGATTTCCACTTTTCAAAATGTATATTTATTCTTTCTGACCATCAGCACTAAATAAGTGAATTTATTTTGATGTGAGGGTTGAATTATAGTGAGTAATCAACTGCCAAAGCCACAGGCTGCATTGGTACTCATTTAGACAGATGTGACACATCTCATGTGCTCATTTTACACACACATTCCCTCAGAGCTGATCCTCCTCATCCTCAGATTTCAATAGTGCTTCCATGACTTTGCCTCCATGAATAACTGAAAATTTGAGCTCAGTAAATTAGCAGATAGCAAGTATATGCACAGAAAGCACAATTTCACTATCTCATTAATAACTTACATTGCCTTCAGGTGCACTGTCACACAGCAAGCTCATTCTTCTGACACTTTATGGAGGCAGCCCAGAGTACTATTTACAAGATTCTTTTGAAGTAATTTGTAAAGTGTAATTCATCTCTGTAGACCTCCTCAAAGGCTTCCTATAGTTTTTTCACTTCACCACCACCACAGTGTCTCTCTTGTAATAACAAACCTGGGGTTTATGTTCTATATTGTATGCAGTTTTCTATTCTGCCTGAAGAAACTTTTTGCCACTGACAGCCTGAATCCATAGGCCTAGGAGTAACCCAGAGCCTC
The DNA here is from genome assembly GCF_027579445.1 of Ammospiza nelsoni. NCBI lineage: Eukaryota > Metazoa > Chordata > Aves > Passeriformes > Passerellidae > Ammospiza > Ammospiza nelsoni. The sequence continues at coordinate 19,216,911 of NC_080646.1, forward strand.
AGGAAGTCAAATATAATTTCCTTAGTTTTCAGGATCCCATGGTCACCACGGAGACCTAAGCTATTACTAGCTCAATTTTGCATTTTTGTATGTCTGTTAAGAGCACCTTGAAAAACAAAGCAGTCACACCGGTATCTCAGCAGGACAAGAATTTGAAACATCAGCTCAGAAAATGCAACCAGCAGCTGGTTCAATGTGAGAACTTATTCAACATTAACACACAGCTCATAGAGATCTGGGAGTGGGCAAACCTCCTCCTGCCTACACGCTGCTTTATGTAGGACTAAACCCAAGTTCTGTGTATTTGGAATCATTAAAGACAGCAGAGCAGGCATGGGAAAAGCAGAGCCTGTGTGAGAAAACAACTTTTTTTCAATTCCAGGATTTCAAAGCTGAGTTACTGGGAAGTACCTTTTCTCGACTACCTGCTAAGCACTCCCTCAAACACTCAACACTGCTCCTTTGTTCAGCTGCAGGAAATCACTACTGCAAACTTCCCAAACAAGCCAAGAACAGACATTCAGAAACCAGCAGTATAAACAAACAAATTAAGTTGCAGCACCCTGCAGACTTGGCCTTAGACTCTCAGAACAGTTAAACATATTAAGTTAGATCTTCCAGCTCAAGGAATCAAACTCTTCTACAATAAAAACTTGCTTTGAGGGCGTTAGTTCCTTATTCATTCTGCTGGGCAGATACAGCACTGTATTATTCATTTGCAGTATAACACCCATGTTAGACACCCTTAAAAACACCCAGACTTCATTTCCCTTCAGTGAGATACCAGCCACTGTGTACTGAACAGCTCATTTAAAGCTTTGCATGATAGAGAAGTACTATCAGGCAAAGCAGGTAACAAAAGGATGCTGGAACTGCAAAAGGTCTAAAATTGTCTAAATTTGTCTAAATCCTCTCTTTAGTTAACTCAGTCAGGATTTCTGCCTTCCACACATCACCAGAGCTTTTCTGCTGAACACAGGTCCCTTCTTAACAACCCCTTGCACTTCTAGACTGTGGGACTTGCACCAAGATCTGCATCCCACTTGAGTTTCATTTCTGCTGTTCCCAACACATCCACTATGGACCAGAGTCTGCCTAACAATGACCCAGATCTACCTGTGTACATCCTTCACCAGGCATGATAATGTTTTTTTCATGCATGTAGCTCAGTTTAACCCCATTTTGCATCAGATGCACTGTGGAGAAAGAGCTGGTTTCGTGGCAGGAACAAGAACTCCAAGAGAGAAGCCCAGACTGGCCTGCCCTACTTGCCCCAACTCCTCCGCCCCACGTGCAGCTGTTTCACCACCCAGTGGTCACTCACACCACCCAAAACACAGAATTGTCTCCTACCCAGTCAAAGGCAGCACTCCAACAGCCACTGACAAGACAGCCACACTCCCCAGACAAACCTGATTATACAAATACTAGGCTTTCATTAGCTTATTACTTACAAAGAAGCATTTTCCTATTGCTTAGTTGAATATCCCATGAATGTTGCCAGAAGAAAGCTTTTCTAATTCTAAGCTACTTGGAGATATCTAAAGTATGAATTGCTTTGATTCAAATGGCAACTCCTAACAAGCACAAGTATTTGAAGCATCTGTAGACTGACCAGGAAGAAACAAAACTTCTACTAAATACTTTCTTCTAGAAAGCCAAAAGGAAGACAAATTTCAAGTCTCCAGCACTCTGATTCACTCATCACTTGTCACGGGAGAGTTAGATCTCACAGAATACATGTAAAGAAAAATGTGCCAAATAAAAGGAAGCTAAATTACAGAGTTCTTACAGAACAACTCAAGTTCAGAAGGAACTAGCAAAACCACTGAAGACATCAGAACAAGTGTTGATACAAAATACAGCTATTCTGTAAGGTCTGTTTCTGTGATGACATTTTTGCTTTCTGCATCTGGTCATAATAACACAGTACTTGACAAGCAGTAATATAGTTATGGTTAAAATAATAAGAGGTAAACACAAAGCAAGAAATTTGACATGAGTCAAATTAAAAGAAAAAAACCCCAAAAAACAAAAAGCAATTAGTCAGTACACACTACTAGAAACCTTCAGTCTTTACAAAGCTGTAACTAGAGTTTGCAGAAAAACATTTTAAAATGCTTTTCTCACTTTTCTTTCTATTCTATCATTTTCTGTCCTCATTCTACATTTCTTCCTTTGCTTCTCAAAGTCTTGTAAACAACTTCTAAAAGCAACTCCCTGCTTTATCTTCTCTTTCTACCCAAAACACAATTATCTGCAATCCCACCTTGTTTTTGCATCTTCCTCAGGGCAAAAATTGTATTTCACTCCTTGGCAGCTACAGAAAGATGAGCTGTACAAGAAAAGATACACTTTTTGGGTGGGTACCAAGACAGCACTGGTGCTTGATAGCAGATGTTTTGCAGGTACTTGGAATTTATCTGCTGTAGCCTCAGGCAGGATGAGAACTTCACTACGTTGGCTGCTATAAGCAAGCCAGAAGAATTGCTGTCCCTCCTTACAAGTGCCAGAAGCAAAGAAAACCAAAAGCAACAAAACTTCCATTATTTAGGAATGCTTATTCCTAAAGGTTTAACTGGCACAACCTAAGACCACAATTAACAAAGGGATGGTTACAGAAATTTGCATGCTATCACAACACATGTGGACTAGTAACTAAATACTCTATTTTCAAGTATAGTAACATGAGACAAATGAAGGCAAAGAAATACACAAATGGTTTAGGTGCTTTAGGGCCCTCTACAGCTACAAATCTTCCTAAAATCACCTTTGATCCTAAAGGCTCTGAAGTGTTACTATGTCAGATACACAAATGCCAAGACAGATCTTCTTTCTGCTTCAAAATCCATATGCAACAGCTGACTTCTTATTCCCAGTAAAAGCTACTTGTCACACAAATTATGAGGTAAAATCAACAATCTAATCAGACCTGACAAAAAGTGGGCCAAAAAAAATTGGAATTATGATGATAAGTATATGAAATATGGATTTGCATCTACCATCATTAATGATGAACCTCACTCTAAATACACATTTTGCCTTGAGATATTAGATAACGATAATATGAAGCCATCATGGTTAGCAAGTTATTTAAAAATTAAGTACCCAGCAAGGTGAGGACAAATCTTATACTCAATTTCTTCAAGTCTTGTGATATTCAATATAGTACTTCACTTAAAAAAAACCCAACCCCCTGAACTCAATGGCAAACCTTCAAAAGCCTTTTTAAAAGTTTCTTACTTTACAGCAGAAGAGAAAAAGACACATAGCATGAGAGACCATTTGGTCTTCCTACTTCAGCAAAAAATGGCTGAAATAATACATGAAAGACAATATGGCATTCCTTTGTCAGCAAATACTGCTGGAAAACTCACAGAAAACAGCTGAAGATTTGAGGAAAAAAGGATTAGAACAAATTATGCAGTGTGGGAGGTGTGCTACACTGTTGGCTGACCTTACAGATGTTTCTTACATGCCTCATGTTAGGGTATATTCTGAATTGTTCCCCCAGTGAAACACACTGGGAACTTCTCTTTTGTGAGCCACTCCAGGAATGATGTATTGGAGTAAACTCAACAGCAAATTATTTCTTTATTAGAAACAATGTTTTATTAAACTGTGCAAGTGTACACTTATGTGATTTTATCTGTAACCTTTACACTAGAACCCTTTTATTTTTTTTTATTCCAGTTAAAGCAATCACTCCATAACCACACCTGAAATTTTTTCATTGCATCATTCACAGACAAACCAACACAGCAACGCTGGAGGCAGGAGTGCACCAAGTGCTCAGGATGCCATGGATTATATAATTTTATAAAAATAAGAGCTTCCAGCAGTAGAATAACAAGATGGGGAGTGACCACAAAATTCCCACTCCCACAGTAAGCTTTGCTAGTTATGCTGTGGCAAAGGGCCTAACAGAGTTGTCACACCTAATGACACACCATGTGTTTTTTCCTACAAAGGCAACTATTCAAAACTGCCTGTTCTTTTCTGTGCTGAAAAGGGGCACTGTCTGCACTATCCTACTTACCAGATATTTTCAAATATATACACACCTAAGGTGTCCCTTCAAGGCGAAGGTGACAGGCTGTTTTAACAGGGAGCAAGAGGGTAACTGCTTTCCAGAAGAAACTCACTTTACAGAGACTGTTCTGAAAACAGATGTTTGCAAATCTGTCCACTGAAAAAACCTCCTATAAAAACCTCTGAAAGCTGTACATAATTTACAAAACTTTAAAATCTTTTTTAAAACCCCAACACTGTTTAAAAATCTTCCAAAGGAAGTGCTTCAGGAAAAGAGAAGAATGCAGCATCTTCCCATTAGTCTGCAAGAAGAACTGACTGGCGTCAGGGAAGGCAGAAATTTAATAGATGAATTCCAAGAAGAATCTCTGCATAATTAGTGTATGGGAGTGGAAAATCAGTATCATTATTTAGTAAGCACCAACAAGGCACTTCTTCCACTTGGATCTGTCATTGGCAGGCATCTTATTTGGCTTGGAAAGTCATTAAAACCAAGTAATGAACTAAACTGAACCTAAAACCAACCCTTAAAATGGCTGTATACAAGTGATAAACCAACATTTTAAAAAAATTTTGAGAGGCACATTCAATTACATAGCTCTCACTAAATGATTCCTAAATGAAAGTAAAAAATGGGTTTGGTTAAAAAATAAAACATATTCTATTTGTCTTCTTTTTTATTAATTTCTCATTTTTTGTGTGTTCTGTAATATGCATAACAATAGTTGAGTAGTATGTGTGCAAACTGATGAATAATACATATATATTTTGGTGTGTGTGCTCACAAATCTTTTACTGATAAGGGCGTGAGATCAAAAAAAAACTTTCTAAACTATTGCCTTAAATAGGCAATAGTTTAGAAGTAGGCTGGCAATATTATCCCAGAGAAGTTAAGGCAATGGCTGATTATACTCAGATCCACATGGAAAACAGTGCTTTGTGTTCAGTAGTACTAAAGGATTTTTACCCCCATACACAGATGGCATTTGTAATGCTTCAAAGTGCAATTTATCCCTGAAAAGGAATGATGATAGCATTGAGGCAGGAACACACTGTTCCCACACAGACATTCACTCATTACCGAGCCACTGTCACAGCCTGGCCTTACAGCTGCTGCTGCACTGGTGTGCTGATTCCTCAGGCACACCCACCCTTCCTCCACCTGTGCTGAACAACCCCCAGGTGCACAACTGCTGCACAAGCAGCTCACCTCCACCACACACTGGTGCCACCATCAAGGCGTTCTTCTGCCTCATCTCTTCATCACCAAAGCCCTGCCATTCCCTTGGGACTGGTACTACAGAGTCAGCCAAAGCTCTGACAGGAAAACTCTAAAAATACATTCTCTGCCTAGGACAGAGAGCGAATAAATTTTCACTCCCTCATACACCACCTGTGATCCATTTGAACTGACCCTTTACATGTCCAGGTCTACTACATGCAAAGCCCTCACTCAAAACTCCTTACATCCCCTCCTCAATGGATTTGTTCTGTATTAATCCATAGTCTGCTCTGCCCAAGCTCCCAAGGCAAAGTTAACTCCCCTTTCTTCACAGCTTCTGCTCTTCTGGACACACACCTACAAGCATCAGCTGCTTTTAAGTCTCATTAGTACCACAGTGCAGCTGAACAGACAACCCAGCAAACAGCCAGGCTTATCTGTACCTTACTCACAACTGCAAACACAGCCACCCATTATTTTTTTTTAATTAAAATAACCCAAATATTCCTCAGAGTTGGTACATACCACAACATCTTGGGTTCTTGCCTGGGGTCTGTACATCCTCAGCTATTGCAAAGAACATTTCCAAAGAGTACTTTAAACATCACAACAGAGTGATCTCATTTCCCACAGCCTTTGCATTTTTCAGCTGAAGCTGGACACTGATATCTTCCTCCCTGTACCAGTGCCCTTAGTGATACCCTGACCCAGGAGAGACCACTGGTTCCTTTTGCTTGGCCCTGCATGCTGGCTGTGCAGCAATGACTCCCACTCAGCCCTTTCCCCAGGGAGCTCAGACACACCTTGTCAACAGGTATGTCCTTATGCCACGACAAAAAATAATCAAAGAAAATCTTGCAGTCACCAATGATAAAGAATTACAAGAATTACAGAAACTGCAAGCTACAGTAAACTGAAATATTCAGGTTAGACCTCCTGATTTCATTTATTCATACATTTATTCATAGACCCATTGCTAAATTTTGATTGTTGTGGTATCTAAACATACTCATTGGGTTTAAGGATGATGCCCATCAGCCCTACACCAGCATCACATTCCTGAGACCATCCCTCCTGCCATCACAGGTCTTCTCTTAAACATGCACCACCACTTGTGTCAGACACTGACAATCTGTCTTTCCTGCTGCTGTTCTGACTGCCAAGTGCCACTGTGCCATTTCCTGCTACACAGCACTTGGCACACATAAACTGAACTAAGGTAAAAGGTACTCACTGTAAATTACTTTAAGCCTAATTAATGTTTCCAGCTGAACAAATTCAAGCCAGCAATTTTTGGAACTGTTTCATGCTTATATTTATGTCACCTGTACACAAAGTTTAAATCTCACATTCCAGAAAAATCAGAACTTTCCTGATAGTACAGAACATGACTGAAACCAAACCACAGGATAGGCTGGACTTGAGGTTGCTGAGACAGAGGGTTACTCACCACATTACAGCTATCAACTCTCAAGAAAAGTCAAGAGAGATCATTATATGAAAATAAACAATATGTAATAAGAAAAGGATTACACAACTGAAGACAATGACATTGTTTAAGAGGTTCTCACACCACTACACCAAAAACTTCAGCAAAAACTAAACTCTTCTACATATTAGAGCAACAAACCTACCACAGCTGGCAAATGTAAATTGTAATTCAACTCAAAAAAGTAATCAGTCCATGTAGTACCATTGATTCTTTATCACCTCAATTGTTATTTACTGTGATTTAGAAGCCTGAGAGTCTGCTGCTTGTTCCTGGGTTATATGTCACTTTTCCACAAAAATAAGAAATCTCAACCTTACAAAAGTTGCCACAGACAAAGACACAAGGTTCATTTACAATTCACTTCAGACCATACTTTCTTCCTGCTGCCTGAACACAGAAAGATGAGCTACCTACAGAGAATGAAAGGAAGGCAGTTTCAATGCCAGCCTGGCCCATCTTGGCAGGAAATCAACTGGAAGCTGCCAAGCAAAGGGACTACAAGTAAGTCAGCACAGTAATACTGTAAAGATATTTTAAGACAAGACTTACTGTTGTATAGTCAACCTCACCTTGTGAAGTCAGTGCATTTTCTAGCTTTATGAAGATGCTTGAGTAAAAAGGTGCTGGAGCTTTGAGAATCGAGGGGGTGGATCTCTGGGGATGAAATTCCAGCTGGCAACTGGAAGTGGAAAATATCAAAATGTTATCACAATTGCTTCAAGTATGCAGGCTAATTCAAACTCAATTCCAAGATAAGCATGTGTGCACACAGCACACCCAGGGAAATGCTTCTCTGACTACTGTGAAATGGGTTTTCAGCAGCATTAGCAGGGACAGCAGGCTACAAAATTCATTGTACACAGTTAAAATCTTGTGTTAAAACTAAGCACAGGGCTCCTTACCCCCTTCTCACACTCAAGCATCCCAGACTCACTCCAAAGGTGGAACTCCCCTGCTCTCAGGGACAAAAGGCACAACACTGAACACTGATCAGACCCAGGATTGCACCACATGCTGTGAATCAGCACTTACACATCTAAGGAGCTCAGGCTACCTTCAAGGCATCCTTTGTGCAAAAGGAATAGACTGTTTAATCACAACAATAAAAATCAAGTATAAAGGAGCTTAAGACACAGCATGATGTCCATAATCATAATCTCATCCACTGAGTTGCAAAACCCTAGATTATTTTACTTAACATAGCCTCTGGAAGTTGTAAGATAACCTACTCTGAAAAAACCCCTCTGCTTTATCATTTGCATCTCCTCTGCCCCAAAATTTTTGCAGTTCAATTTACTGTGTATTTTAATAACCATATGTAGCCAAAAGCAGAACCCTGGAAGCAACAACCTGCATTCTCCTTCAGGAATACCTGACACTGCAATTTCCACCTCCAATTGTCCCAACTGAAACACTGAAATCCAAGAGTAAACAAATGAAACATAACACTGCTTTATTCAGACAGCCTCCCTCCATGTGCAACAACACCCAACATTTTGCTTGCTGTTCTCAATTTGCATCAGCATTCTATTGTCTGTAGAAACATGCACAAGCAGACTTGCCAAAAATTTTAAAGATTCAAAAGCAGCGAGGAGAAAAGAATTTCTGAAAGCTGGTACAGTGGTCTGTAAAGACATTCACACTTGTTACCTAATTAGGGCCTGGTGCAAAGGCAGCATCTGGAAAACACTGCTTAACAAGGAACTCTTCATATTAAAAAAATTAATATCAAGATGTCTATGTATTTGGCAGCTTATCAAAATCTCCAAAGGTCAGATAGGACTGGCAGCTGAGAATTAACTCAAATGGTGTTTTCAGTACCATATTGCTAAAATTATGGATTGTAGGGATACTTCAACAAATGGTATTGCTCATATTTCATGAACATACAATATTGATAACCCAACAGTTATCTGACACTACAGTGCCACAAAAAGGAATGGAGGTGAGATGCTTAAACTCCTGTCTAGATGTGGTGACTAATTAAGCACTGCCATTTTTGCAAACCATCTAGACTGCATTTGCACAGGTTTAATAGATACAGATCATATAAGTAAGCCTATAAAGCAACAATCCAAATATTAATGCATCAGAACATCCTTGCTCTCCATCTGCACATCCTTGATGTGCAGTCAAATCTTTGTAGAAACAACACCAAATAAATGAAAGTTTTCACAGCAAAACTTCCAAGTCTCATGCAGTTCAAGCTCTTTCAAGCCCACTTCTTCCACTCCAAAATAAGACTGGGATTCTGCTGTAGTGGTGCTTTGTACTGATAGTTATATTTATAACTGCAGATGGATTTCCTAATATAAGTAGAATTCAGTCATTGCATTCGCTGGCAAATGATGAAAGAAGCCTAAGTAAAACTGTAAAACAAACCAAGCCCAGAGTAAAATGACTTAATCCTCTGCAGTTCAAATGCAAGTTCATCTTCCTCAATATTGTCTGCTTGTAACCAATCTGTCCATCACACACACCACAAAACCTCTCACCCTCTCAGGCACTACTACAGTGCAATGGCAATGTTTCAAATCAACCTAAATTAGGCTGTACCACATTCCATTACATGATATCATGCAACAGATGTTACTCCAAGAACACACAGGACAATTATTCAGGATAAACTCCTGTAATCTGAATGGTAAAATGAATGGGTATCCCATGAATTGGCTGTAGACTTTATCTAACTTTATACTGAGATTCAGAACTTGAATACCATTCAAGCTTGCCATAGTTAACCCACTTAGATTGGCAACCAGAAACAAGAAGTATTCTTATCTTACATAAGCTCAATAATTTTGTCACTAGTAGATAAGCTAGAATTCCACTTAACCCTTTAGTCCTGCAGTGACCAGTGAGTTAAATGAGGCATTAGGAAACTCAAATGAAATGCACTTCCAAGAACCAAGAGACACTCCCCCTCCCTCCTCAGCTGTGTGATAACCTTTAATCTCCCTTGAAAATGTCACATTATGAAAATTAAAGCAGGAATGGTAGTTCAGCCAACTTAACTCTCAGTTAACTTGTCTAACAGCTGTTGTGTTGGAAGCATGGCTGACCAATATACCATAGAGATATGAAAGTTTTTCATATACTACAATTTGTAAGGTATTTTTAATTGACACTGGCAGCTTGCTTTTCTACTTAAAAGACATTGCCATAAACATATAAATAAGTCACGTCTTACACAAGCAAGAGCAAGCTCAGAAATATGGTGCTTCTTTGTTTTTAAATCATTGGGACATTGTTCCATGGCCACTGGGCTCTTCTGAGAATGCAGAACTCCTCAATGCCTCTAAGTAACAGACTTCCAAACCCAGAACTGCCTTGAAATTTAATATGGCTCAAACTTTGCCCCAAAATACAGGTCTACAAAATATACTTTAAAAAATTAGGAGGGAAGTGGACAATTGTTTAACCTGACAAGAGATTTTTTCAACCAATGAACATTCCCACAATCTTCCTAACTAGACGTCATAGCAGCATTTTAGCACACAAAAAGTGAAGCCTAAATGAAAAAAAGGCTAAAATGAAATGTCTGGTCAGCAGAACAAAAGCGCTATGGAAGGTGAGCATAAAGGCATCAGAGGCCCCAGCTCTCAGTAAGGTGTCCCCACGCAGTGACACCGTGCCAGGCTCCACAGACACCCGAGGGCAAGGCTGCACACAGAGACAGAAACCTGCCAGGAGAGCATGGGAGAAACAGACGGATCAGGGCACACAGAACCCCAGTACCTGCCAGGAGGGGACGGGAGACACACAGGGATGGGGGACCCACAGGAGAACCTCAGTACCTGCCAGGAGGGCACGGGAGAAACAGAGGGATGGGGGACACGGGAGAACCCCAGTATGTGCTAGGAGGGCAGGGGAGAAACAGAGGGACCGGGGCACACAGAACCCCAGTACCTGCCAGGAGAGCACGGGAGAAACAGAGGGATGGGGGACACGGGAGAACCCCAGTACCTGCTAAGAGGGCAGGGGAGAAACAGAGGGACCGGGGCACACAGGAGAACCCCAGGCGGGACGCGGACAGCCCCGCTGCAAGCACACAACGCCGCCTGGCACTCAGGGAGGTTTAGCGCTTTGCCCCGGACACGAAGGCTCACCGGGGCAGGCAGCCCGGAGCGCTGCACGGCCCAGGCCGGCCCGGAGCACAGCGGGGCTGCGGAGCAGCGCCCACCCACCCTCGGCTGCGCTGCGCGGGGGCGGCCGCGTCCTTCCCTCCCTCCGGGATGGCCCCACGGGACCGCCCCGCTCCCAAAGCGAGCCTGCCACCGCTCCCGTGGGAAGATGCGGACGCAGAGATGGATACAGATCCACGCATATGCAAACGCGGCAGGAGCGTCCTTGGGAGGTCGTCACTTCACCACGTATTGCGAAAAGGTTTTTTCTACATCGCGGTCGCCAATAGCGCCCAACAGCGAACAGCTCCGTTCCCCGGGCAAGCACAGCTCCGAGCCGGCCACGCCACGCTCCCCCAGGCATGATGCAAGTGGCCGGCCGAGCCAGCACCTGCCTCCTATTCCAGCCCTCCACGGCACAGGGAAATCCCGAGAGACCTCTCATGCCGGCCCGGCTCCTGACGAGCGATAGGTGAGCCGAGGCCGCTCTCCCCTCCCGGGGCTCAGCCCGCACGGCACCGGGCCGGGCTGTTGCTGTCCCCCCTGGAAACGGCAACTTGTTGTGCAGGGAGCGCTGCCCGCGGGCTGCAGCGAGCCTGCCCGGGCGCTGCAGGGAGCGGCGGCTGCAGCCGCTCGGAGCAGCCCGCACCGAGAGCCCCGCGCAGCCGAGCGGCTCCGCGCTGCCGCCGCTCAGCCCCGCGCCGAGTCTTCCCCCTCTCGGCGGCTCCGCACAGACCACACGCTCCATGCAATGTGCAACGGCGGGGCAGGACGAGGGTCCTCGCGGGCTCCTACCGGGAACGTTGTTACTGTGGCATTGCGGAGCGCCTGAGCCCCGCCGCGCTCTCGCTTCCTTCCTTCCTTCCCCCCGCTCCCGCCGGCTCCACCGCCGCCGCCGCCCGCAGCCGCCGCCGCTGCGGACTCGAGGCGCAGACCCCCGGCGGGGAGGGCAGGAAGCGCGTCATCACTCCGGGCCGCTCCACCGCCCTCCGCCCGGCCCGGCCCGCTCGGGGGACCCGCGGCTCCCGCCCCGCGCCCGGAGAGCGGCGGGAGCAGAGCCCGCCTCACCTGAGGGGCCGGAGCTCCCCCGTACCTGGGCCTGAGGGAGAGGCGCCTCTGCCGGCCGCAGCCCTCGCCCAGGCGGGGAGGTAGCGTCGTTCTCGCTCTGACCGCCCGGCGCCGCGGCGCCCAGGGCACGGCAGCTCCTCGGGGGAAGGAGGAGGAGGAAAGCCGGAGCAGCCTCTCAGGGAGGAGAGAGACCCCGCAGGGCTGGGCAGGGCAGGACCCAGCACCAGCGGGGCATGAGGCGCCCCTGAGGCAGGGACGCAGCGGAGCGGGGAGAGGCGCGGGCGCGGCCGCAGGTGCGGGAGCAGCCCCGACCCCCGCCCAGCGCCCCGTGCCGAGCGCGTACGGTCACGGCATCCATTAGGGTGGAAAAGACCCCTGAGGTAATCGAGTTCCAGCTTAGGACCGATCACCACCTTGTCAAACAGACCATAGCACTGAATGGTGCCGGACGCCTCTTGAACGTCTCTAGAGATGGTGACTGCACCACCTCCCTGGGCAGCCCGTTCCCATCTCTAATCACCCTCTATGTGAAGAAATTCCTCCTAATGTCCAACCAAAACCTCTCCTGGCATAGTTTAAAACTATGTCCTCTTCTCCTCTTACTGGTTATCTGAGAAAATAACCCGACCCCGCTGGCTGCAGCCTCCTTTGAGGGAACTGTGAAGTGATAAAGTCGTACCTGAGCCTCCTCCAGGCTGAACGCGCTCAGCTGTTCCTCGCAGCACCTGTGCTCCAGACCTCTTCCCAGCACTGTTACCCTTCTCTGCACCCACTCCAGCTCCTCAATGTCCTCTCTGAATGAGGGGCACAGAACAGGACCCATCTCGAGGTGTGCAGGGCACAGCACAGGGCAGGAATCGCAGCCCTTGTCCTGCTGGCCACACCGCTCCTGACACAGGCTGGGGCTCAGCACCAGCAACCAATGAACTGCTGTAGCAGCAAAGGAGACTCAGGGCTTCCCTCACACAGCTTGTGTCATTTGAACAGTTCTAACACTGTTAGAGTCGTATAAATGCTTTTCATACCAATATATTCATACAAATATGAGAAAGTAAATACCTACTCCAGGTTAGGTCCCTTACATGAATTAGTGCCATATATACTGGGGCCTCAGTAAAATTGCAACAGTTGAAAATCATGCAGTTAAAATAACTTCTCCTGATTTAGCTGAAGTACAGTCATTAGTAAATGTTTTTACTTGTAACTAACTTAAAAGAGCTACATCAGTATACAGCTGGTTTTGCCTTTCAGAGTAACCTTGCTCCAATAAATTAACCTTAAGACACTAAACTCACAATGCATGGTGACACAGTCCAACACAGCTACACAGCTTGGATCAGTGCACTTGGTGGGCACGTTCAAGGCAGTCCAGAGATATAAAATCCAACCAGATTATTTTATACACCCGCCCTACAGAATTAAAACCATCACAATTTCAACAGGTTGTCTTTTCCTGCCACCCCTAATAGTTACCCTGAGCTGTGCCAGCTTTATCAGACAAGAGGTGTCTGCTCTCTTAAAATAGAAGCTACACAGGATTTACCTCATAACTCGCCAATACTTGACAACATCATGAGTTTTAGAAATGAGTTATTGTTATCATCTGTTACTAAAAAGATACTATCCAACCTGTTATTAAAAGAAGTGATAACTAAAGGTTTTTTTTTTTTGTGGTTTAGAGGTACTTTTGCACATGTAAGTTACCTGTGAACAGCCATAATATTTACATAAAGAGCAGTTTGGCATGTTTTGGTTTGTTGGCTTTTTTGTTTGGTTTGGGTGCTTTCCTGGCCTTTTACTACCATGATGATAAGCTTCCAACAATGTGGTTTTCCCTGGGTGGCATACAACTTAAACTTCCCTCTAAAAAAATAAATAATGATGCATTTCATTCTTCTCTTCATGCAGTATTATCCTATTTCCTGGCTGCAATACTGCATCAAGAGAAACTTCTTGTACAACATGAGTATTCCTGATTGCATTATCTTTTTCTGCCTTCACTTTTAAACCTTTTCCTAACCTGTGTGTTCTCTCACATAGTAACATGCAAGGCCACAATTCCAGTCTCTGTTGCCCTTGTCATTTCTGTGTTCTGTTTCCTCTCAGCTCACAGGAGGGCTGTTTAAATCCCTGTGCTGCACTGACCTCCAAATAACTCCTTTGAAATGTCTGCAAAGAGATTTCAGCAGAATGTCAGTAAAATCCCAAAGAACAAAATTTCACTACAATGTGGAGTGCAATGTCAAGACCAGGCTCCACTGTGTCATTTCTGTGTCTTGTTCCTCCCAATACATCTCTGTGTCTGGACACATTCACTGTCTCCCTTTGTGCCAAACCAGCTTTTTTTTTTTTTTTTTCCTCCTTATGTTGTATCATATCAAATACAAGGTGGTCTGAGCACACACCTGCATTTTACAGTAAGAATCCTTGAGAAAACTAATGCAATAATAAATGAGGTATTCTGTCAATCTGTCATGTGAGGATTCAGTTTTTGTTATTTCACAATTCTAGGCTTATTTGTATTCAGAGAATACTTTGAAATTAAGGCATTCTATTGGACACCTGACTTCTAAAGTTGTTTTTTCCTGCCACCCCGGCTATTCTAACACTTCATCTTTCCATCTTCTTATTACCAAACCCCAGAACTTTAGGGTAAGTGTGTTTTATCAGAGAAAGAATTACAACAATCTAATGTCCTTCTTCACCGTGTGTGTGGTGTGTGAACATCAGGATGTCTCCAGTGGTTTTCCTTTCCCACAGGTCAGGAGACAGACATTAAATGATCTCCCAAAAGAGTCATGAAGCACCCTCCCAAACTGCCCCTAAATGCTGTCATACTTGTCATACTTGTTCACAGCCCTCTGTTAATCCTGGTACTGCAACTGCTTTAGCATTCTGGCCCTCAAAACATCCTGTGGAAGGAAGAGAGCAGCACTGGCATATTTACTGATGTTTGGGTGAACCAGTCTGGGTGCAATGAAGTACATTATAAACAATTTTCTCATCTGTCATGTCAGATACATTTTAAATCACTGTCTCAGAACAAGTCCATTAAAATGTAGCCTAAATCATACCCAAGCCTGTAAACTAGATTCTCTGTGTGTGACAAGACAATTTTAATAATTACACTGGATAGCTTAGAAAGATATTTTGAAGACATTTATAAAAGTGACCTTTGTAATAAGTCAGATTTCTCCTTGGTAAGTAATACTGAGCAAAGCTCAGCACTGCCAGTATCACTTTGGTATTGCAGGTGGGGATGGTTCTGAGAGATCTCAGAGCCCTCACTGGCCCTGACCAACCTCACCTGGGGTCTCCATCCACACCCCCTGCCCACGTGGTCGAGGTGCTCAATAAAAGAGCAGTCCTGAGCCTGGGCCTTCTTGGCTCTGCTTTATTCTCTAGAAATTTGGGTTCTTTGTTGAGCTTGTCTTCGTCCTGATTGCTGTCTTGTGACTCTTGTTTTTATACTGTAGGGTGGTTTCTGGGTTTTGTTGTTTTGCTTTGCTGGGTATGGTTTTGGTTGGGTTTTTGGTTTTTTTTCATTTGTTAAAGTCCTTGGACTAGGGAATATTGTAGTTTCTTGGTATAACTAATTCTAGTATTCTACCAGTCCTGCTAGGAAGTTTCTGTGGGGACCCAGCCCAGGTTTGTGGTGCTAATTCAGAAGGGTTCTTTTTATTCTGCTCCTTCTACTTGCAATAAACAAGTGGGTTGTAATCGAGACTTTATATTATTGAAATTGTAACTTCATAGTCTGAATTTTTTTTCTTTTCTCTGTTTGACAACTATTTCGGTGTTCATAGAAAGAGTATTTCTTTGGGGTTTTGTATTCTTCTTTGATCACTTTATGCTTTTCAAAGTCCATTGCAGCCCTCTCCAGTGTCTTTTTAGCTTTAATAGTGAATCCAATTGGCTCTCTGGCTGATCTCTGATATCCTGATACTCAGCTGATTAATTTCTAATTGGTATTTGTATTTAAGCTTTTAATTTTCTATTTGAGTCCTTCTTTACCAGCTGAGTTTATTGACAGTGGAGCACATCTTCAGATTATTGCCATCACTCTGGATTCTTTAGCCTGTTCCTCAGTACTCACAGGTATTTTTAACTACAGTGCTTACTTCTGCTGGTTTGGTGTTTTCTTGATACCATGGTGCCTGGTATTGAGCAGTTCATGGGCTTTAGGAGGATTAAATCATCTTGAGGTTTATTGCTGTTCTGACTTCACTAGAGCCATAACAATCTCCTCCTTGGGCAGCATCCCAAACCCTCCCTGAGCTGAGGGGCAGCAAACCCCCTGTGCCGCAGGTGGGTTAAAAAATATCTTAAAAAAGATATTAAATGACTGAAGGGATCATGTCCCTCTCATCTTATGGTAGAGGATTATAGTATTCTCTGGAATGTATAGCAGTTTAGCAGTCTTGTCGTGATCTAACAATTTTTCCCAGCTCTACTAATTCTAGTTTTGATGAAAGGACAATGTATTGTCTGTTAAGGCAGGATCAGCTGATCTCAGAAAATTCATTTTTTAGCTTTGTGGTTACAAAAATTCAATATGGAAAAGAAATTGTATTTCTCTTTTATGTGGGTTATATCTGCAGAAAATTTATCAGTTTTTTCTAAATGAGAAAATAAATGTACAGGGTTGACCTTATTGGTAAGGAGCACTAAAGACCAAGACTACAGAAAACAAAGAGGGTATTTTGGTACCTAAACTTCAAGGGAACAGCTACAAGCGAATGAAGGATCAGATTTTAATATAGATTAAGTTACCACAGAAAATGTCATTCCTGGCAAAGTTAATGGGACACAGGTTTGGTGGTGTGGGAGGTCGGGACACTGAGAACCAGAGTGGCATCCCTCATAATTGTGTCTGACACAGCACCTGCAGTGGCAGGGTCATAAATTGATTCTGTAGTCAAGGTGTCTATCTGCCCTTGAGCAGCCAGATTTTCTGGTTATTTGTATCATCAGAAAAATTGACTCCCTACCAGCAGTGTTTTCTGTCCCTCAGAAGACAACCCAAGTTGCCTTTTAGTTCTACAGCTCTGTGGCTTCTGATAAACGCATTAACACTTCTGTTTGCAGCTGAGCTGCATTCTGCTCTGATGAACACTTCCAGGTTTTCAAGAGTGCTGCCAGAAGGATCAGAAAATGAACATGAAGACTGTTGTTCACAAACCCACATCCATCTAGGTGATAATTCTCAATGTGAACAGTAAGTAATACAGAGTCTTTAATACAGGGATTCCTGAGTAGCAGTGTATATGCTTTGCCAGGTTTATTTTCAAAAACAAATTAGTATTGATTTCTAAAAGTCTGACCCTCTCTTGTTTTCTTGTCCATATCCAGAACATTAAGTTTGCTGTACAAATTACATGAAAATACTTTATTGCAGTTTTAAAAACAGAATTCAGCCTTCTAAATTGCTTGGCTATTACATGGTGTGATCCAAATTGGATGTGACTTGTACGGAATTATGCTGAACTTTTTGCTTTGTCTGAAATTCATATTATGGAGCAATAATGGGTATTTTTTCAATTGCCTGTATTTTCAGGATGCTGATAAAGCCCTGGAACAATGCCAGGTATTTTAGGAAATGCATTGCTGTTTCCCTGGATCACCAGATGTTACAATACATTAACTCTGTTTCTGGAATGAAGAGTAATTTTTATTGTATTTCTTTAACTAGGGTGATTCAGTGCTAGACAAAAATCTTTACCTTTAAAATGAGGGATGTTGTTAGCACCTTACCTAATACTACATTTTATGTAAATTATGTGTTTGAAGACATGTAACTGTTTCCTTTTCCTTGTATAATCTCTTTCAATGAATGGTAATAACTGTGCCTCATTTTTATCAAGTTGTTCTATTGTTCAGCATTATTGGTTATTTATGATTTTTAGCAAAAAGTCTTTTAAAACAATGAAACACAGACTTGGAAGTATTTAAATGAATCCAACATGTGCATTAAATCTGTGTGGTACCAGAGGACAGAACTGTAGCTGACACAGGATTATTTCTTGCTGGAGTTTTGCCAAAGACAAATTGGTGTCATTCTCACTATTCTTTATTGCAAGCCTCCTCTAATGAGTGTGTTTAATAAAACTAACATCTGGCCCACAGGGTACACATACAGCTCCATGTGTACCAGCAGTGGAACTCTTCCAAATCACTTTTTATTTGCAAACTTTTCACTCAAGCAAAGCCATCCTGAAGTATCTGCTTTGGGGCTGTGTGCTACTGCAGTGCTAATTTAGCCCTGCTTGGGTGAGGGTCCATGGTGAGGCAGAGTCCCCAGGCAGATGCAAAGGAGAGCTGCTTTATTGCAAAACGCTGGCCTTTTAAAGCAGAGAGCCCATTATCAGCTTTAAAGTATAACAAACATGATTCAACCAACCACCATACAGCACAATGAGAACACATGGTTAAATAACTTGGTTTTCTACCCCTTATTCAGCCGAGTCTCTTTCCCACAGTCCTTTCCTACTTAGCCACAGCAACAGGCCTGAGCCATGATTTTCCAAGGCCTTCCTTTTGTCAAGTTTTCCTTGTCAGCGACACGTGGGGTTTGAGGAGCTGAAGTATTAGATAAGCTTTGTTCCTTCCTGTGCTTCCCATTCAGTTGCTGTTCTCTTTATGGCCACACTGGGATTTCCATGGCATGGCCCCAGGCTTGTGCAGGCAGCCAGCACTGCTGTGTCTATTGATCTCCTCTGGAGAGCCAAGGAATGAAATCACAGGAAAATGGAGCTGTGTTTTGGGATGGTTACTTCTAAGATAAGGCATGTGGTAGGCCAGAGCACAGGAAGGCATTTGTCATCTGTGCTGTCAGGAAGCTGCTTACATGGATTTCTGTTTCTTCCTGGCTGTTCCTGGTGCTTTCCCTTGTCCCTTGATGTTTATCAGCTGGAGAGGGTGCTGCACTCAGGTGTGAGGTGAGCAGGAGGGTTCATGTCTACTGCACAGGCTTGAGATGATTCTGGCCTTTCCACAGCAAGGGGAAAGCCCTGCCAAGGGCTTCTGCTATAGCACTCACTGGCCTTAGTTTAAACTAGCTTTTCACACACCTGAGATTCTGCTTGGGTGTCTTTCTAGATATTTGTATTCTTGTTGGGGTGTCTTGTTGGGTTTGTTTTTTTTTAGTGAACCAAATCCTCAAACCTGCTCAAACAGTAGTAGGAATTGTTTTTCCCTGCTGAAATCAGTATGTGTACATAAGCACAAGTTTCATGTGGTAGCAGTATATGTACATAAAAGCATAAGTTTTACGTGGTAGAAATATGCCAGTGCTTTTGTTCGATAGTATTTTACTGTATTGCTGACAAATAGTAAAATCTGAGGGGAAAAAATAAGAGAAGGGGGGCAAAAGGTAAGGGAACTTCTTCCTTGTAGCTGGTGGCAATGCTTTAAATAGCCTTGAGCTCTGAGAGGGATTGCAGTATGTGGGTAGAATTTTGCTCCACAAACAAAGTGGCTGCATAGAACCAGACAGTAACTTGGAGGATAAAAGGAGTTACCATAAAGAAGGCAGTAGATTTTTGAGAATCTGTCTTCTACAGTAAAGTCTTAGGTCAGTTTATCCAATGCTATCTAAATGGGTGAAAAATGCAACATTATAAAAACCTGATGAAGCAGATCAGCTTTTACAAGGTCTGTGTGGGAAGAGAAGAGCCACTTCTGCCATTAAGTGGAGACTATAATTATACATAATTGATAATTCTGCATAATGTGTCTTAAAGGGTAAATGTGCAAGTGGAGTCCTTGTCTGGCAGTGCTGAGCAAGCATCCTCTACCTGTCTGAATGATCTTTGTGCACATCAGGATGGCCTGTGTTTAACTGAAGTGATGTCTAGATATTGCAGCATTCTTGTTTGCAGAGGCATTTTCTAGACATTTGTGCAAGTGCTGTTATTTCTGCTTCCTGCTCTAATCAGAGCACATCATTTTGCTCATGCATATGAAACCAGGTTTATAAGAATAACAGTCTCAACCAAGTAATTAATAATTTCTGATTATAATTGGCAAGTTCATATATAATTGTCTTTTTAGCAGTGGGAATAGCAAATTAATTTTCAGTAAAATGAAAAATTTGTACTCTTTGTATGAGAGCACGGACAGCACATAATTAATATAATATTCCATATAATTTGTATTTCTATAAAAATAGATCAGTGCATCCTTTTGTGTCCTATGAATCCTTATCTTAGACTGTTTTGAAAGTAAGCTGCCTTTTCTGTGACTTCCTTGATAAATCTCTTAAGGTCTTTTGTTGATGTATTAAGTCAATAATGATTGAACAGCCTTTTTTAAATTATTACAGCAGCTATTAATGAGAACTGTACTAATTCAGGCATGCCTGAGCTCTGGGGGAAACATAAGTGCAGCTGCCATGACTCTAGATTTTATGCTGCATTGTGTGACACCTTTGGACTTGCTGGTTTTGGGGGACACTTTAGCTCTCAGGGCTGGCCTGTTTGTGTTCACTCGTCCCATCTCCTGCTGGGTGGTGGGAAGTGAAGGATGGCTGGCACTGCTCCCTCTCCCACACTCTGCTTCAGGCACAGGTCTAGGAAGGCCCAGTGCCAGCCCTGTGCTGCCACCAAGCCCCTTTTTGGGCCATTATTCCCTGGGAGGGGCCGTGTCCATTGCTTTTCTGCTGCTTGTGATGCAGATGAGGTTGGGGTGCCCTGGAGCAGCTCTTGTACCCAGCTGTACCACTAGAACAGGGCTGGACATTCCCCAGCCTTTTCTTTTTCTTTTTAGAGATCTCATAACAGAAGAGTCTTTAAATCTACTAATTGTAATCAGGGCTTGTGTATTTGGCAGTTTTCCCTTACTCCCTGACCAGCTTTACTGTTTCTGCCAAGCCACCCCTTCCTTCCCACAGCTGAATGCTTTGCAAGGCTGGGCCTGAGACAGCTTGTCCCAGCTCTGGAAAATGGACCCATGGATTTCTTCCTACAGATGTAATGAATTCTATAAAATTATTTTCTCTTTTTTGGATTGTATTTATGACCTCAAGAGCAAAATTCACTGTTTAAGGGCAGACCTGCATTCCTTCCAGAATGGATTAGTCTTCATTGTGCTGCATGCTCCTCCTCCTTATCCTGCAGGAAGGGGGAATGAGAGATCGTGAGCTTTTGTGTGGATAAATCCCTGATGCTTTACTTGCTGGAATGTATTGCATATGACCATGCACCATTACACATTTTGTGGTCAATTCCTAAGGAAAAAA
Source organism: Ammospiza nelsoni (assembly GCF_027579445.1). Taxonomy (NCBI): domain Eukaryota; kingdom Metazoa; phylum Chordata; class Aves; order Passeriformes; family Passerellidae; genus Ammospiza; species Ammospiza nelsoni. The sequence continues at coordinate 19,238,087 of NC_080646.1, forward strand.
TGTATCCCAAAGCAAGGGAGCAGTACAAGTTCTCTTATATCACTCTAGCCTTGTGCTCATGAATTGTGTTGAGGGATTTCTTAAGTGTAGTACATCTTTTTTAATTATGAAGCATGAACTGGGACTGCACTGGGGTAGATATCCTGATGGGAACTTGGTGTCATTTTCAGGTTTTACCTGCCATTCTGCACCCTGCATTGTGCATAGCTGGCTTTAGAGTTGGCTTTTTGTTTGTTTTTTTTTTTTTTTCAACTACCCTTGCAAAAACTTGATCATGCAAATAAAACACAAAACAAGTTCTTTGCCTTTTGAATGCAGTAGGCCTGTGAGCATGTGTGTGCATGTACATGCCTACATCATTTGCTAAAGAGAAACAATTAATAGTGACGTTGGCAAGTTGGGCAGAGGTGTTTTTCTTTTAGCGGATTTCAGTAAGAGATGAACTCAAGGTGGGAGCTGACACATACTGCTCATGATTTTGTTTCAACTTTGCAGGCAAGGTTATTGATAAGTAATTTCTACTGAGGTGGAAGTGTATGCATAGGCAGAACTCACAGAAAGAGCTGATTTGTGGATTTTTCTTTCATTTTGAATGAGGCTAATCTCAGTGCTTGGCAGGGCCAGATCCAGGCACAGGAGGCAGCAATGGGGATGGCAGAATGGGCTCTGGCAAAGCCCTGGAAACCAGCCTGGCAGCTGCTGCTGCCAGCAAAGGGGATGAGAATGTATGAAACAGGAGCTACTTCAGGAAAAATGGGTCATGTGAGCCTTGGCTGGATCCTGTTCACTTTTCTGTGGCATAAAAGGCCAGCTCTGTGTGTGATGTGAGTCCTTCCTCCTCAGGGCAGCACAGGGTGGTTTGCTCATGCTCATAAGAAGCCTTGGGTCAGCTCTGGTGGTTGTCTTCCAAATTGAAAGCATTCAATTATTCATTAGCCACTCCACAAATCAAACAGGTACTGCTTAAAAACAACTGTCAGAGAAAGCTATTGATGAGCAGTGGCAGACACCCATGGATATTTACAGACAGACAAAAACCCAGATCCACATGAAATGAAATATGAAAAATGAGCAGAACAAGTGAGGAGAAACTCATCTGTTCCTGCAGAGCAGCAAGCTGTGGGCTCTTCCATGGTGTGCAGACTGAACTGGCAAGATGGAGAAATGCAGGAGGGTGCTCCAGATGTGAGAGTTGTGGAGAATGCTCTTGGGCTTTTGTGGGCCTTTGTGAAGGGATCTTCACAAGCAGCCTGTTCTGAACTGGTGGGGGAAATGAGGGCTAGAGAGTAAGTCTATGGTGTAGAGAATTGGTCTGTGAATAATCAGCCATTAATAAGTGTTACTTTTACTTTTCCACAATTCTATCCAGACAAAATTGTAATAATGTCTCCAATTGTTGCTGAGTCCAATGAGTAACTTTCTCCAGTGGCACACTTCCAACCATTCTTGTGTTCTGAGCTTTCTGAGATGCAATACTCTTCCCTTGCCCAAAGTGTAATCTCTTTTGTGGCCACTAAGCTGGATTTCCATGTAGGAGTCTAGACTGTAGATTCTCCCAAATGTTTATTTTATTATATCCCAAAGTATTTATTTTATCTAAATAAATGCAATAGAGGCTTACTTACACCATGTTAGGTGCAGCCACCTCTGTGAGACAAATATTGATGGATTTAGCAAGAATGCTGCCACACCAGGGGCAAAGATGATTTTTTTTTCCTCACTATTGCTCTCTGAGGAATAATGAAGTGCCACAATGTACAGCACTCAGTATGTGGGGAGAACTCATCCATGCAGTTAAATGTCACTTGGTCTACATGTTACAATACCCAAAAACCCCCTACTTTGTTAAATGTATTTTTCACAGAGCTTCAGTAACTATTGGCACCTTTAGATCACTTTAGTATTTGTCAGGATTTCTTTGCATTGCCTCTTCCTACCACTCTGACAAAGCTCTGTGTGTCAGATTGTTTTTCTAGGCCCTGATTCAGCAGCCAGCATCAGGATTGAATGTCTCAGCAGTAGCAGCATATTCAGAGTTGTGACTGTGGCAACAGTGAAAAAGAAAAACTGGTTAGGTCTGTGATGGTATCCATTTTCTTGGAGGAAAAACAGTCCAAGGGGAAAGGATCACTTTTCTGAAGGAGCCCCTCTCCTAAAAAGACCAGTGGAATCCTGCTGCAATTTTGAAATAGCTCAATACCAGTCTGTGTCCTATGTGTGAAAAAGCAATTTTTAACTGATTGGTCCTGCACCTCTTGAAGCTGATGGCACAAACCCTGCTGGGATCTGTGGGGCAGGGTTAGGCATTGCCACAGCTTGCTGAGTTAAGGCCACAAGATGAGGCAGGATCTGGACCCTGGCCTGCCAGACATCAGCTCTCTCTCTGTGCAAGCATTTGGGGAATCTTAAACATGGCTGGCATGGCGCTGAGGCAGCAGCTACATCCAGGATGAGTTGTCCTGTTTTATCAGGGGTTTTTTGGAGAACTGGGGGCTGTAACCTTCATGACACAGTGAGCTGGGCTGCTTCCTTCCAGTGCTCCTGGGGTTGCCAGGATAACCTTATAGTTAGGCAGTTGCAGTACTAGACACTACTACTAAGTGTAAGCATCCTGCCTTAGGAATGATTTTGGCATTCATTCAATATAACAGTGTCAATTAGAGATAGCACACAAATTAGAAACACAGCTTGCACAGCAATGTTTTGTATCCCTTAAGTGTTTAATTAAATTGTAAAAATCTTAAATACAGATTTACTCTAGAAGATCTGGTGGAATTTTATGAAGTATTACTTTATGTTCACAGAATTTGAATGGTTTAAATATTTCTTAACCACCTAAGGAGGAAGAGGTATCTGTCCTGCAGCAACAGAACAGGCTCTGTAGCTATGCCAGCCTTTGCCCTCAGAAGCTGGCATGCAAGCTTTGCAGATACCTCAAGCTTAGCTTTCCTTAGCAAACAGGGCTGGAACTTGTTGTGTATCATGCATGTTTGGGGTAGGAAGGGAGTAGAAAGGAGAAAATCCCCTTTTTTCCTAAGTCTCTTGTTTGACAAGAGACTTAAGTAATGTATTAGGAAAAGTGGGAAAGATTTTTTTTTTCTTCTTGCCTGCCTAAACAGAACTTTTTTCTCATTGTTGACTGCAGCCCAGGAGTAACAGATGAGAAAAGGGTTTATATCTACACTTCATATACAGGTTTAGCAACCTGGAATCCATTTTGTAAATGCAATGATACTCTTATCTTGCTAAGTTAATGCAGTTTTGTGCACTTCTGTTACTCAGAGCCAGGGAGGAGGAGGGGAAGGCTGTGCAGTGCTGCAGCCACAATCTGTGCCACAGTGGTAACCAGAGATGTGTGTGCCCCAAGCACACAGCAGAAGGGACAGCTGCTCCTCTGCCTAGGAGAGAGTAACAGGGGTGTGCCTCACGCCCTGGGAGTTGGGCACCTTTGGGCTGCATCTCTTGAAAATGCTTGCAGTGGTTGTATCTCCCTCCTGTGAGGCACATACTGGCCTCGTGCAGGATTGGCCAAGGGAACTCCCCAGAAAGCAGAGGTTGGTACCTGCCTTACCACTTTGAGAGGAACTGCAGAAGCAGCTGATGGGGCTTTCCTTGAGAACTCTGGAAGTAATAGAAGTCTATTCTCTTCAAGTAATAGAACCTGTTAGCTGTAAGTGGGAGCAGCCTTTTTGTGTTAAGATTTACAATATAGAATCATCTTACACTTGATGTTCACCCTTGTTTTCCTCTCTTTTTATGCTTTGCACCTGGGTAAGGCAGATTTCCATTTGCTCAGCTGAAAAGTCTCCAAAGCTGGGCTTGCAATCTGTTGTGAGCTAAAAAGAGCAACCAAGGTCTTGCATTACCAAGTGCTTTTGTGCTGGGCCACTGCAGGGTACAGATGATTGCAGGTGCTGAGGTAATGCCACCCTCAGACAGGGGGCATGTGCACAGCTCTTAAGTGAGTGTTTCAAGGGGTGCCAGAAAATTGACAGTGACATGCACCAAGGGGTCAATCCAGGATGCAGCCTGCTGGTGGCTGGGCTCGCTGTTGCTGTCCTGTTTGTGAGAAAGGTTGTATGTCCTCAATGCAGCCATCTCCAATGCTGATTGCTTCATCCTGCACACCCAGGGTCTACCAGGCCTCCACTGGGACTCACTTTTCACTTATTGGAGAAAGCCATAAGTCAGATTTCCAGCTAAACCCAGATGAGGAAAAAAAATGCTTCTCCCAGTGAAAAAGGGGAAATGAGGGTGAAATGGAAATGCCATAGTGACTAAGTGCTTGAACAAAATGAAGGTGCTTCTGTGTACATGGAGCCCTAATGTTAGTGGGGAAATTGAATTTCAGGATGGCAAGGTTGTATTGCACCAGAATTAAAGGAAACTGAGGTGGTGAACATAAATTGTTTAATCATGATCAATAAAATTATTTTTAATTTCACCCCAAAGTTTGATTTCAGCTCAGGTCTGTGATGTTCCATGGTAGTAACTGGATTTCTAACTTGAATTTAAGGAAAATACTAACCCTGTAATACATGTCATTTTAGGGGTAAAGAAAAGGCTTTGACAGGGCTGGAATCTGCAGTTACCAGAGCCATCCATGCAGACAAACAGCTGAGCCCTTAAGTCTCAGATAGCCAGGAGGGCAAGGCCAAGGGGCTGAAGATTTGGTGGCTTTCTGCACACCTCCATCAGTGGCTGGAGTTGACAGTATCTTGTGAGGGATGTTTTGGTGTCTTTTCACTAAGTCCTGATGTTCACATTGCAATACCCAGATGGAGGAGCTTGGGTGAGGTGTGTCCTGACTCAGAGTTGGGGAGGGGGTTGGAGGGAGCTGGCTGTTTGACCAGATGTAGGGGGGGAAATGATGTGTGCCTGAAATCACTGCATGTTTTGCTGTGTATTTTAGTGAGAAATGAACAGCCAGGGAAGGTGTGGAATTGCCTGTGTACACAGACTTAAGGAATGCAGGACTGTAAAAGCACCTGAGCTGTAAGTGCAATTCAGCTGCTATTTAAAATCTCATTTCAAGAGACCCTGCTGAGTGTTTATTCCCATCACTGAGTGTGTAAGTACATTTTCAACTCTGTCACTGCACACTGAGCTCTGCTGTGCTTTCCCTTCCTGAGAACAACTGTAAGCACTTTTCATTGAGCTGCTTTGCTTAGGTCTTATTGAAGGACACAGCAGAAATCCCAATCAGCTTAGAGCCCACCAGGTGTGCAAACTTCCCTCTGTGCCAGCCAGCTTGTCCCACTGCAAGGGAGAGCTCCAGTGTTTCAGCACAGGTACAGCCCAGCCCATCACAAGCTGTTTCCCAGCTGCATGGGACTGGTGGTGTGCAGGGAAAACAGCTATGAACTGGTTACAGCTGCAAACAGCAAATCTGTGAGACAAGGAGTGGGGGAAGAAAAGGGAGAGCATAACATTGGATTTTCTATGCATTCTTGACTGTGTAAGGAGTCAGTTACGACTTTAGAGTTTTGCAAGGAAATTTGTGCTGCTTCAGAAAACTTGGCCACAGGGCAAGAGGGTCTACCAATCTCACAGCTCAAAATCCCTTTTTGGCTCTTGGACAGCTTTTGCAGATGTTTCTTGTGTGCTAAGACACTGCTTCTGCTAAGCAATTCAGTGAGGGAATAGTATCCTCCTGCCCAATATTGACACACAGCCCTTCCAAGGAAGGGAGCTATGCTAATCACCTGTTCTGGGGTTTTTCATGTGGAATGTTTGAGGGAAAATAATCCCAAGCAAAGTCCATGAGGTAAGCTGCATTTTGTTTGTACTCAGCATTTAAAATCACGTTAACAGTGAACAGCTCTAAGTTTTTGTGTAATATTAGAATACAAAGTATTTTGTGCTGCTAGAGCCCTGTTCAACACCTCAAGAAAAGGTGTGTATACTGAGGAGTGTTTGCCCAAGAGGAAGGAGCCATTATTTCAGGGAGCATGGCCAGTTCCGTGCTTCTGCAACAGCAAGTTTACTTCCCCTGTGATAACTCAGAAAAGGGTTTTTCACATCATCAAGTAGTAGAAAGCTGGGATTTTTATCTGCTTTCTACAGCTGACTTGTCAAAAGATGTTACAATTGAGCTCACACACATCAGTGCTTTTGAGAAAGTTGTGCTCTGTTATTGATAAAGTCAGGGATTGACTTAGTCAGTGAGTTGAAAAATCATGTGGTGTATATCTTTATTTCCCTCACTTTTAATTGAGGTATTCCAAACAGAGCAGAGAGATCTTTCCATCTCACCTTTTGGCAGATTTGTGATGCATAGATTGCTTTATGTTTTCTTATTCTATTTATTGGTTTGTAGAATTTCCAGTTCCTTGGTTTGCTTTGTGAATATTGTTAAAATCAGGAGGTTCAGTAAAACACCTAGAGACAAACAGATGTAGTCATGGGCCTGAATAATTTTGGGTATTCCAAATAAACTCATTACATGTTTACTGTTTCACTGACAAAACTTACGTAAAACATTTGCTATGATTTCAAATTTTCTTTTGAGTTTGTTACATGCCCTGATAGCCTGCAGAAAATAAAAGCATCTGGAAAAAAAAATCCCTTTCACTCTGAATTTGCAAAAATGGAAACCAACAGCTGTTTCAGAGCCAAAAATAAATAAAAACCATGTAGCAGGTGGTACCACGCATGTGCATCTAATTGCAATCTAACAATCTGCAAGCCAGCTACCAAATAGTGAGGGGTGAGATCACAATTTGGGCAGAGAAAGGGAGCAAAGACAATGGGAAAGCAAGAGAAATAGTTTTGGCTCAGGAAATTGGTATCTTTATAGGGAAGAGAAATGAGCGTAACTAAGAGCAGTGAGTTGTGATATCCTTTTGTTTTTGAAATGTTGGGCTCTTGACTCATCACTGTCTAGAGAAACTGGCTATGGATGCCAGAAATAGTGGGGCAGTGATGGCATGTCTGGTTCATGGCTCAGCACAAGCAGCCCCGCTGGGTTTGTCAGGTGAGGTGCAGCTCACGGCTCTGAGGGTCACACAGAGCACTTGTGGGGCTGCTCCTGGGCCTCCTCTCACATAATGTGTGTGTGTGTCTGCTCACACCTGTGCTGTGGAGGAGCAGATTGTGAACAGCCCTTCTAATTTCCTCATAAAGGAGCTGCCTTAAAGCACTGAGTTTTGTGGTGTGGATCTCAAGAGCTCCAGCAATGTTCAGGATGGATAGAAGGATTAGTGTGGGTAACTCTGCAGTCCCAATTGCCAGGCTGGGTCAGAGGCAGTGTGGTGTGCATTTGGCAGGTGATTCTCTTCTCACTTGTGCAGTGAAAGGCTGAGGTCAGCAGGATTACACACAGGTGAAGCCAGCATGACTGAGAGGAGGAAGCATGAGCCCATTCCCAGCTGCTTTCTCTCCAGAGATCTGATGGTGATTTATTTTAATGCTGTTTTTCACTGGTGCCCCCCATGAGGCATAATTTGTTTGCATTTTCTGTAATCAGATCAATCTTCCCTCTTATTGTCAGCCATTCACTGATAGCAATCCTCAGTTAGTTCTTTTTTTTAAATGCTATTTTATTGTACAGATAAACCATAAAGGATCTCTCTGCCTGGAGGACGTGTGGTACTAACTGAAACTGATTTAGGAAATGCTTTTCCAGAATTTCACTGGGCAGCACACTGAAAGCATTTTGAACAAATATTTAAAATTAAAGCTTTCAGTATAATAGCACAAGCCCAAGAGTGCTTTTTTCCCTTGTCTGGCACTCCTTTCAGAGGGTGGAATGTACCAATAAGATCATACCTCTGGAACCATCCTTGAAGGGCTTCTCTCAAGGTAAGTGTCATAGCAGCTCACTGCTGCCAGGGCAATACTTCACAAATGAGAAATCTACAAACCTGTGGCTTATTTTGCAAGTTTCCTTCAGAAACTTAATCAAGCCCAGGGTCACTAAGGTTCCTCACAACTTCTAAGGGGCTTTGACTTAGATCTAAGCGTAAGCAGAAGAGATCTGAATTATATTTTTAGAGGAGAGCAAATTGTTGACAGGCGAAGTTAGGCTGCTGTGGATGACTTTTAGTCTGCCTGAAAGAGCTGATCTTTGAATGGACAACGTGGGCTGAATGAATCCCAGTCTTCATTGCTTTAGGGAAGTTGCTGAGCAGTACATTGCCAAGTGTAATATTTTAATTGGTTAAGATCAGTTGTTCTTCCCAATTTCCACTGATCACAGTAAATAGCAATTAGGAGCAATCAGCACAGAGTGAGGGTGCTGCTGCCATGGAGCTCAATATTAGGAATAATCAAAGCCAGAGTACTGGGTTTATTAGTGCCTGGGCCATTGGCTGGCTGCAGTTTGCTGAGGAGTTGTGCTTAATGAAAAGCAGCAGGGACAAGCTGATGGCTCTGTGACCCTGGCCCTACAGTCTGAGAGTGCCCATGGGGCAGACCCTGCTGTGGCACAGGGTAGAAGGGCAATGTCAGTCTGGAGGCCAGAGATGGGATTTTCTCTGTGGAACAGCAGCTTTCAGGTGTGTTTTGCCCCAGAGCCACATGAGAGGGGCTGGTCCCTGCCCTCAGCTGATCATCTGCATAATGAATTAATGTCAGGGACAGAAAAAGACTGCTAAAGTTTCTAATTTATTCATGTGGGAGGGAAATACAGAACCTGCTGGATCCCCTGGCTGGTTCCACACTCAGCTCTGAGGATGGTGCTGCCCATCATGAAGGAAGAGCTGTGTTTCTCTCAAGCACAGCCTGGAAAAGGTGTCCTCCCCTCATAGCCCTCCTTTCTTCTCGATGACCTGCCTATGCAGCCTCTTGTAAGACTGCTGCTAGAAGGGGCATTTTCCAGAGCTTTCACTGTTTTGAGACAAACTAATGGTGAAAGATACTTTTAAGTGCCAGGAAACAGGAAAGCATGCTTGGGTAGCAAAAAACCCCCCAAGAGTCTTAAGAGCTGAATTATTGGGTTCTGTTTGGGGTGTGTGCAGCCTCCAGTGAAACAAGCACCACAAGCAAATTGCAGCCTGCTTGAAGCATTTGGGGTGGAGGAGGTTCCCATGACACAAGTGCCATGTGTTCCACATTGCCTGCTCCAGCAGGAGCCTGCTGGCCCTGGGGGATGAGAGAGGGAGGCTGGGGCTGGATTCAAACTTCAGGCAATGAAAGGATGAGGAAGCCAAACAATAAAGGGTTTAATTTTGTCCTCCCCACTTAAGCAAAGCTGCTCACCATGAGACAATTTTTACCAAGTGCCAGAGAATCTGTTATAGCCACATGAGCCTATTTCTGCTTTTCCAATGGGAATGTGTGTGACAGCAATAACTGCAAATTATTTTTCTTTGTACAGTAATATCTGGCCATATGTTTAAACTCTGTGTTTAGTAGCAGTAGTTAAACAGTTTTTCTCATGCCTAGTGCTTCCTGAGTTGGAAGTAATTTTGTCAAGGAAAATCCTTGCATTTTTGCCACTCTCTTTGCTAGCTGCTGTGAGCCAGTGTTGTTCTCCAAGCACTTTTAACCTAATTTGCTACACATCTCTGGTTGTAAACCATTAATAGCAGATGTTTTAACATGGGAATTCTGGAGTGTGATCCACACCCCAAAGTGCCCCAAAGCTGCTGCTTTATCCCAGGATATAATTATAGTATCCTGTGACTTTTCTTCTAATTTTCCTTTAAATGAAATTTCAGACAATCCATTTCCTCATGGTAACAAAACTGTAACTGTCTGTTTTCACTGTTTCTGCTCCCAAAGACCAAAACCAGCACCTCCACAAAATCCTGAGTGTTTTCCCAAAGCTGCCTGAAGTCTGTAGAGCTGATTCCTGGAATCAGATTCCTCTTACCAGTGTCAGGTTAATTAATGGATTTTTCCCCCCCATCACTGATGGTCCAAGGACTTGTTCTCCAAATATTTTTTGGGCATTAGGAGCTCTGAGAAAAGGGAGGTATTCACAAATCATCTGTGTGAAGCTTTGCAGGGTCAGGGCCATAGCAGGCCCTGTTTTGGAAATGGAAAGTACAAGTGGAATGCTATCTCATTTCTGAAAATACTCCTAGGAGAAGCAAAAATACAACCTAGGGGACAGAAAGCCCCAATCTAGAAATGTGCAAACTCTAGAAAAAGAACTGTCCTTTTCTGTACACAGAAATGCCAAGGACAGCCTAAGGGTGAAGAGTCTAGCTTTGAGCTCTGCTTTGAAGGTTGAACTCCAGTGTACTGAAAGCACCATCTGTTTCTTAATGAGATGCTGCTGGTTAGTGAGACTACCCTGAAATGTATTCCACTTAAAGGTATGGCTGTCATCACTGCATGTCCTACCCAGCAAGATATTGTGGCCAATTCCAGCAGTATGCTGTGCCACCTTCAGGAGAAGAAATGTTCAACTAAATTTGACTCTTCAGTGGAAAAAATTACTCTTCAGTTATTGGTGAGTTTTCTTTTTTCACATTTAATTTGCAATGACCAGGTCAGGCTGCCTGGAGTAGCAGGCAGACTTCCCCAGCCTAGTTCTTGATCTGCCTCCCACTGGGACTGGGCTGGGGCCAAGGGAGGAACAGCAGAGTCCCCACACTCAGTCCAGCACAGGATGACTGCATGGCCTGCAGGCAGCTGCACTTGTTGGGCAGAGCTTGGAAACTCCTCCTGCAGTGCCATCTCACTCTTTGTAGCTCATGGCATGGAAAATGATGGGAAGTGAATGATTGCCAACACACCTGCTTTTGAAGTGTGAAACACTCCCAGTCAAGACCCAGCATGTCTTGATGAGGTGAATTATCCTTTTGGAAATGTCCTTGGCTTGCTGCCTTGTTCCTTCTCACGAGCCCTGTGTGTCCCAGCAGGTTGCTGCTCCAGCACAGGCACTTGTTCTGGTGCCTTTATCTTCATCCATACCATACATGCAGGACACACTCAGCAGCCAGGAAGTTCTGAGCATGCATTTCAGGAGCATTACAGGGAGATCCTTCCTCTGTTTTTAGGGTTGCTTTGGGTCTGTGCTCTTTGGAGACTTTGTAGGTGTCACTGGACAGGGAGGAAGGTGATGAAGAAGTTCTTGTTTAATAAAACCTGCCAGTAAGGATTTTGCAGTACATAGATGAACCTTGCCAAACTTTTGGGAATCCCAATCACCTTTTACAAGTTTCTGCACGACTACAGGAGTGTTATAGGGCACATTTGTTGAGGAAATTCTCAATATTATTTGTGCAAATCATGGGGCATAACTTGACAATTGTGGTGCCTAACTTGACAGCTTTTATCTTGAAGGAAGATGGCAATCAGGGAAATCATAGCAGTTACTTTCCCAAAGAATAACTGCTGACATTGTAATACCTGGTTAAGGTGCCAGTAGGAGATAATTATCCTTTTGCTGACTCATATAGTCTTCCTTTGACGTATAACATGATGTCTAAATGATAAAAAAATCAACACATAGAACCACAGCTTTTCTCTAATTCAACTTCTTGAAATGGATGTAAAAATACACTCTTAGCATGGACAAGCATAGATTTATTTTCCTTATACACAGTCCTGGCACTGTTTTCTTCTTTTTCTCTTTAACCTTGATACAAGTGATTCTTATTGATTTTAAGATTTGTGGAGACTTTTTTATTTTTATTTTTTTTTACAAAGGCTTATTTTTATTTGAAAGCAAAAATTATTTGTAACTTTTATCTTTCATATTTAAATTTACTTTGAGCACAAAGATGGAGAGAAGAGTTTTTTCTTGGTATGTGTGATTCACCTTGCAGGTGTCAATGTAACTTTTCATGGAATGACTTAATTTAGGCCACATGAGAATAACCATCAAATTAGACCACATTAGGCATGAGACCAAACTGCAGAAAATATTCCTCTATTGAGGCTACCAGAATAGAGATGGTTGCATGAAGTGTTTATTTATGCTTTTGTGCCTAAGCAGGGAATGTGAAATGAATGTGGCTGAGGAGCAGCTGAGGACACGCTGTTTGCCTGGCTTGAGGAACAGGAGGCTGAGGGGTGACCTAATTGCTCTCTACAGCTTCCTGATGAGGAAAGTGCTGAGAGGGAGGTGCTGAACTCTTCTCCTGGCATCCAGTGACTGGATGTGTGGCAGGGATTCAAAGCTGGATGTTAGGAAGCATTTCTTTACCAAGAGGGTGGTCAGACACTGGATCAGGCAGGTGATCAATGCCCCAAGCCTGTCAATGAGTTAAGAGGCATTGGGACAAGGCCCTTAATAACACACTTTTACCTTTTGAGGAGCCCTGGATTGGTCTGGCAGTTGGACTTAGATGATTGTTGTAGGTCCCTTTCAACTGAAATAGTCTGGTCTAGAAATTGTAAAGTTGTACTGCCTGATTTAATTTCTGTTTTTACTCTGAGGAAAATACTAATGATAATGATCACATTTCATTATTGGGGATTTATCCTGCTATAAGCACAGCACAGTAACTCTGCAAAGCCATGGCAGCAGTGGAGATCATTGCTGCTCTAACACAGTACATCTCTGTGACATGACCTAATCAGTTTGGTGGAGATTTTTCCTGACAATCCTAAAAGGCACTCACTTGGCCTAGTGGGAGAGGCCTGCCCTGGAATTGAGCTGTTTGACACTGGAATTAGTTTATCTTCAACAACAGCTGAGTGACTTGAACAAGACAGTCTAGGGGCAATTCTGCTTTCACCAGATTGCAGAATTCTTGAAAGAAACACCGTCTGTAACACAGAGCTGTTACTGTGGGAAATGTCATGGGAATTTTTAGGTTTTCATCGTGTTTAGCCCTATAAGATTGAAATGAAACATCCACTAACAATGCAGTTTATACAGCAGCCCCTTGGATATGTTCTTTCTGTCTTGCTGCAAGGTTTGATCGTGCCCAAACTGTGCACCACTGCCATTGCTTCAAGAATCTGAATTAAAGGCACTTGCAGAGTATTCTGTGGAATGTAAATCTTTTAGAGGAAATGCAATTTCCATTCTTTGTGTCTGCATCTGTGTGACTTGGCTGTGACCTTACGGCTGGCCTCTCAGTGAGCATGTGTCCAGCAACAAAGTTTTCTTCCTGACTGGCCACCCTTTAGCTCTGCTGGTGAAATTGATTCCCTGGAGGAGGATCAGACACTTTGGTGCTTCACAATGGTGGCCATGCACAGGGGTACCAGCAGCCTCCTTGGGGGTACCTGAGGCCTTTTTCCCTTTGAAGTTTAAGATTAATCACTGAGAGGCACCGCGCTGAAAGGCAGCAGCTTGCCAGGCCTTGGCTGAGTCACATGTGCCTTCAAAGCTGGAGCTGTGTAACACAACTCAGAAATCCCTGCTCTTTTTTCCCAGAAGCAAGCAGTCTTTCTGCCTATTGTATTTTTTTAAAAAAATCAAATAATCCCACATTCTTTTGTCTTCTTTAGGATCCTTTCCACCAGCATTACTAAACTGCCCAGGCTGTCTAATAAACCCTCTGGTCCTGGGAAATCTGCTCCACTTTGCTGTTGAATCTTTATGCTGGTTATCTATGTGTAGAAAATTGCTTTTTTGGGAAACTGGCTGAGTGGAATTAGGAGCAGCATACCTTTCTTGGATTTTTGCATGGCAATTGTCAGCTTCTCATGACAGGACTGTGTAATATGCTAGGAAGAATGAATTTTTCAGTTCATACTTTTAGATTTTTACAGTTCACACTGCTGTGACACAAGGCACTTGAGATACTTGGCATGAAGTCCCCAAGTGCCTGAAGGGCCCTGCAGCTCCTGACCTCTTGCTGCCAGCACTTGGGCACCTGTTCATTCATTTGTTCATTTAAAGGAGCATGGACATTTCTTGTAAAACAATGCAAGAACTTGTCTTTGCTCATGAGATAAAATATAAGCTACTCTGTGATGCAAAAGAAGAAAGGTCAAGTTGTCAGATGAGTTTTGCTGAACCTCTGTTACTACTTTGCATTACTGTGAGAGTAATGCAGAATGATTTGGCCATTGATTTAGGCCAGAAATGGTGAGCAGTCTGCTAATAGATATATTTGACATTAGTCAAAGTGACAGGAAGGAATTAATGCACTATACAATGTGCTGTATTTGCTCATGATACCAATCTCTAACAAAAAACTGTATCTAAGTGCCTCTTGGTTGATTGAAGTCTTCTTTCAAGAAGCTACAGCTGAGTTACTGCTGCATTCTTTAGGAAAATAAAGCTGAACTGGGTTCCTTATTCTCACAAAATCTTGTGAAAATTTGGAATATTTTAGGTAATATAATGCACAGCCATTGCTGCTGCTTTAAGAATGGTGAGATGTTATGTGCTATCTCATCCAGGACTGGCATTTGCATAGCAGCACACACACAGCAGAGCCAGAGCTTTTTTGGTTTTTATCTTTCCAGTCATTTTTCCCCTCCCCTGGTGCACGTCCTCCAAGGGCTGTCAGCTCCTGCAGCTCTCCTACCTCTCTATCCCCTGTAAAGCACGGAGAGGGTTCTGAGGTTCTCCTTGCAGTTCCAGGCCCTTGGAGCAGCCAGCCTGAGCCCTGTTTTGTGTTCTGATGTTTTATCCCCGGGTGGCCGGCAGGGAGGGACGCGGAGGTGGGCGAGGCACGGCCGGACCTTTCCTGAGCCGCTGTGCCCAGGGAATTCCGAACGGCAGGGGAGGAGATAAATCATAGCAGAACACACGAAGGAAAACTCCCGAGCTCCTCCTGTGCTGGTAGGAAATTCCATTTTTTACAGCCCCTGCCCAGATCCCAGGCTTTCACCTGTTGTAATAAAGACTTTCCACGAATTATATCCGCTTTAAAAGTGGATTATTGTAGGCACATTTTTTACAACAACAGGAAGTCCTGTTGGCAGCATATTTTAATTATGCTCTGAAGCTAATCAAGGAAAGAATCTGTTCTGAACACAGGAAGTTATATATACACATTTGAGTGCCTATTTCCATGGGGCAGGTCCAAGTGCTTCAGTGTTGCTGAACTCCCAGCACATGAGCAATCTGTTAGATGTCTATGAAGTGCAGGCTTGCATAGGAAGGGGAAGATCCACCACCCCGTGTAAGGCACCTGCTTCCTCTCTGCAGTCACTGGAGGGAGACAGGCAACTGTGATCATGAGACTGATCACCTCTGGAGAAGCCCTAACTTTTCCTGATGTTAAAGAGACGCAGGAGAAATCACGTAGCTATAAGTTATTTCATAGCAATTTTATTTTATCACTGCCTGATGCCAGCTGTGAACTTAGTGCACCTGAGGCTGGTTGCCAATTATTGCTGCATATGAACAACCTCTGTGATCTGTTACTGAAGGCAATATGTTTTCCACTAAAAAGTACGATTTCCTTAATTTTTCTCCATGTTTAATTTTCTTTTGGTACTAAAGGCAGAGGTGCATAGCACATAAAACAAGCCCACTTACTCTTTGGAAACTACATGGTGTGTAAAGCATGATACAAGGTATGGTATTGCCTGGTCTGAATGGGTAACAGCGGTAAGGTGCACACACTGCTTCCTAAAGGAGAGCATCCCAGCATCTCCAGCAATTTCCCTTACTGCTCTGCTGTAAAGTCTCATGGGCTGGAGAAAGCACTAACCCTCTCCACAAGCCTCTAAATTGGATTGGAGATTATTTGAAGCACACCCACATCAAGTAAGTTCATCTAAGTAAACTACGCGAGCTTCTACAACTGAAACATCACTGGGACGTTTGGAGTGTCCTGAACCTTTGTAAAAAGCACGGCAGAAAGAATTTTCTCAGATTTTAATCACCAGGAGATTGTTATGGTAATGAAGCCTAACTGGTATTAAAAAAAAAAAAAAAAAAAAACAAAACAGGAGAGAAGCAGGGCTTACACCCATAACACGTGTGTACCCAGCTAAATCTTTCTGCAGGTTCAAAATGTTCCCTGCCCCTGTTGCCCACGGGATTTATTTTCTCTGAGCACATCTCATCTATTTCAAGCACTCAGTAAACATGCATTTCAGCGAAGAGGGAGGAAGAATATTATTTGTCTACTATCCATGTGATATAGGCTTCAGGTGAATATTTAGCCAACAGGTTTGGCAGGCCTTCCTGGTTTTGCATTAAAGATTCCTGCTTGCAGAATAATCACAGAGTTTGCAGAGGTCCGTTCAGGCTTTGCTGCGTTGGTGAGGAAGTTCATGGATCCCACCTGGCTTTGAGCAGGGTCTGTAAAGCATCACTCGGGCCTGGGTTTTGGACGTGCTGCTTTTCAAGGTGACTTGCCAAAGCATTTCGTGCCTTGTTTTTCCCCTCGCTGCACCTGCATTCCCGTTTCTGTCGCTGCTCAGTATCGGCGATAAGAACGCTGTGTCAGGGCTCCGCAGACTCGTGTTCTTTGTGAGTAACGAGGGGGTGGACACGCATTCAGATGTAGAAAGGCAGCAAAGTTCTTTACAAATGAGCTCGAAAACCGCAATCCTCACTTCCTACTGCTCTAACGCTGGAAAGCTGCCAGGATATCCAGAAGAAAAGAATCCCCAAGACAATGTTGCTTTTGTCCTGAGCATGTTAGTTATCTCGGGACGCCTCTGCAAGTAGATGTTAATCAAAAAGAACCTGGACGCGGGGGAAGGACAAGGGGCTGGGGCCGGGCACTCACACACAGGCGAGTGCCAAGGGCTGGGAACATCCGCTGCTCTGCGGGGGCGACAGGACACGCTCCAAGAGCGCTTTCCCGTGAGGGGCCCCTCCGGCACGTCCCTCCCCGTGCCCCGGTGCCCGGCAGAGTGCCCTGCAGGGCCGCTCTCCCTCCTCACCCCCGCATGAGGGTGGGAGGTGCGGGTGCTGCCCCCGCCCCTGCCCGCGCTGGGAGGCGCCCGGCGCCGCTACTAAAGGGAGGATCGGGGCGGGCTGCGCCGTCCTGCTCGGAGCGCGGCAAACAACACGGCTTGAGCTTGGCAAGGTACGTCCTCTGCTGAGGGGAAAGCACCGCAGGGATTGTGCGAGAGGGACGTTTTCCTCTGGTCGTGACTCGATGCTGTTTTCTCTCTTTAGTAGTCTAGCTCTGTTCTTGCACCAATTGACTTTGCTAAAGGTAGTGTTCTGGGCAGGGGCTGTTTTGAACATGCCTTGAATGGCACCCTTTGTGCCTTGCTTGGCTGTAGCATCTCCAAAAAGGATGTTAATGTACCTTTTCTTCTCTGTGTTCTGCAGGTGGATTTCTCCTTCAAACTTTTCCCCTTCGAGGACCTACTGCCCAGTTACAGTGATGTGGTTGCTGGAAAAGATCAGAGCATCTCATGAAAATGGGAACCTCTCCAGCTCGTCCTTCCTGGGACTGCCACAAAGCCAAAATCTGCCAGAAAAAGCCCAGCTGAGGGCTGCTGCTTTTCCAAATGTGATCACTCCTGACAGAATCCCTGAATTCTGCATTCCCCCCAGGCTGACCAGCTCTGGCTCCATTAAGGGCAGTGGCTTCCACCAGGATCACAGTTCAGTGGATGGAGCTCTTACTTCTGATTACAGCCCCAGCTCTTGCCCACATCTCATTCAGGTGGAAAGTGTTGAAGAGGAGATCTCTGCCCTGGAGGAAGAAAGCACCAATGCCGACCCACAGTCCCAAGCAGCGCTCTCCCTGCCCCACTTTCCCAGAGCCCCCACTTCCTATGGCTTCTGCACTTTGCTGGAGAGTCCCCACACCAGGAGGAAGGAGTCCATCTTCCACGGTGATCCCCGTGGGGCTCTGCCCAGCCTGAAGCTGTCTCGATCCAGAGCTAACACCTTCAGTGGCAAAGGGAGCATGTCTAACCCCATTGCCATCAGCTTTACTTCGGTGAGACTGCCGCCCAAGCACCTCTCTCTGCACAGGCAAGCTGCCTGTGACAGTGACACTGCCTCTTCCAGTGATTCCTCTCCTTTCAGTTCTCCACTTCTCACCAGGTCACCTCCCAGACCCAGCTCCCTGATCAAAGCACAAAGTCAGGAGGGGTTGCTCTGCAGAGCACTGAAAGACAAGAGCAAACACAGTATGCCCAGGAACAATTCCCTCTCTACAGAGGAGAGCAGCTCCACGGATAACAGCCCCAGTGCCATCAGGAGGGCCTCCGAGGGGCTGCTCGGCATCCGGAGCTTTAGCACCTCCTGCTCTCCCTTGTTTCCAGTGGACCTGAGCTGCAGTCGGGAGAGGCTGGTGGGGGAGAGTGCAGTGGTCATGGACAAGGGGGGCGTGTTGAGGCTGTCAGCTGAGTACTGCTCAGAGAACGAGAGGCTGCGGATCCGCCTCATCAGTGCAGAGGGCTTGTACGATGATTCTGTAGAACCCAAAAGCATCAACTGCTGTATCTCCTTCTCCCTGGTGCCAGGGAAAACACAGAAGCAGAGAAGCACAGTTATAAAGAGAAGCAGGAATCCCATCTTCAATGAGGACTTCTTTTTTGATGGTATTGCAGAAGAAGAGCTGTACAGCCTCTCTGTGAGGATGAAAGCAACAAATAAAGGGTGCAGTATGAAAAGGGATTATACCTTAGGAGAACGGGAGTTGTCCTTAATGAGTATGTTGGCAGTGTAGTGATTCAAATATTCAAACAAACGGTCTTCTGAAAGTTTTCTACTGAATAAAGTTTTAGGTTGACTTTTATGTTGTTGGCTTTTTTTTTTAGGAATAGCTAAAAGCACTGCCTTGCTTGGTGTCATGCTCTTGTGCCTTGTTTTGCTGCTTAACACTTCAAACATATATTGACAGGAGGGGGGAGAAAGGCTGGTTTGCCTTTAGGATAAAGGATTAGGCTGTTGCCAAGTCAAGGCTGCTGTTTATGGCTTTCAGGCCATAAATTTCAGGTGGAAGTGTTTTTCCCTCTCCCTGGTCCCTGAGTGGGTAACAGTCTGTGCACACAGTACACCCTGAGCTCTATTGCAGCTCCTTGGTACAACATCAGCTAAATGGACCATTCTGACAGCACTCATATTTGCACAAATGAATGTTTTAATGAGCCTTGTGTTTGGAGGGAGAATGAGGTGGATTTTACACCTTTTACAACATGTGGATTTGGTTTCCCAAAGCTGGTGTAAGTTTGTGTTGAGGATAACAAGATCAGCTCCTGAGCAGCAGCTAAAGGACACTTGAGGCAGGGCTCTCTTTACACAGTCCTACAGTATCAACACCAACAGCCTGGTGAGGTTGCAGCACGGTCAGCATCCTCTTTTACCTTCCCTTTCCATGGCCGCTGTCACAGCCCACAGAATCAAGTTGCCAGGTAATTTCGTTTTGATCAGGAATGTTCCTGAGAGCTACAGCCCTCAGCAATTCAGCTATTGAATCCTTTCTGGAGCTGAAGCAGATAAGATATCAGTGCAGCAAGGACAAAGGACAGTTTGGGATCTCGGCATTGAATTCCTGCTTCAGCTAATGACTTCATGCATACCTTGCTCAAGTCATTGTCATACAATTAGTGTAATCAATCTGTCCTGTCACCACGTGGTGAGTGGCTGAAGAACTTGCTTCAGTGCCAGGGGAAACAGGAAACACAAAGGTGCAGAACTCCAGCATGTTTGAGACCGTCTTCCCTTCTTTTTTTTCTTTCTTTCTTTTTTTTTTTTTCTTTTCTTTTTTTTTTTTTTTAATGAGGTTTACTTGGGGTTGGGTAAATAGATAAATTAGTAGGAGAAGGTAAAAATGTCTTGAAAGTCCAGGTGTGTTGCTGCCTCCCTTGAACAAGTTGCAAGCTTCATTACATGAAGGTAGATAAACTTTAATGGAGGATCAACCCATGCAGGCAAGGGGCAGAGAAAACAAAGGTTTACTTTTGTGTTCCCTTTGAGGCTGTAGAAACAGGGCCTTGCTAGTGCCCAAATACACACCTTAAAGGCAATTTCACAAAGATTTTAGCAGGATCTCCCTCTGGCCTATTCTGGCAAGAGTCTAGTTGTCTGCAAATCATGGGACTGCTCACAGGAAGACTGTGGGATTCCTTGGTTAGTGAATAGTTTTATTCAGTTTCAGACAGAAATACTCCAGGAAGAACAGCAGAAAATTCCTTCTGATAGCAGAAGAAGCCCAAAGGATGTTAGCTGTGACCACAAGTGCTCAGAAATGCCTACTGCTAATCCTTGATCCAACTCACGTGAGATGCTTCTAAAAACAGAATCCTTGTACAAAGGACAACTCACACAGGTGAATGGCTGGGTGTATTCCCAGAAGCCAACAGAAATAAAATGGAATAATAATCCCTTTGTGCTAAGGGAAGGAATTAAATGTACTGACACACTGCTCAGATGGAGGTGATGCACTGTCACTTTTGTCCTTGAATCTGGGCAAATTGACCATAAGGGAAAACTTAAAGGAAGTGGGGAAAAGTGAAATTTTAAAAATGTGACTTCAAGGAAGAATCAATAATGTTGCAAAAAAAAAAAAAAAAAAAAAAAAAAAAGGTCAAATTAATTAGTTATTGCATGGGGTCTCCTGAAGGATGGCAGAGGCTCCCTCTCAGGCTTGTCACTCATCCACCACCACATTTTTAGTTCCTGAGGTTTAGGGTCTCTTCACAGGTATATTCACATGGAGACTGTCTGAGATAATACAGAGCAGTTTCAGGCCTCAGAGGAGCATGTACAGTCACTCTGTGCTGGGTGTCTCTGCCCTGTGCCCTGTGCCATGCCAGTGCTGTCCTGCAGGAACACAATGATGGTGGGTTTGAGGTGGGGCAGGGCCCTTGGGGATTGTATCACCTGATTGCTGCTGGAAGCACAGCCAGCTCCAGCAGGTTGCCCAGGACATTGTCCTGTATTGGGCTTAAAGTGTCTCCAAGGATGGAGAGTCCCAGATCTGCTGGGGAAACCCTCCAGTGTTTTACCACCCTACCAGCAGAAAAGGGTTTTATTCCTGTGTAAGTGAAATTTCCTGTATTTCAATTTGTCCTCATGGCCTCTTGTCCTGTCACTGGATACTGCTGAGTAAAGCCTGGCTCCATGCTCTCCACTCCCTCCCAGCAGATATTCACACACATCAATGAGATCTCCCCTGAGCCTTCTCTTGTGCAGCCCAGTGGGCATACTGCAGTTCCTGCCATAAAAGAAATGTGCTTCTGAAATCTTATCTTTTTTTAGGCAGAGAAGGAGTTAAATCCTTAAACAAGTTGTTCCTTCCTGTCACAGGAAGATAGGTTTCCAGCTGGGCTCATCTGTTCAAGTATTTAAACAGGTGAAGGCCACCTCTTTGGTTGGTTGAAAGGAAACCCAGCTGTTTTTTAAGACACTTTAAAAAATGATATATTTCTGAGAAAGTCTCCTCATGGAAGTTTGATGATAGGCCTGCAAGTTAGAGGGGGACAAGACAAATCAGTAGAAGAAAGACTTGCAGACCCAATTAAAGGCAGAGTTTAAGCCTGGGAAGGATAGAGGGACTTTGCCTACATTTCTCCAGTAAATAATTTAGATTCAGGTTTTTCTTGATAATTTTCTTCCTTAATATAAGAACTTTGAATTAAATATCTATTCAGGTACATTAGACTAGACTAGACATGACTGTAACACTAGATGGAAAACAGTTTTGGTGGACTCCCCCCATTTTAGTGTGTCTCTTTATATTTTAGAATATTTGATTCATTTTGAGTTTTGGGGTCTTGCTTATCAGGTGTTATTAACAATGCAAAGCCAAAATCTAATTTGAACACTTCAATTAGCCTGTCTAGGAGCACAGGACTTGTTTTGCTGTGCTCTTAGAGGCCAGCTAAGCTGTGAGTGGTGGAAGTAGTGAACACCGACAATGCTGCCTGTGCTGCAGCTGCTTTCCGTGAGCGTCAGCCTTATTGGGGCAATTACGTAAAACACCTGCATGAGCAAACAAAAGGCAACTGGATACTTCAGCCTGGAAAAACTCATGATGCCTCAATGCTTCTGTTAGAGTCAGCAGCAAGAAGAAAATCAACTTCCTGGCATTAGCAAACAGCTGTTCAGAGTTAAGAAATATTATCGTCAGGAGTTTTCGGAACTTCTGAAACAACGTGAAAATATGGGAGCATAAATGACTCTTTCAAGCAAAAGTCCTGTTTTGGGTAGTCTGATCAGTTGTGTTCAGTGGTGCTCGCTGGTTGGAAGATCACATCTCAATTTAAATTAAAAAAAACAAACCCAGACAATTGTTTGAGGAAAGGAAGGTCATTGTGCCAAGATCCTGGACTCACGTTCTACTAAGCAAATATTATTTGTTTCAGCTGCACTGGAAGTCACACTTTTGCTGGCCTTTTCAAAGGCAGTTATTTCAAGCATGCCTCTTCAGTTCTGAAGAAATGTTACTGCAAAGCAAGGCTTATGTTTTTCTTTCCAGAAATCCACTCAGGTTATCTCAAATACAATTTGAATTGAAATATACTGGCATATGGTACAGTAAAATGCAATTCCTGTAACTGAGCTCCTTTTCAGGTAAAATTCAGAAATAACACCAAGGGAAGCAAATACATGTGACCTAAAAAGCCTAACAGGACAGATCTGTAGACCAGGGATTAGGCAACACAGTGTTTGCAGTATCAAATTCTGCTTATTGCATCACTTTTTCTAAGCTGCTCCCATTTCTCAGACTGCCTTTGGTGAGGCACTGTGAACACAGCACCTGTGCTGCTTCCAAGTGCTTCATCTGAGAGGGCTTTTTGGGGAGGCTGGAACCTCTGCTCCTGGGGCTTGGCTTTTCAGTCAGCAACAGTGACTGTAGTGAAAGACTGAGCTTATGATGGGGCCTAATGGGCAAAAAGTCTTCTATTTTTTTAGTCTAGGTAGGAATTGCTGTGGATAAACTCTTAGTTTCCTTAGAGAACTGATGAAAGAACAATTAGATAAATATATGAATCTGTGAAAAGCCTATCTGTGAGTTGCCAGGCTGGGGAAGTTGTCCTGGAGAAATCTGTCAGTGGGATTGCTCAGTGTGAGGACTTCTCTTGCAGGAGCTCTAGGGAGGTCATGGCACAAGCTGTGTGCTCACCAGGCCACCCCACACTCACCAGGCCTGTCCCAGCTGTTGGCTGCTGCTTGTTGTCCTGTGTCTAGGCTGGAGCTCCAGCTTGCATGGGTGCCTGAACTGTGGGCCATGACATTTGGCCAGGGTAGGAAAGGGATATCTGTTGATAACTTTTTGCAGCAGGATTAAAACCAACAGTAGCCTTACACTCACAGAATGAATAGCATAGATAGAGGCTATTTGTTTTTGAGTTCTGTGTGCCCTGAACAAAAAATGTGTGTAAGATTTACCTGCATATTTAAATGAATGGCATTTCAGTGCAGACTTAATGCTGGTGACTGTCACTGAGATGTACTGTCATATTATTAATAGTGCCTTAGAAGCAAAGGCAGATGCTGAACAATCTGTCCTTGTAGCAGAGGTAAAATGAAGTTTAATGTAGTGGAGGGTCTGCAAACAAACCTATTTGCATTGAGGTGATTGATGTAAAACATAGGAGTGATGCCCCAAAGCCCATCTCAGCCTGGCTGTGCACAGTGCTGCCTGCAGAGTGGGGAAAGGCTCTACATTCTTTGACTCTTTGTGCCTCCATTAGGATTGATACAAGTCATGTTTTGTGCTGCTGCATCTTTGCATTTAGGGTATCCTTTTGAGAGGGAAAGAGCTTCCAGTAGTTCTTTGTTCCTGTCAGGAACAGAAATAGCTACAGCCCAGGTTCCTGGTTATAGGTGGCAATTGAGGAGAGATACTGGGAACTGAGCACAGTCAATTGGGTGAGAGGAAGGGTCCAACAAACAGGAGTGAATAGAATTCACAGCCCTTTTTGCTTAGATAACCATCACAGGTGACCAGACATGTCTGGTCTTCTCGTTTTGTTATTCCTATTCCTGCTACTTTTCTCTTTCTGGCTATAAATATTCCAATGCTGCAAAATTAGCTATCCTGTGTGGTACAGTGAGAACCTGTCCTTGTCAAGCATTGCATGTTCTGGACAGGAAAGAACTGAACAAGATTTTCCACTTTGCCTCTGTTCTGTTAAATCAAAATTATTTTTCTACTTACCTTTCTCAGCCTCTTCAGTGCAGGAAACATCTGAAGGAGTACAAGGTGAAAGATAATCTGACAAACCTTAGAGTTGCTTTTTTTTTAGTGGGAGGACCAGACAGGTTTGGATCTTCATTTCATTGCTGTGATGGAGAAGCACTTAGAGGGAAGCAAGTCACAGCCTGCCTGTTTAAACTGTTGCTGTGAATTAGAGGAGCTCACACAAGTTGCTCCTGATGCCTTCATCCCTGTGTGCCGTGCATTTCCCGTGGCTGTGTCACCACGTTCCTCAGCTGCCTGTAAGGGAGAGCTCTTCCTTCCCTTAGGAGGTGATAAAGACATTGAGAAATGTCACTCAGGAAAGAGGCTTATACTGGAGGTGCTCATTTGCTCATGTGCAGAAGTGAAGGATAAAGTAGCTTAGAATGTATGAATATTCAGGATCATTTCTATAAGATCCTTATGAAAGTGCACAGTTCTAGAAGGTGAAACCTTTAACTCAAATATTTGTTCTGGTTTTGGTGGGGTGTTTTTTTTTTTTTTGTCAAATCTTCCTGTGCTAACCACTGCCTGTTTCCCACGAGCAATAAACCTGAATTTACCATACCAGTAAATATAAAAGGAGGAACAGATATTGTCTTGAAATCCCAGAGCCAACTTCAGCTTGCCTCTGAGGTTTCTGTGATTTCACTGGATTATTTTATTTATGCAATTTTGGTCCTAGAAGATACCCTAGCTGTAAGCATGTGTTGTTTGATTGTTTCTGACAGCCCAGTGCCCACAGCAGATAATTATTTTCTGTTGAAATCCCAGCTCTCACATTTTGCAGAAGGCACTGGGCACAGCTGGCTTTGCAGGGCTGCCTGCCAGAGCCTCAGCTGAGCTGGGCCCAGCTCTGCTCCTGCCTGCACTGGAGCAGCATGACAGAGCTTTGGTGTCACACAGGCTCAGCATGACCTGCCCAGCCCGCAGGGACTGCGGAGCTGGGGCTCACAATAAACGTGGAGGTGAAGGGGAGGAGAAGTAGGATCACCCAGCAGAGCTTGTTAAAGGCAAAATAGCTCATGCTGAGTGTTGGCAAAAGCAGTGTCACAAATGGTGAAAAAGTGACTGTGGTGGTAAATGCTGACTTTCACACCCCTAATTAGCTGCTGTCAAAGCTGATTCAAGGCAGTAATTCAGCTGTGCAGTGTTGAACCGCCTGGTCTGTGGGGGAAGAAGGAGAGGCAAACCTCCACAGATGATTTCTAAAGGATGGGACAAGTTGTGTAGAGCCCTAAGTGTTGTTTGTCTGCCACGTGTGCTCCACCAGTGATGGAGGATGGCAGGGTTGGGAGTGAAGGCATTGTCAAGTGGGATTCTGTAAAGGAAAATATCCACTCTTCTCCTCAGATGGGTGATTAACCCTGTGCCCTGGCAGAGGTTGCAGTGCACCAGAGAAATAATTTTGCATTTTTAAGATAAAACTTTTGATTTCTAGAAAGTTTGGAAAAGTTACAAAGCCTATCCCACAGCTTTGTTGCTTATTAACCCAGCTGGTTTTGTTAGCAGAATATTTTGCTGGGCTATTTCCTCTGGTATAATCCAGAGGAATCTGAAACAAGACCATTAGTATGAAAACACTGGTGAAACTGAAAACTATTCTTAACCCACTGGGAACATGGAACATTTTCCAAGGCTCCATAAATCCTAAGCACAAATCTAATTCAATAGTGTGCTTCCTAAGACTTGTCTTAACTAGATCTATTGGAAAGGATCAGACACATCTAGTAAATGCAGACAAAGAGATATGGGAACCAGCTGGAATATTTCTGTATTGTTCTAAAAAGATGTGACTTTTTTTCACCATCTGTTTTGAAGATATCTTGCTAGGAATGATGGAGTTAATGTTGCTTCAGGAACTGGACTGGGTGGAAGTTATAGGACAACAGACATGTCCAGCTGACAACCCTTGGAAGTTACTACATGGGCACAGGAGATGAGCAGAACACTTGAGAATTGCACAAATATGAACAAAAACAAAGGGAGATTTAATCCATGGGACTTTTTAAAACGTCAAAATGCAGCATGATCTCAGGGAAGTTACTGGAAAAAAACTGATAAAGTCAAAAGCCAAAATGCAGGGCAGGTCTGCCAGTATGGAACTAATCTGCTCCATTTATTTATATTTCCACTCAGTGCTTGTGTTGTAAAGAAATATTTGAGAACTGAGTACTGCTCACATTTCACTTTTGCTTGATAAGAATTTTTTTCCCTAAAGAAAAATAGTCCTTGTTGTGGCTTTGGCCCATGACTTTTTGTCAGCTCCAGAATCCTGGCATAGCTGATGCTGGCAGGGAGCCAGAGATCCCTGAGTCCAGCCCCTGCTGCCAGTGAGGTCAGCACAGCAGTGTGCCCAGGACCACCTTCACTTGGACTTTGAATATCTGCAAAGGATGGAGATATCCTACATCCTCCCTGTCCTTCCCCACCCCCAGAGTAAAAAAGTGGCATTTTTCTGCTCTTCCTTCTCCTGTGTCATCTTTTGTGTAAATGGAATTTCCCATGTGTCATCTGCACCCATTTCCTTTTGTTCATTCTGCTTGCACTGAGAAGAATTTGGCTCCATCTTTGCTTCCTCAAATCACACTAGCATTGTTCCTTTTACTCAGTTTCACTTTCCAAACACAGGAGATGACTTCTCTGTGCATTGCTTATATGTTTTGCTAACACCAGAAGTGTAATAATATAAGATGTCTCACCCATCTTGGCTTTATTTTAAAGCACTACAAATATCTGTGGTCTGACCCTGCTTACATTACATGCAAAGAGAATCTCAGAATGTCATAAGTACCAAGTTAAAAACTTTTAATACCTATATGAGATGCTTTTATATAAGTTTTGCAACACATTAGTTTTGTAACACTTGTATTTTATACTGTCAATGCAAGTGTTACAAAACTAAGCAAGACTTAAAACCTGAAAAGCATATTGACACAAATAAATTGGCAAGGCTGAAGTCTTGTTTCACTACATATTACCAGTGCACAACACTGGGATTCAGTCATGATCCATTTCTCTGCTCATTGCACTTAAATTAACAAGATTTTTGACTGCACAGGCTGCAGGACCAAAGTGTGTCAAGTGAAAGAGTGAAAAGATTTGCAGTATGTAATTCCAAATGCATCAACCAGACTGACAGAAGTTTTAAAGTGAAGATGGGAGCTGTTTAAAATTTTTCTGAAGTCACCCTGAGCCCTCATTGCAAAATAATATGCTAGATAAACATGTATTATCATACATGAGACACAGCAATGTCTGAAGAGAAGTTTTTGCCAGAATACATCAGAAGAGCAAATTCTTTTTACCATAGTCTTGAATATACCAGGCCTATAGCTACCACCTATGCAACATCAAAAAACAAGGAAAAAAGGAGGCAGGACTGAGTTAGTGGTAGCAGCAGCAGTAAGGACTGTATTTCTGTGTATGATGGGAGGGAAACTTTACCTCTTTCTGCTTTCCATTGCTTTCCATTTCCATTCTGCTTTCCATTGGTCCCTCTGACACTGTGCAGCCTTCTCCATCTGCCTCACTGTGCCCTCCTGTTTATCCTTGTTTTGTTGTGTGAGGATGATGTGAGCAGGTGGACACCTCAGATGTGTCCATCTGGAGAAAACCAGAGTAGTCTCAAACTGACATCTGTGCACCTAGACATCAGAGGGTAAATCCAGCTAAAGAACCTGAAAATTATGCTATTTTCACCTATTATGTTGTACAGATTATGAGGAATAAGAAAAAGTGAAAGTAGCACTTATGTGCCATAGGTCTCAGGTACAAAACCAGAAACCTGGGTGTATTGAAGGGAGGCCTGGACCGTGAAACAAAACATGAAATATCCCCAAGTAAAACAGTGCTGAACAATTTTATAAATAAGCTAATCAGAAAAAGATAATTTTCTAGTGGATACATCATAAGAAAA
This sequence comes from Ammospiza nelsoni, assembly GCF_027579445.1. Taxonomy (NCBI): domain Eukaryota; kingdom Metazoa; phylum Chordata; class Aves; order Passeriformes; family Passerellidae; genus Ammospiza; species Ammospiza nelsoni. Next base: position 19,265,924 of record NC_080646.1, read on the forward strand.
GCTGGGGATCACCCCCACTTTAATTCATACTCAATGACGAGCATTTTGGGTTCTGCAAAACTACTGAATTGGCACCTACATGTCTCACACTGCCCTGGTGACTGATTTTGAAAATGTGGGTAACAGTTCTCTGATTTGGAAAGAGCTGACAGCACACCACAGCTTGGCTTGCTCGTGGTGCTCTTACACATTGAGTAGTGGTAGGTGAGAGGAGACCTGTTAGCCATCCTCACATGATTAAACTAACACAGGCTGTGCTGCCAGATTTCCTGGACACTACAAAAGAAGACATAATTGGATGTAAGGGGAAAGGAGCAATCCAGCACACCACACAGAACTCTAGTTCTACAGGTTTCTTCTACACCACATCCACTTAAATGTTACTGAAATATAAACATTAACAAAACCCATTGGCAGAGCAGAGCAGGACTTGCTCAGGTATATGAAGCAGAAAACATTGGATGAGGAAACTGGTGATATTAAAGTACATCATAAAACACAATTACTGACCTCCTAATTTAACGAAGCATTGCAGCTCATTGGAACAAGCAATTTGTGGAATAGAATAGTTTAGGAAATAAGAGACCTATTTATATCTCCCAGTAGTTTAAAATAGTTCTAGAGGTGAAAACAAAACAAAAAAGCAAGGCCATGGTGATGTCAAGCTAACTGTTCAGGTGAGGAAAGATTTTGGATTTGCTAATTCATTATGTGCCTTGACTAGATAGGGTTTTTCCTCCCTCCTATTCCCCCACCACTTCCAGTTTCTGAGTTTCTGTATACAGGCACCCATAAGTGTGCTAATAATGTAACAGGATTCTACTCTGTGCACGTGAGAGGGGAGCACACAGCCAGACTCTATGTCCTTGCTCAGTGTGTATGAAAGCAGATTCACAATTTATGCTGCTGCTGAATAAGTCGAGGTACCAGAGCATTGCAATGATTAATTTAACAAAGCTTGCTTAGAAATGACACCACAAGTAACAGCTAATGGCAGGTTGTTTCACTCCTGCAAGTGCATATTAGCTGTTACTTTTAAGAAAGAACAAAGGGCTGAAAGTCTGTTCTTCCTAGTCAGTCTGACAGATAAAATGGGAGATTGTATATTTTGGATTACTCAGGTGATCCCATATAATTGCTCAGGTGTGTCAGCTGCTTGAAGCAGCTTTGGCCTGCAAAGGAGAGGGTAGATTTCCCCCCATGCATGATCAGGGCTCAGTATAATGTTTAATCAAGGTGAATGCTTATCCCTTTCATGAGCCCACAGTAGAGATAGCACTCAGCCAGTCTGCCAGGGCCACCAGGCTTACTTGGTTTGTTTTGGAATTATCATTTGCTTCACACCTGGGTCACAGTACCCAGCCTCCAAGTGCACCTGGACAAATGTTTTGAAGAACAGTTTGAGACTGTAACTATGTGCCTGTCAGCCATGAGCTGCTGATGTTTCTTGGTGCAGCTTTGACTTAGCAAACAGGTTCTTGAGGCAAGGTTGGCCAAACAGTTTGGTTCATCAGCTCAGCAGTGAACATACACCCAGAACAGTCAGATCACTGGACCTGCCATGAAAACAAATGAACTTGATATGAAAATGCTTTTAACCTGTATTTGAATGTTTTTGTCAGGGAAATTGCCAAATCCTCATTTCACATGAGCAGATATGTGAGTCATAACAGTTGAGCATGTTTATTGTACATGGCAGTTCTTTTCAAAACACACGTTTAAACAGATGGCTCGTGTTGACTATTAATGCAGTTCCTGCAATTAAGTTCAATCTGAACAAAGTCGACAGGGACTGACATTCTATTGACATCAAAGCTGCTCTACTGCATCTTCTCCCTACGAATGTTCAAATTTGGACCTGCTCCTCCAGCCTTACTGAAATGTCAACTGTGATAAGTCACGACACAACTGAAGAGCAGAGATAAGGTACCTGGCGTCTTCCTAAATTACTTTTTGACGGGGATTTATTATTTACATATTCATGCTGTTACATTTCAATGGTGAAAGTCCACGTTTGAGCAAATTGCTAGAAATAAACACAGCAGGAAGAAATTTGTCTCTCTCTCTCTACAGATGTGGTGAGCTCAAACCACAGGCAGGTGAACTCCCCATAAAAGGAGCCCAAGCCCACGGTGATGCCGTGCTCTGCCCACCATAATGCCCACAAATGCTGCTGTCAGATCACTGGACCCGCCAGTGATCTGGTTGTCACATCCCTGGTGAAACCCAGAGCTCTTGAAATGCAGTTGTGTTGAGGCAGGATATTGCAATAGTAACTGGCAGAGGAGTGTGAGAGCAGATCTGGTGACACAACCCAGACTGCAGAGGTTGATTTGGGGCTTTCTGATATGCAGCTCATTTTGATGTGTTTAGAAATGCCAGACAGGTTTCTCCTCCAAGAATTTGTTGCAGAGTCTTTGGAATTTATGTAAACATTCATTCCTGCAGCAAAGTGCTTCATACTGTAGCTGTGCAGTATGTGAAAATATGTCTCCCCTTCTTTTGAGTTAGCTATTATCTTCATTTGACAATCTGCAGGTCTTTCATTGGAAGAAACACAGAACAATTGTTCCCTACTCACTGTCTTTTGTCACCAATGATTTTACAAGTCTGTTCTATCATCTGGTGTGTTTTGCAGCCTGAGGGATCCTTGCTATTTTTAGCACTTTTCCCTGTATTAACTTATCAGTAATTTACTTGCCTATCTCAGTAATTTCCAAACACCTGCCTGCAGCAGGTAATGTGTTGGCCCTGAAGCTGGGTTTGTATGGCTGCAACTCAGCAAAGAGGGCATCAAGTCCCTAGTGATCCATTCAGGAGCTGTTGATTGTGACTTCTGAAGTGACAGAAAAATGTTTAGTGAAGGTTTAGCTAGGTTTAGTGAATTAGAGTAACAGGAATAGTTTAACAAGCATGTCAGGTCTGTTAGAAACTGCTCACCTTTCCTCCTTTCTTGGTACTCTCCTAAAGCAAATTCCATCTTTACTACTTTTTCTACTATATTGCTCACTTTCACTTAGTAGTGGGAAAACATATATTTCATACATGTCTTTAGAAAGAGATGTTTTCAAATGTTCTTTCATTATCCAGTAGCAACTTTGTAAATGTGCATGGGAGCAACTTTCATACAGCACAGAGCTGTACAGTAGTTGAGCTATTTTTCCTATCTGCTCTAGCAGGGCCTGTGACACACATTCTTGGAAGACCTCCAAGTGTCACTGCATGATGCTGGACAAGGCTGAGGTTGAAGCAGAACAAGGTCTCTTCTATTTCCAGGTCTGGCACATGTTCAGTGTTGCAGGGCTGGAACAGCCTCCATGCTGGAACTCCACCATCTGTTGGAGCAGAGAGCTCATTTGCAGTCACACTCATGCAAATACCCAGGCAGACATAGTCAACAATCTAATTAAGTCTGAACATTGATACATGCAACCTAAACCACAAATAATTACCATTCTTTGAGTGGAATTCACTGCTGGAATTAAAAATCCCACTGTGTTTCTGGGAAAGGCTTTCTGAGGAACAACATGAAAGCTCTGAAAAACAACATGCAGTGCTTAAATCTTTTCTGATTTGTTTTTATTAGCTTTAACAAAATTTACACCTAATGAAGAAGAGGAACAGCTATATATCTCATTACATATGTTCTGACCTTTCATTTCACTAAATACATTGTAAGAGTAATGAACTCTACAGAGTTATTATTTCAGCACTCTCAGATAATAAAAAAATCTAACTTCACCAAACAACACTTCACCACACCAAACAACCAAACAACAACCTGAAAACCTATATACACTGTCTCACCAAGCCAGTGAAATATCCTGGTAAGAGTAGATTTTCTCTCTAGGAAGATATAGTTAGCATTTTAGCTGACCACAGCTCTAGGAAGGAAGTCTTGAACCCAAAGGGAGAACAGCCTGGATGTTTCTCCAGTAAGATGTAACTACAGCAACCACAGATATTTGCCTTTATAGAAAGGAGCAAAGTTGTGCTGGAGCTTGATTAAATATTTGTGAAGCTGATTTAACATCCTTTCGCCAGGTGAACCTATCATGCTCTAAACAGCTGGGTAAAAATAACCTGTGAAAACAGATTATTTTTATAACTTTTCTTGAAAAATGGCTCCAGAGAAGTACAGGTAATGAAGAGGTACCAGAAACATTGGGAAGCTGATTCAAATTGTAGCTCTTAAAGCTGGTTGTTTAGGTTGCTTGATATTTCTTGTCATTGGAGCTGGATTTCAGTCATTGCTAGCTTTGTCAAATCCCATGTTTTTGGTCTCATGTTTTCTAGCCTGGGTTTTAGTGAGAAAATGATTAATTTTTCTTCTTTCTGATCAAGCTGTGTGTACATGAACTCTAAAGACTAATTAAGCCTGTTTTGCCCATGCATGCAAACAGAGTCAGTTTGCCCATCAAAGCTGCTCTGGGCCCAGCACAGAGCTTGTATTTTTGTGCTTACATTGATCCTGTGCTAATGGAACCCAATGGATGTATGATGAGAAGGAGGAGTGAAGACCGAGAGGAGGGAGGGATCACCTCAGGGAGCTGGCAGGACATGGCAGCCCTCTGCAGGAATGGGTCATGACTCTGGAAGACAGTGGTGGCTGGGGGGGACCAGCCCAGCTGGCAAAGGACTCAGCAGGAAAACAGCTCAGAGAACTGGGGCCCTGGGAAGACAAAACAGGGAAGAGAGTTAAACTAGCAGAAGGGGTAAAGCAATGGAGATTTTGGAGGGACTGTAGCTACACTGGTCAAGGAAAGAAAATCAAAAACAGCAGCAGTTTCTCAAGCAGCAGAATCAGTTTTTGGGTTTGAGGATAAAATATCCCAAGTTAATTTATTTTTTAATGTGTGTTTTCTGAAAAGTGTTTTAAAACAACCTATTTCAAAAGTATAACATTAACACAATTGCTACCATCATAGGAAGCAGCCAGATCTTTGCTAGAGCAGAAGCTTCCCAAGTTATTTCTGAAGGATATTGCGAGTGGGAAATTGTTGGTCAAAGGGCAGGGGATGATGGGGGAAGGGAGCCAAGGTAGTCACTTTGAGTCAGAGGAAATCTGATGAATGCTATTGGTTAGCAATGAACACCTGCAGGTTACATGCATTCATTGAAGAATTTCTCAAATCCAAATTATGGAACAAATTGAAGGAAAAGTGGCCATCTTATGGCCATCACATTTCTTGAATTTTCCTCCCTACTGTATTAAACAAATGATATCATTTTGCTGCTGCATTATTTTCAGCTTCCTGTTTTTAAGCTTATTGGCATTTCCTCCAGTCCCAGAAAAACTAATTTACTGAGAGATTATAGAGCAGTCAGTTTGTGTTGGTTTAGGCAGACACTCAGATTCTGCCTGACCTTAAAGATTAATCTCTACTTCCCTTTGGCATGTGGATAAATGCAACAAACCTTCCACAGTCACATGGGTAAATAAGGATCTTTACAAGCAAAGCAGGAAAATTAGTGTGGTCCTCTTTGAAAAGTTGTATCACACTTGAAAGCAGCAGCTCTCGTTGTAACCTTGTGTCTGCTGAGCATCAGGAAGATTCCTGTCTGTGCTTCCTTGTTCTGTGCTGCCAGCTATGAGGAATGGTTTTGGCAGTGGTCCTGATAAACTGGTAGGCTATAAAGCTTGATACTCAGATAGAAGTAGGTGTGAATGAAGATCAGATGTTTATTTAGTGGTTTGTATTAATTTTGTGGTTTGGTTCCCCCCCACAACCTCAGCATTTGCTGCAAGTGAACAGATTTTGCTTTTTCCATCTAGTGGCAGTCTGTCTGCCTGCATCAAAGCACCAACAGGATTTTTCCTTGCTTGTATGCAGAGTATGAACTGTCATTCAGGGAGACATTTTGTGAGGCACCCTGGCCATGCTGGCAGCTGTGGCATAGTGGAGGTGGCCTCGTTCTTCTCTGTCATTGGCCTTTGGCAACTGAGTGTGTAGAAAGAGGGGGTGCAAGCAGGACACACACACCTTTAAGCTACAAAGCAATCATTTGTTGGCTTATGCACAGAGTTGAGACTGACAAGTTCCCAGGCTGAGGAGAGCTGGCAGGGACCTGAGAGCAACAGAGGAAAAACAGTGTTCTCTTGTTCCCTGGTACCAGCTCACCCTCAGAGCTGCTGAGTTGCCATCCTTGAATCCCTGGTTTTTATTCAGGTCTTTATGCCTTTCCAGGAAGTGACATTCTCCATCTCAACAATCTTGCCTCTGTCTGTAAGGTTCTCTTTCTCATTTTGTCCAACCCCAGCTGACACACAGCTCTTGCTCACAATTTGGTGGTTTTCTCAGAAGTCTGAGTGGGGATTATGCTGCTGCAATTCAAAACAGAGCCTCAGGTTACAGAGGGCTGGGAAAAAAGGAGGAGGGTGCTGCCATGAACTCTGCTATCTGAGGCTGTGGGCTTAGCAGGCTGGCTGGTCTGGGAAATCTGGGAAATCTGGCACACACCCTCACACTGTGCTGCCACAGAGCTAAGAGCCCTTAGCTTGGATTAGGTAAAACTGCATGGAAACCATTTTGGAGCATCATTAGTGAAGAAAAGAATTAATTCTCTCAATTGTTTAATACTGACACAACCCTATTTAGCAGGACCTAAAGGAACCACCCTAGCACCAAACAGTTCCTGCTTGCTTTAGAAAAAGAGTTATTCATATGTATCTTCCAGGAAAGTGCTCATCCAGCATTCCTGATGGAGGAGAGAACAGAAAATTTTAATGGCTAAGCTCTGCAGTTTAGGGACAAATTGAGCTCACAGTGAAGAAAAGGCAACCAGAGGATATTACAAACCTGTTAAGGATGGATGAGCATGCAAGAAGTCTGTGCCAAATATTTCAAACTCTACTCATGTTATAAAAAATGATAACTCTTGTGGTTACTTTTTTCACCTTTTTTTTTCTCTATGTGTAATTTATTTTTTAAATTTTATTTTCCTTGCTAAGTATATGACAGTACTGAAATTCTATGAATTGAAATGCTGTGCTTGAAGTGAGAGCAGTTGAAGTAAAATCATCTGTCATAAAATCCAAATGGTGACCATGAAATTATAACAGATGTGTGACTGAGAAACTCAAGCTGCCTGGACATATTGAGTAAATGCTGTGCTGGGACACAAGGCAGGGTAATTGCTTGGTTCATCAAGTAGCTAGAGACCTACAGCATGAGAAATCAGTGCTGACATACTCCCAAACCAGTATGCAAGATACATAGTAGTGGATGAATAGTTGTGATTTGCAGTAGAGACCATAATGTACTCATATACCAACCCTGGAGGAGGAAAAACATGATTTACTACAGTAATACATAAAAGAAGACAAATGAAGAGGCTTCTGAAAGGAGATTTAATATAAGCTGTGCAGAGAGGATTTAAAGAACTCTTATCAAAGACTTGGATGTATGCACCCCATCCAATGTGTTTTCAAAAAGACTAAACCACAAAGAAAGTGGTATGGCTAAACAGGAATGGGAGACTTGTTAAAGTAAAGAAACATTAAAAAAAAATCTTATCCAAATCACAAAAATTGAGAAGAGCATAAGTTCTGGTTTTAGAATTAACTTCCCCCAAAAAGGAAGCCATAAGAACTGAGCTGTACCCTTATCATTCTTCAGTTTGCTAGTCAAGCCCTTCTATTATTCTCCTGTACAACTTGCTCACCTGTCCTCTGCTCATGCTAGTGGATACATTTGAATCCATCTTTCTTCACAAGGGGTGGCCAACTCTAATGAAGGCCTTTGATTTTAGAAGTCCTAACTTGTGTTTCATGAGAAATTTGCAAAAGGCTGTTAAACATGAAGACATAATCTAGTTCTGTGTGCTTTTTCATATTTTATTATTTTAAATGATAAAGGTAAATATTAGCATCACAGAAGCACATCACATAGGCTTAACTACTATAAACTAAAATGAGCAATATTATAATCCAACCAAAATGACAGTTCAGATTAGACTGAGTGTTCACAACTTTATGAAGTCATAAATCAGGTACAGTATGTAATCAAAGCATGTGCCTACCAAAGAGCAGAATGGCTATTTGTTAATTTTACTCCTGTTAATTTTACTCCTGTTCCTGTTAATTTGTTAATTTTACTCCTTTGTAAAATTTGTTAATTTTACAAACAGGAGTTGTTTCCCTTTGGTAAAGGCCTGTCTGTAACAGAGGACTTGAGCAGCCAGGGATTGCCAGGGCCAGGGTTTGCTGCATGAAGGGTATTGACTGCAAGAGAGGATAAAGCCTCTTTTGTCAGGGTTAAGGAACCACAGAGATCTAAGCAGACCCTTTGCCATTTTCTGCTCCAACACTTTCTCCTGAAAATCTCATTGCCTTGCAGAGATATTGTTTACCCTTTCATTATTTGTTGCCTTTACCTACATGAGCACAAAGCTTGCCAATGGTTTTGCATAAAGGTTCATCTCTGGACCAGCCTCAGGACTAACAATGGTAGATCAAGATGACCAACTTGCAGATCACTCTGCAATGATTTCAATTTAATCAACAGTATTATGAGCTGAGGTTTGCTTTTCAGCTAATTCTGGACTGTCTCTACAAACCAGTTTTTCTGCACTAGCTGACAGTCAAGTTAATTGTGCACTTTGGGCACAATCTGTGGAACCCAGTCCTCTCCAAGCAAATCTTTAAACTTATGTCCTCTTCAGAAGTGGTGCTCATCCTCTGTGCTACAAATAAAAATCTCAGAAAGAATCCAACTATTTATTTTAGGGTAGGTAACTGGAAAAAATATTTTTTTATTTTTAGTTTATCTGAAAACACATAATAATTTATGTGCCAATTGTGTTTTTCATGATTATTCCTCTGTGTCCACTGAAGTTTTGGAGTTTCTGTGTGATTTGAACACACTTTCTTTCATAAAAAAAGTACCAATCTAAACTGCTGTAAATGTACCTAAGTTGCCATGTCTTCTCTTTACAGTACATAAATGGGTTGTATTTTGAAGTTTGAGCTATTCAAATCATAGTCTAAATTCTATGGTTACATATTATTAGTGCTTCTTACATATTCAGTAAAAGCTAGTGTTGTAGAAAATATTTTTAAAGTGAAAAATATATTTCTATACAGCTCATTAGCGTTAACTGTGGAAAAATTGGAAAAAACCTTTTTTTGCAATCATAGACTGAAAAACTCCTATATGATTGAACTGACTGATGCCTTAATTAATTATGAGATGCTTTTATCCTTTCCTGTCTGCACTGGTTCCCAGAAACAGTGGTGCTTCTGCACACAGTTTAACTCCCTTGTAAACACACCCATCTGCTCAGTGTTTTCCTTCCTGCATAACTTTTACCTCAGAGGTAAAAGCAGCTGACTGAGGGCATTAGGCAAGAAATACATCTGTTCCTGCAGATCACCTTGTTAAAATGAAATGGGAAATCAGGCAATGGTGATTCTCTCAGATAATCCCTATGTTGACAAATGCCAGCTAGAGTTCAAGGGTGTGGGTGACAGGACACCTCAGTGACTTTACCTTAAATGCTTATGTGTCAAAGAACATTTTTATTTACTTCTTGATATCTCAGCCTTGGAGACCGTTATAATTTAAAGTGGCTTTTATCAGAATTGTGTGCTCTCAAAAGCAATGAAATTTGATGTGATTATTAGACAAACTGTTGTGTCATGGAAATCATTATTATTCCACTGACTCCAAATATTTTTCTTGGTCTCAAGAGAAGTAGTGTCATCTTCAGATTTGACCATTAAGTACACACAGAGTGTTCCTATGAGGTTTAGAGCAGTGGAAGGATCGTTTCAAACTCTGATAGAGGTTGGGGTGGGCCCCTTTCATGCTGATGACAAGTTTCAGAAGTAGGATGCCAGCAAAATTCAGCTCACCAAGGGCACTTATACTGACTGCCTCTGTACTTCGTGCACAAAAACCTCACGTCCCTGTTTTATTCCATGGAATTTTCCAAGAGCAGCTATCAGGTTCACAGGTCCCAGAGCCTCTACAGGAAAGAAATGTCACTGCAGACCAGACAATTTCAACAGCACAGTCATAGCTGCCATGTTATTCTTGTGCTGCTGTACTAAAATGCTGAATACAGAATCTGGTCTGCTCGTTGCTGTAACGTTGAGTGGTTGTTGTGCTCCCTGTTCTCATGAAGTGAACACAGACAAACTACATGGATTGTGTGTTTTGTGGCAATTGTACCCTTAGGTGTGCTCAGCTGCATTGATCCCCACAGGAGAACACTGTCTCACCAGGGAGTTTGCCAGCTTTCAAGCTGAATTTTGCTTGGAAGCTGTGCCTCTCCATGCTGACTTCAACTTCTTCCAGAGGTTCAGGAGATATCTTCCATGTTTGGTTGTCCCTGGTTTTTAAAGTGAGGACTGACTGTTCTATTCTTACTGATTTTAACTTTGTGTAGATCTTATCCTGTGCATTTTAGAGGAGAAAAAATAAAAATTGAAATGACACAGACTTTCTGCAGGAGAAATGCTTCATGTTGGGACAAAATACCTGGGAATCTACCCAGGAGAGAATCTGGTATTCTATAGGTGAGTAAGTTCAGCATGGACAGGAAGGTTACAAGGTGTGCTGGAGACTACTATTTAGAGGTGTCAGCTGGATCAAAAATATTTAGTTTGGTATTTAAAGGATTTTAAAACTGAGATTAAAAATAAAGAAAAGTTTGAACATGAGTGGTTTCTGATCTAGCAGTGGAATTCAGATAGATCCCTGTGTCCATGCAGCTAACCCCTTTAGTGACTAGGACTTGGTATAATGTGTAAGGTAACAGGCAACTTGATGTGTTGTTCAGGATTACTACTTTGCATTTAATGCATAAACCAAGAGATTTGTCATTCCAATAATCTGATTTGCACAGACTACTGCAGCACAGCATGTGAGTGCCTAATTCAGGTATTGTTTTTTTTAACACCGTACTTCTTTGTTATAGTAACCAGGAAAAAAGTACATATGGTTCCTGCTGTCAAAAATAAAGATGTAGGAACATAGTAAGCAGAGGCTTCTAATTTCTTTCTCATCTGCCGAGTACAACCTTCCACCTAAAAACCCCAATGACCTGTAAAAGGTAGTTGTAATGCTATTATTTTATTAGGTATTATTAAATAGCTTCCTCCTGATAAGTGACTGCTTACAATATGTGCAGCAACTTAAAATACCATTCGTATCCATAGGCTTCAGCCTTTCCAAGTCACGTATGCTGAACGTGCAGAGGGTGAATGTTTCATGAGAAAGGCAAGCTTCAGAAATCAGGTTAATCTATAAAGAGCTTCATTATTGAATGGTGGCATTTAGGGCTGTGTAATATTCTGAAAATTAAGGGTTTGTGTTTTCCAGTATTTTCTACAAATAGTTAACGTATACTCTAGGCCAGGTTGCCTTTATTGCTTCCTAAGCAGCATACAAGAGGCTGTGGGGCAATCCACTCTGTACCTGAGAGGTCACAAAGACTGGGATACAGCTAGAACTGTCAAAAAAATCAGCCTCAGTAGGATGTTGCCAAAGAGCTCAATTCTTTGACTTTTCTTTTTCTCTGTTTGCATGGAAAGCATTTTATCAATAAAATATGAAGTGAAGGACAAGGAAAAGGAAGTGGCACTAATTTGTAGGAGAGCTGTACCAAACAAGGAGCCTTTCTGCTTGGTGACCATGACACTCCAGTGCCACTTTCTGATTTGGCACAGATGTATTACAGCCTTGAAAAATGTGGGTTCAGCACAATCTGAGTGTCAAACTTGACATCTCCAACCATGTTATGAACTGTCACTGGTCAAGTTTCCAATGGAAGTGAAATCAGGATTTCACTAGAACAGTATCAGTACTTACATGAATCTCCTGTTTGGGTGGTGGCAGTGTTGCACTGTCACATTGCCTGTGGGGAAAAAGTTGCAACTCCTGGCTACAGCTTCAAGTATCTAAAAGTTACAAAAAGCCAAAAAATACTGAAGTTCCAGAGAAGATTGGAAGGCCAAATATAAGAGTGACATTTGAGGCAGACGTTTTGTCTTAAAATCATGCTTGAGCTGCTTAGTATCTCTTATCTGTTGAGAAGAACTAAAGAATTTAAGGGCAGATATTATGTGTTTGAGTTCAAGCACAGTATTTAAATATGTTGTATGTTGCGACCTTCAAGTGCCTCACTTCTGGAATAACTTGCTACTTATATTTGGCTACATATCTACTTATATGAGAATCCTGGTCTAATAAATACCCAGATTATGCATATAAAACAATAAAGTTGGAATGGTAATTGTACTTATCTTCAATTGAAATACAATAAACCCTGAATTTAGATAAGCTTTAAAAATGTCATTTTAAAGTTAGTTCCTCATATGAAAGTTAGTTTCAACAATTAAGTGGCAATATAAAGACCATGTTTTTCTGTAGTGAGAAATGACAGTCTTTGCAATCTTGCTGAGGTGTGTGGAAAGGTGATCCCCAAACCCAGCAACTTACCCTCTCTGGAGTGTGGCCTTGCAGGCTCTGGAGAACGTGTGACCCACTGGGAGCAGCATCCACAAGTTCAGCTTTGAATAGCACATTCTGCACCCATTGAAGCACCCAGCCACTGTACAACAGGGTAAAGAAGAAAAAGAAGATATTGGCATTAAAAAGTTGCTCAGAAGACTGTAATTCTCTTATTATGACTTACTGGGTTTTGCTGGGGGACTCTTCCAATGTCCAAGTGAATGTGCAAGAAAATGAGATTTCTAGGAAGGGCAATGGTTTGGCTTTGGATTAATAGATGTTTATGTGTGCTTCCACAATGAATAAATTCAAGTCCTTGTCCATGAATGAATTTACACTTATAATATAAAATAAATACGTTCTGTCCAGACTAGACTACTATTGCTTTCTTCCCCACTTGAAGGCAGCATATTCATTAAAATAAGCAAAATTTTATTTCAACCACTTTTCTACCCAACTAGTGGCATTTTCATCTTCACAGCACATCACTGAAACAAAAAGCTATGACTCTCAAAAATTCTGTCAGACAAAGCCTTTATGAAAAATTAAGTTAGATTGTTCTTATGATAGAACTTAGGTGCTTTTTGAAGATTCCCTGGCTCAGGATAAAATACAGCAATGTAATTTAGATTCCAAACTTCAGCTGGTATGACATGCATGTGATCAATACTGATAAGATAAACAAAGCCTCTTAGCCTAGAAATTTCATGCAGAAATGCAGATTCTATAATAAACCTTTCAGATGCTGATAAGGTGCAGGAGATAAAGGAAATGATTCTTCAAACTCTATTGGAAACCACCTGTCACAGTCAGACTGGCCATGGAGCTGTCATCATCTGTGGATACAGCATTATTTCATACCATGCCGTGTTTACACTTTGCTGTGCTTGCTTTTTCTAATCACATGGAAGCTGTAAAGATCTTGGGGTCTAGACTTTTAACTAAGGTCAGTGAGAATTCCAATTTTTTAAATCTAGATTTCTCTGAAAATATATTTATAGAACCCAGTGAGGATAATTTTATGCAGGGTTTGTCTTGGAGGATAATGGGTACACATTTATTTATTTATTTAGAAACAGATGTGGCATTTTTATAGGAGGAAAAATATAATCATTGTGTTCAGATTTAGACAACATGTCTGGTTTAAAATTATTCTGAGAAACAGAACTGGGCTTTCTGCAGATGATTGAAGTTATTTTTATGAATAAGACAGGCTTCTATTTGCATATCATTTAGTTCTTACATATTTGTGCACAGCAAGTCTTTTATATTTTATTGTTGGATCACAGAGAGAAAGGACACCCAGTGAAACAGTATCATAGCTTTTTGCAGATGTCAGTTCTTCTCCACTGAGAACTGAGACTCTCCAGCTGTTACAGGGGAAAAGGGAAAGCAGATTGCTGTGTGTTGGCAGCTGCTTAGTGCAGATATATTCAGATATATATTCAGACATCTGAATATATCTTAATCTGTTGGGTTTACTTACTGCTAATAAGATTAGTGTTGCAAAAATTCCTAAGAAATGTCTTAATTGTTAGCAGTGCTCTAAGTAGAAGCAGTTGTTTTAACTATTTTGCTACTCTAGTCCTTGTAATTTGGGTGTTTAATCTAGTATTTGACATAACTGTTTAAGCACCTTTTGTTTTCGTTTATTGTCTACAAGTGCATTCAGCTCTAATGAAATCTCCTGTGTATTACTTAGGAAAAAGATTAAAACCAGTGCAAAATGAAGTTATTATAAAAATTTTAAATGAAAAGATAAATAAGAATAACTCCAGTATCAAATACTACTATTTTACAGCATACTAAACTTTTCTTTAGAAAAGACAAAATGAATACTGATCTATTTCATTTGTTAGGTCCAAAAATATGTATTTTAAGTATATAGTTACTTCTGAGACTGTAATAATCCAAAATTGTGACAAGGGAAATCCTCAGTAGCTGGAAGGAATGAAACATCCCTCGTAATCAGAGTCCTCAAGGGACTGGCTGCTCAGAGAAGCTGTGGCATAATTGATTTTTGGAGATTTTCTAAAGTTGTCGAAACACTTTTGGCTTTGGCAACCTGATCTAACTCACCACAAGTCCTCTTATCTCTGCAGACTTTGTGATGAGAGTGATGTAACATTACCTGGCTGATTTCCCAGCTGCTAACAGGCATACATTCTGTTTAGAGAGGTCCAGTGGATAAAATTTGCCATCTGTTCACTTGCCAACAGTCAGAGGGTAGGAGCTGAGACTTTATAATATTAATGCAGTAAAACAGGAGAAGAAAGCTTGGCTACTGAGCTTTCATCCCATGTACCCACCTCAGATTAGAACTGATGTGGCTGTTATCTATTGATGCATGCAAGATTGTGGAACAAGCAACTCTAAACAGATACTTGTTGCAGTTATCCAGAAAACTGAAGCTCTAAATGATTCTTTCAATGCAGATTTCTTGTCTTTTTTTAGGCTTCATATTTTTGGTAAAGGTTTCCCTAAGAAGTTTGATCAAACCTGGCCACATAAAATAGCATACATACAAAGTGTCACAATCTTGTATTTATATATTTTCAGTAAATTAGTGCAGTGATGGAATCATCAGATCCTCTTATTTAACAGAGTGCTGCAATAATATAAAAGAAGCCTTTATACAGCAACTAAACCATGTTTTTGATGACTTTCACCTGAGTAAAGCTAATTATTCAATTCATATTTATCAAACCAATCGTTAGGAAAAGGCAAGTAGAGTGCCTGGGGTTTTCCCCAGGAAGAATTAACATTATCTGTGTATTCAATGAATGGTGGGCAAACACCAATATTTCTGTTTGTCCTGGATCTGTTCTCCTAGATACAGAATCCTTACATCAAACACGTGTGGATGAGAGGGTTTGGGGTTGTTTCCCTTCCCCCACTCCCTTTGGACTCTTTGCCTTTCTCATTGAGAACACACCAGGAATGGCACCTACCTCCAGACAGAGCAGCATTAATTAATCAGTCACTTCTGAGTGGTGTCCTGTCTGCACGGAGGCTCAGGCAGATGAACAAAGGACTGTTGGTAATAGAGGTGCAATAATATGTGTCTTTATTTCCAAGTAATATTACAGTATTTAAACCACACATATGGTTGATAAAATATCTAATAAAACTGCTCACAGGTTTTCCATTGTTAATTCAATTTAATTTTCCTTTTATTTTTAAAAATTTATGTAGGATTTACTGAAATGGGATCTCTGACACGAATGTGACTGGCTGGTGATCTTTTCCAGGTTAAATCACACTCCTTCAGGAGCAATTTCTGATCCACTACATCTCATGCCTCTGTTTTCTGGGTAAGCATGGGATTATTTAGGTTGGAAAGGACCTTTAAGATAAAGCCAAACCTTTTGCCCTGCACTGCCCAGGCCACCACTAAACCATGTCCTTAAGAGTCACATCCACAGGTCTCTGAACATCCCCAGGGATGGATCCTCCACCCCTTCCCTGAGCAGCCTATTCCAATGCTTGGGAACCTGAAGAAATTTTTCCTAGTATCCAATTTAAGCCTCTTCAGGGGCTACTTGAGGCCATTTCCTCAAACAAGATGATTTTATAAATACATGGAGTTCTTTTAAGTTCTTTAGAACAACACTTTATCAATCAGGATATTATTTAACCACATAAAAATTACTTTTTGTGGTTTTCAACACTCTTTATAGTTGTGATTAAATTTTCTTTGTTTTTTTTTTTTTTTCTGTGCAGAAATGATGACCATTATGAAAGATGAATTAGAAAATGGATATATCATCCTGGCTATATTGTATAATTGTTACAGAGAAAATTTACTACCATTGATTTGCACAATTGTTCTTAAATTGATGTACAGCTGCCCAAATTAGCCAGTACTTTTGCTTAAGCTGTGGTTTGTATACACAGAAATTAAAATCTTTCAAAACTTCATTTTTAAAAATCACACATGAAAATTCATTACCTAATAGAACGGCAGCAGGAGGTTTATTCACAATTTCCTGACATGTTTTCTTCCATTTTCTCTTCCCAATGATGGGAAAAGCCAAGGCTGTACAAAATAATTAAACAAATAAATTGAACATAAAGGTAGGCATAAATATATGTGTGTATATATATATATGTGTGTGTGTGTGTGTTCCTAGAAAAGCTCTCTGGATTTTCCTTAACTGCAGCAAGAGGGAGCTTGCAAGCCTGAAACATAGGCTGTAACAGAACCTGAGTGGTAACAATTGCTGATGGACCTTTCCTTTGTCAAACTCAAATATTTTCCTTCAGCTTTGTGCTTTTGTAAGTTCTGCTTGCACTAAGCTCCACAATACATTTGAAGGCTATTTAAAGCAATATTTGTCTCACCGTGTCATATTTATGCGCTGTTGGTGTATTTTCACATACTTTTGAGGGCGAATCCTATTGCTAATATTGTTTTCTGCTCGCTGGAATACATTTTTAGACTGAATGTGCCATTTCGAGCTACCAAGTGCTGTGCTTCCATGAATAATTGAGCTCCTATGAGTTCAGAATGACTTTACAGAACCAGTTTGAGATTAGCACTCCAGAGATTTAAAAATTTGTTCCAGGGTTGACACTGCTACCTGCAGGTTCACCACATGGAGCAGCATGTTCCTATGCACATTCTCTGCAGTGCTGTTACCTCTAAAACATCAGGGCTTTGAGATTTTGTCCTCATTTGTGTTTACTTCCTCTGTGACCTTCCTGAACTGCTAGATTAACCGTTTAAACAGTTTAATCGGCAATTTTTAAAGCAGAAATGGAGATTAACCGTTTAAACAGTTTAATTAGCAGTTTTTAAAGCAAAAATAGTGTGAGAACACACAGGTTCCGTCAATCCCAGGTGAACTGACGCGAACAATTCGCCCTGGGGTGGCACCAGCACCGCCAGGGCCCCACACGACGCGGCCCCACAGGGGGGCCCTGGCGAGACCCGCCTCAGGGGGACCCGAGGGCCGCCGGGCCGGCCGCCTTCCCCGCACCCCCATCAGGCTCCAGCCTAACCCGCACGGCTCTCCGGGGCTGCTGAGGAGCCGGGGCGCGATGCCGGTGCCGGGACGGTGCCTGCGGGTGAGGAGCCGGGCCGCGGTGCCGGTGCCGGGACGGCGCCCGCAGCCGCTCCTCCCTCACGTGGTTTCCTGGCGCCGCGAAGCGCCGGGGGAGCCGCGGATCCGCGCCGCAAGGGGGCGCCGTGTGCCGCCCATCGACTCCGCCCCGCTCCGCGCGCTCCTTCGGCCCCGCGGCTCCGAGCGCTGGCGGCGGGTTTGGGATCCCCCACGGCCGCCCGGGGTCTGTCCATGCCCGGCACGGCAGCCGCTCAGCCGCTCCGCCGCTCCGAGTTCCCCCACGCCCCCCACCTCCGCACCCCGGCAGGCGCTGGGCTGCGCCCCGCCCCGTCAGCTGACTGCCGGGGGCGCGCCCGCGCTGGATCACGCCGCGCTCGCCGCCCCCTCCCCTGCGCTCCGCTCCCCTCCCAGCCGGCGGCCGCGGCTGAGGGGCCGCCTACGCCATGGTGCTGGAATCCGTGGTGGCGGATCTGCTAAACCGCTTCCTGGGAGACTATGTGGAGAACCTGAACAAGTCTCAGCTCAAGCTGGGCATATGGGGGGGTAAGGAGCCCCTTCCCTCTGCCGCTCCCGGGCCGCCGGTTTCACTGGGGATAGGGTCTCGCTGGCCGCGGTTACCCTGTGAGGGGTGTGTGGGCCGTGCGAGAACCGACCCCTCTGAGGGGCGGGCGCTGGGTTGGCGGCCCCCTGTGAGCAGAAGGCGAGTTCCGGGGCTGCGGCCCTCCGAGACGGACTGTCGGACGGACTGTCGGTGTGTGGCCGCACAGTCCCCGCTCCCTTGGAGCACCGTCGCTCCTTGTGTGCCCGTGGTCCCTGGCGCCCCTTCCCTGGCGTCGGTCTGTGGGGCGGGGGCAGGGGCGCACGGCGCTGGTCTCGGAGCGCTTCGAGGGAGGAAACCAGCGATAAACCCCTTGGTTTTTCTCCTATTCCTTCTCTCGGGTGCTGGGTGGAAGCACGATGGTGCTGTTGTGTCTGTGGGCGGGCTCATGGCGCAGTGCCCCGGGTGGCGGGAGCGCGGGGTGCCGGGGCAGCTGATGGGGTGCTTGGGCAGCCGTGTATTCCAGTTATCGGTGTAAACAATGCGTGTTAAACAGGGGTGCTTGGGCAGCCGTGTATTCCAGTTATCGGTGTAAACAATGCGTGTTAAACAGGGGTGCTTGGGCAGCCGTGTATTCCAGTTATCGGTGTAAACAATGCGTGTTAAACAGGGGTGCTTGGACAGCCGTGTATTCCAGTTATCGGTGTAAATTAAACAGGGGTGCTTGGGCAGCCGTGTATTTCAGTTATCGGTGTAAATAACGCGTGTTAAACAGCCAGGATAGTGCGGGCGCCTGGAGTAGCTGTTCTCGGTGAATGTATCACAACATTTCCGTTCGCTGCGCTGTAGTCATGTAGAAAACCGGCTGAAGTGCTGCCTAGGGAAGCTGGCTGGTTTAGGTGCCTTCCCTAGGTAGGTCATCACCTTATTTTTGCTCGTCATGGTTGTACGTATTTTAGCATTTATGCAATGTTAATACCTATACTTCAAATGGAATATAGCTCTAAGGAATCCGACATGAAAGCACTAAGAGGTATATTATATGGGCTTTCCTCGGGTATAATTCTGTGCCAGTATTTCATTTAGAAATCCTATTACGTTGTTTGTTTCAGGAAAAGTTAATGTGTTTGTGAAAGTAGGCATGTGTTTTTGTGGCTCTGTGATTCATGATTTTTCTTTGATGTGAAATCATGTAAAACAAGATACCATTTTCCAAGTCTACCCTACATTCTTAGAAGTGCAGTTGTCATTCACTGAGTAATAAGAAAGGCTTCCTAATCTTGTGGGTGTATTTAATAGAGTAGAAACATGTTGACGTCTAAGTTGGTGATGTTTTTATCATCTCTTCCAACTGAAATTTTTTCTATAACCCATGTTTAGTGCCTCTTACAAATTACATGTTTATTGTGCTATTCTGTAATGGAATAAGGTTTTCAGGTTTTATTCATAAGTACTTGGTAGGATTGTGGTTGTGTTCTTTTTTCCAACATAAGTAATACTTGAAATAATTCTGTACTTCTCCCTTTCTTCTAAACAGGTAATGTGGCACTTGACAATTTACAAATCAAGGAGAATGCATTGGTAAGTATCCTAAAAACTTCAAATTGCTTTTATGGGTCTGAAGACTGAGGCTTAGGATAAAATGTTGCTCACTGTAGTCTCACAAACGGATGCACTGAGTTATTTTTGACTGGTATAGGAAGTAAGTTCTTGGTTAACTCCTTCTAATTTTGCTCATTTTACTGGAACAGGGAAAGAAAAGCTGTGGTTGAAAAACAAGAAGTAACTTGCATTAAGTTCCCATAATCTTGTCTGGAAAAACAAATGCCTTGGCTAATTTTCATGTTCTTTAATTTGGCTAATGAACATCTCTACTACTGGGAGAATCTTACTCCAAAATTTAATGTGTTTCAACTTTACTAAAGAGAACTGTTACTCTTCTGTGCATTGAAAACACATTGGGTCTTTATATGACCTGATCACTGACTTCTCTTTGTTATTTGAAAGTTTCATAATTTGCTTGTCCATTTCATCCATTCCTCATGGCTTTGTGGTACTTCAAATCTCTTGCTACAAATATCTTCATGTCTAGTAGATAGGAAAGGAAAGAAGTGTTACTTTGTACACACCTTTCCTTCTTGTGGGGATGGATTCAGATTCCAGCAGTGCTGATGTAGAAAAATGCAGAGTCACGTGTGTGAGTGACCAGAGCTGAGAGTGAGCTGAGACCAAATTGAGAACATAAAGTAAGGGGTGGTTCTGACAGCCTTACAATTTCAGTGTGTTAGATTTCCATGCAAAAGTTATTATCAGAAGGTCAGTATTGAGCACCACTTTTAGAGAAGTAGCCTACTCTTGAAAAAGAAGGGATCAAAGGAATATGATATGGTCCAGTTCTTTTTTCCTCTAGTTTGCCTGTCTGCTGCTGTCTTGTTTTCCTTCTAAGATTTTCCAGTAGAAAAGAAGTAGCTTTTAATTTATGTATGTAAATAAAGTACTTTGCAAATATAATTTAAATATATTTGATTTTTACTACTTCTGTTTAATACTTTATTTTTGTCATTTACAGAGTGAACTGGATGTACCTTTTAGAATAAAAGTTGGTCAGATAGGTAAGTTTTGGTTCCAACACAACAATTGCAGTGGAAATTTTAATATAGGCTGTAAGGTCAGTCTTGCCTCTGAATTTCTTTTATCAAGCTTTCTTAAGTGTAATTATACTCACTGTTGAAACTGGCATAGAAATTCAACTTGACTGCCATTGATGGTATCTGGCAAACCCTGTTTGTGTAACTTTACAGATTGATATGAAAAACACATCTGAGAGGTTCTTCCTGGAGACAGGAATGATTGAGGGAGCTGTTTAGTGTAGACAGAGAAACTGACAAATATGCCAAAGGTTTTGGAACTCTTAGATTTTTTTTTTTTTTTTTTGTAAACTTCTTTCCCTGGTATTCATCATTGGTTTTTCACATGAAACATTTTTAGGAGATTTATATATGTGTCGTATTTTTTCTTCTCCTTCCTGGTAAAATCATATTCATCCCAGTGAATTGAACTTCAGTCATGATCTCAGGTTTTGATTTGAAGTATTCTGACTCAGACTGTGACTTCATGCTTAAAATCATTGCTTATGTTTCCTGTGTATGTATTTTATCACTTCAAGGGCTTTATAAAATGTTCATGTCCGTGTGGTTTCTCCTAACCTTCTATCAAGATAGAGGACCAGTGCTCTTTAATGGTGGAGGTGTTCTTTGGACCAAGCACAGAACTGAGTGAGATGTTTGTTTTGATGTAACTGTATCTGCTTTGTTTAGATAAACTTACTCTGAAGATTCCTTGGAAGAATCTCTATGGGGAGGCAGTTGTTGCAACTCTAGAAGGCTTGTATCTTCTGATAGTTCCTGGAGCAAGTATGTCAACTTCTCAGCAACAGTTAAATAATGGAAGAGAAAAATATCCAAGGGTACCATGTAAATGAGTCTAGAATAGCAAGTAGTTCGTGTGAGCCACCATTTTTACATTCTGCTCCTCAGGGAAGTTTCTACACATATGCTGGCAATTTAGTAGAAGGGTGGGAGAAAACAGCACTTGTTGCTTTTATGGAGATCCTTGGTTGTATGCATTCCAAGTTCAATTCAACAGCCAAGTTTCCTCTAAAATGTGCTTATCCTGAATCCAGCTTTGTGGCATGGTTTAGATCTTTAGCTGTTTATCTGCTGCTAAATGATAACAGTCAAAGTAGTAATTCCATTTGTATTGTGTGCAGGGAGAGGGAAGAGGGTCAAAGAACTTTATTAGTTTTCTCTGAAATCAGAACCTCTGGTGTGATGAGAAAACTTGCAGGTTCCTGGGGCATGAAATATATGTATAGAAGAACTTGAAAAATCTGTCTTATATTGCACAGACCACTCTTAGGAGTGTGAATTTCCATGGAAAATTTCTTCCTGTGAAATAGTGCATAATTGTGTAAAACCAGCAGTTTTGGAGGCTGCCTGCAGTGTTCAGCAATGAAAAAAGAATAGCCTTTCCCTCAAACAAGGTGTTTTGCAACATGATGTTGTATATGGTGTGCATTGCTTGATAATGCATTTATATAACTTGAGATTTAGGATTAATGCTCTCCCAACTTGGCTTACAGGTGTTAAATATGATGCAGAGAAGGAAGAAAAATACTTGCAGGATAATAAACAAAAGGAACTGGCAAGGATTGAGGAAGCCTTGCAGAAAGCAGCAGAAAAAGGTACTGAGTTAATGCAAATCTCCACTGGAATTTGAGGACTTAAGCTGTGCTGTGAAAGAAAACTCCTGGTTTCTAATTGACTTAACAAATTTAGTTTTTTCAAGCATCTAGCTAATCTTACCACAGTGCTTTGAAATGTCTTTTTACTCTAAAGCTTGAAAGAAATGTTATTTGTTTGTTTACCATTCATTTCTCCAGTCAGCTTCCCTGGGAAATGGGAATTTATTCATCTGGTATGTCTTTTATTTTTTTTTCCCTTGGTGCTTTAGGGGAACAGGACCATACAGAACGATAGAAAGTACATTGTGTGAGGGTAATGTTACCTTGCTTTAGCACCATAATAATAGATAGATGTTTAACCGTGTGGTTTAGAGGTGCAGGTAGGGTATTCTTTGATGAAAGGAACCTTTAAGGGGAAAGGTAAGGCTTTTAAACTTTTACTGCAATGATAATGCTTTTGTTCCAGTTTCTGCTGTGCTTTTATGATGCACTGAGTTTGGACTGGTTTGGTAAATGAGACTCTTGTGAGCAGGAAATAATTTATGACACAACAGAACAACTGATTATGAACAGGAACCTTTAGGAACCTTAAACTTTTGCTCTAGATCATAAAAAGTGTTAAGCTCTCAATTAAGTCCTGTTAACTTGTTTTGTGGTGGTGATTTTTTTTTTCTGTTTGCTTATATTGTCATAACCCATACCTTTAATAGAATTATGGTATCAGTTGGGCTTGTTTGGACAGAAACCAAGCTCAGAACCAGTGACAGGTAACTACTGTGTTGGTGGAAAAAGTTGGAGGGAAAAAAAAAACTTGTCACTGAAGGTTTGTCTGAATTGAGACCTATTTGTTGGCTTGTGTAATGCTTCTAAAGATGCATTTCTGTGATACTTGTAATGCTGCAACTCATGGAAAAGTTACTGGGAAAGAGATGATGCTTTCAACACTTGGAAAAAAGATAGTTTGGGTGTCATCTCTTTGCTCATTTAATTCTCCAGTTGTGGGATAGTCTGTGGCCTTTCTCCTGCTGTGCTGGTTTGAGAGGGACATGTGCAGTTTCCTTCAAATGGCAATCTGACAATCTGGCTGCAATGAAGAAAGGAGCTTTGCTTTTTTCTTGTCTTTAATATGCCAGAAAATATGTGAGGGCTAAGTGAATGAATTTTGCAGCCAATCAATTCCCTTGATACTGGGGGGAAGGAATGTTGGTAGAGGTTTAACCTCAGTTATGTAGCACATGGAGCCTGTACAGCAGCAGTGCTTCTGCCAATGCTCTTTGCACCAGTGGCAATAGCATGAAAGGAAAGAGAGATGAAAGGGTAAGATGAGCTTAACCTAATGAATGCTGCTTGAGGAATTCCAGTTCTGTAGCTTTATGTATTTAAGAATGAGTCTGTGTGTGTCTGGCAGTTTTCTTTCTCAAGAAAAACTTCATCCAGTGTTTGTAATGCTTTTGAAAAAAATCGTCATGGAAAAATGATGCTTTAGTAGTTAAGCTGGTTATATAAAGAATGGGAGTTAGATTTAGTCATGTTTTGCAGTTTTAAACTTTAAGCCTTGACAAGGAAAAGCAAGAGGATCATTTAAATTGGATTATTTTCTACTCTAACTTGAGAAGTTCTGTTATCCTGTGATCATATTTCAGTGGTAGCCATTTGTGTTTGTGGTGCTGTACTAGAATATTGTAATCAAGAGGACTTTAGTAAGTCCTGCATGAGCAGATCCTTTGCTTTTGCTAGATATAGAAATCTTGGAGCCCATGTTGCCCTACTGAACCATTAAATTCTATGAAATTCAGCTCTCTCTCTAGGCTTTTAAGAGCATGCACTAGCTGCTGGAAAGCTAGGAAATATCTTGAACAGAAAGTTGTCAGGGTTCATGAATTCTCACTTGTATTTTCTTTTCTGATTAATACTTGGTTTATGGTAACATGTTTGGAATCTTGATTCAGTCCTTAGATTTAAGAGTATAAATAGGCCTAGAGATATTTTTTTTTGAGATGCTATTCAAATACTGAGCCAAGTGGTCATGGCACTGTGTTGGTAAGGATGTGTGAGGGGGAAGTGGAAACTGCTGACACAAGCTGATGAAACTATTTTCTTTTTCTAAGCTGTTACAATCTATCAGACCTCATACATGGACACCAGAGGCTGCAGGTCTTTTGCTGGTTACGAGAAAAAGTGTCAATTGCATGATTTCCCTATGTAGGTAATCACTGAAAGTAGATATTCTGAAGTGAATTGGGCTGTCAGGTACTGTAATGGAAATACTGCTGTGTCATACAGATTTGATGAACTTAATATGAAATCACGAGTTGATTTCCTTCTTTTAAACCAAATGCATTTCTTTGGTTATTTGCTGCCGTGGGGAGCAAGGCGCCCATTCACAAGATTCCTTGTATGGGTTGGAGAGTCTGCTTTACAAGGACACCAAGCCTGGTGGGTATGCATGGTTAGTCACATTTTATACATGCATGATGTATAAATGCATGGCAGTTGAGGTTTTTAAATTCCCCCCTCTCCAAAGCAGCCAAAGGTAGAGGTGAAAAAACAATACTTGTTTGGTGAACATCCACACATTGGTGGTTCTAGAAATAAGATTTTAATGAATATGGATTCAAGTAGAATCTTGAAATGACTTAGTCCCTTTTTTAATTGAGTGGCTGTTTCAGAAGATTAGGAGTCCACTTAGATTTCTATCAGTCATGTTGAGCTCAAGAATGTTACAAAATGCTGACAATATTCTACTATGATTTTACAACACCATCTTTAGCTGTTTGGAGAGTAATTACCCTTACTTAATGTGTCTGGGCTTAAGATAAAGGAAGTCCAGGCTGTCTTGAGCAAAATGAACTCTAGCAGGTTGAAGGCATTAGCATGCTTTCCCCTGCTTCTCTTTATTTGCATTGCTCTCAAATTAGGCAAGGAAGCAGCTTCCCTTGAAGTTCAGGGGAACTTTTGTTTTTTGTACATGCTTTATTTTTAACTTCTGAAACCTGATTTTCAGAAATTTACACTTGGCCAAAGTTTCTTGCTTGAGCTGTTGTCTGAGCACAGGTTTAAAGTGAGCTTAAAAACATACATTTAGTGTAGGAATGTGCTCAGTTTCTCCATAGTAATGGATGTGGGTGAAGAAGTGGAATATCCTGTTTCCTTAGTTTTTTCATACATGGGACTGAAAGCCTGAGACCTGCAAATTCATTAGTAAGTGAGGGAAGCTGCCCTTTTAAAGTAACCTTGATAAAGGATTACTTGTAGTGCTAAAAGGAACTATGCAAAATAAAATGTTTCTATTTGTCTAGTTTTTCCTTTTATTATTTATGTTGTGACCACCTTACCTGCAAGACAGGTTGAAATCTTGGCAGGCAATTTCCCTCCTTTGTTTGAACAGGCTTGCAAATGACATCAAGGTGTTCCCCATGGTTAGGTTAGGTACACTGTTAAACTTACTTCCTTCTTGCTTTGTGGGATACACCCTTCCCATGCTCCAACCCCATAAAGATAAGCACAAGCAGCACTATTGCTGAATTATTTTTGCTGGGATGGCCAGAGGAGGAAAACAAACAGTGCAGTTCACCAAACTGGTTTTCTTCAGAATTGTGGAGAAGCATGAGCATCATTTAAATAATGAAATGGTTGTGATTGTGTGGGTTGTAAAATGTGTGTTAATAATGGAATTTCATTTCATGTACAGCTTTTAGAATCATCATTTTTGTATGTCTTTTTTGTGGTTACTGGATTTGTTCTTTTAGAGTTGATTATCATGAGAATCCTGTTGAAAAGTGCTCTTTGGGTTTCCACATACATCTGTATCTTAACTTGAAAATTATGTCCTTGCATGGTGGAAGCCTCTTCTAGATGTATATTTTATGCTATGTGACGTAGCTGATTGTTTGCTTACCACAGCTGCAATTCTTGAAAAGCTTTTAATGTCACCTTCTAAGCCATTATGCTTTAAGACAGGCTAAACCTTCTTCCATATTTTCTTATGCTTTCTTACATTTCTGCTTTACTAACTTGAATTTTATCCTTTTTCCAAAAAATTGCTTGCATTACAAAAGGACGTAAGCGTAAAAAGTACAAAAAGCATTTTAAGAGACCCTTTAGAGGTCGTGATCACTCAAAAGGTGGGTAACAGTTATGGCTTTTAACTTTAAGGCTTCTTTTTGCTTTCTGTTTGGATTAATTTTTAACAGCCTTGGCTGTCTATCCAGTGAGACCTTTTCCTCCTGTTTGAAAGAGAGGTTATAAATTGGAGAGAGCTCTTTCTGCTGTTCATGTTCTCTGGAGCCAGTGAGGCTGAAGAGAGTCCTTGTTTCTCTTTACCTGGATAGGTGTGCTTGTTCCTTTAATTTGAGCTAGCTGTAGTATTTGCAGCAGAACTGTAAACTAGTGGCATTTCACAGTGACTGTTGGAAAAACTACTTGTGCAACTTAACACTTGTTTGTCTGATTTTTATAAGATTCCAGTAATAGGTAAAGAAAACCTGAAACTGCTGCTATAGCAGTAAGCAGTCTTTTTTTATCACCTTTTAGCTCTGTTCCAAATAACTGCTGTAGTGCTATGACATATTTAAACAGGAATGAAGCTGATGTTGTTCCCCAAGAGGATAATCACTGTCTACAAACACCAAGCCATGCAGGATTGAGCATTAGCATGTGTGTAAGGATTGCCATGTCCCATGTGGTTGTGTTGTGTATTTGGTCTTGGAGGAAGCTGCAGCTGTACACAGATTTGCAGTTGGAGAGAAAACCTTGTGGAGACCCAAGATAAGCTCTGCAAGGTGTCACACACATTGCTGCTGGTAGCTGCATGTGGCTGCAAAAATGTTCATGGGTTCCTTGCACTTGGAGATCATGAAGCTTCGATAAGGGCTTCTGTCTTTTTTTTTTTTTAGTCAGTTAATTGGAGGAAATGTGTGTGGCATATAAAAGTGATACAATGTTTCTGTTTTTTCTGAGTTCCTGACTAATTTTTTGATTGAAATCTAATGCTCTCTTGACTGAAACTCTTATATCATGTTCAGTAGTGAAATCTTCATTTTTAAGCAGATTTCCTGAACCTCTGAAAGCTTTTAAAAAAAATTCTCATTTTTTAAGCAGGATGTACAAAGTTAGGTACCTGCTTTGTTCCGTTTTTTGCATATGTAAAATGTTAGAAATAGTTGAAGTAAGCTGAGTGAAAACCTGTAGTCCTTATTTTTATCTATAGCCATGACTATTTCTTCAACTTGAGCCATCTGTAGCATTTCCAGCAAAAATGTATGAGCTTGGTAGGCTGATCAGTGGCATTTGCTGGAATTGCCATGTTGTAGGGAGGGTACTGAACGCAGCAGTGCAGGCTGTAAAGGCAGCTGGAGGAAAAGCAGCTCACTGATCCAGCCAAACTTCAGGTGAAATGCTGAAACACAGCCTGAGATGGTAGAGCCATATCACTAGAGTGAAATAATGAGGGATTGTAAATATTACTCCTTGCATGTATTATTCCAGGGTATTTTGTGTTAAAGTATTCTGTCTTACTCATTTGCTTCTTGAAACCCCTCACTGAGGTACTTTTAAGAGAGAACCTTTTACCTTAGAAGGAGTATATTAATCCAGAACCTGCTGTGTGCCAAACTGTTTTGACTGAAATTTAGACAGGTACTTTCGTGTGTTTAAGTTGTGCATGGGCAGCTAATATCACATCTTCAGAATACAGATGTGCAGAAAAGGAAAAAAAAAAAAAAGTAATCTAAATAAGTGAAAACTGTAGTGTTAATTTAGAAGAAATATTACATTTACATTGATGTAGTTGTTGGTGTAATGAAATTCAGGATGCAATTATTACACTAAATAATGACTTTTTAAAAATTATTCTTCTAGACAAACCAAAGGAAGAGAAGAAGGATACTTTCTTAGAAAAGCTTGCAACTCAAGTTATAAAAAATGTACAAGTCAAAATCACAGGCATTCATGTTAAATACGAAGATGATGTAAGTAACTGGGACATATTGTCTTCATTTTTAATTGGACTTCAATGCATTTCTGATTCTGTTGTCCATAGAGAAACTGTATTTGCCACCTTGAAAAAGTTGCTGTGGTTTCTTCTGCACTACTTCAAATAAGTTGCCCCAGATATGACTGAATGCCAGAAATATGGATATGGGGAACAGATGTTCTCTTTGCCCTTGTCCAGTGCTGCCTTGCTCACCGAATGTGGGCAGTGTCTGTTCTCACACATTGCTGCATGCAGTGGATGCACAGAGTTTTTCAGTGTCCTGGGCAGAGTCCAGAAGGGCAGAAGCTGAAGGGTTTACAGATGGGTCTGAAGGCAAACTGTTAAAAACACTTAAATGAAAAACTAGAATGTTTGTTTATATGAACCAAACTGGAATTACTAGTTTTACCTTCCTGTAGTAAAATGATTAAGCGGTTTGTTATGAAACGATTGAGTTTAAAAGAAAAGCACTGGATAAGAGGGTATTTCTCAAACCTTTCTTTGGGACTGTTTTCAGAGACACTAAAGTTAAAGAAGTGCATATCATAAAGTGATATAGATTACTGAGATGTGGTACTCTAATTTTAATTTTTTTTCCTGTATGATGATGTTAGAATCCAAAAGAAAATTTTCAGTTTGAATTGAAGTCCTGAGTCTATACACTACAGCCATATTAATTTGGCCTATCTTAGTGGGTTCCAGTAATGTTTCAGTTGGATTAACTAAGCAAAGGAAGTTGCTCAGAACAGTTCAGGATTTCAGTCGACTTTAAAGGCTACGTTTGTCTGCAGCAAGAAAAATAAATACCTTTTACTTTTCTATTTTTGTAGATCACAGACCCACAGTGCCCGATTTCCTTGGGAATGACGTTGGGGGAGCTGAGTTTACTGGTAATGTGTGTGTGACTGCCTGTTCTTGTGTGTTGTTTGCTTGTTTTGGAGTAGCAGAAAGGAAAAGAAACATAATAAGGAAATACAGAGACAGTGTCCATACAGCTGGAACTGAAGACAATCTTTTATTCATGCAGATAGACAGGCAGTATGAGCAAGCAGAAGGGAAGAGGATTGAGGACCATAACACTTTCTGAGAGTTGGTGATTTGTTCTAGTGATCTGAGTGACCTTTGAAACTGGGCAGGTTATATCCAGGCATAGTAAATGAGGGCAAACATTGCATCATGGTGATCAAGAGTTTGGTGTTTTGCCAGGAATTTTGAGAAATGGGGAGTGAAAATTTCAGCTAACCTCTCTTTGCCTTAGCTGTTAAGCATTTTGTGGGTAGGATGAGGAGTTGAATATCAAAGTATGAAAGTAAACTGACAGATTTTTGTATGTTATCTTGATGTGTGTGTATGCAGAAAAACTGGATGCATTTGTTGCTTGGAAGCATAGGATAAACCCACAAATATGTTAGCTAAGATGCACAAAATTGCTTTTATCACTTTGAACTTTTAGACAACAAACGAGAACTGGACACCTTCCATTCTGAATGAAGCTGCAAAAATAATATACAAGGTAATGTATTGTGGTTTTTTTTCCTACACAGGTGAAGAAAGCAAGTGATCTTGAAGACTAGTAAACCTGGGGCTCTAAATGAAGTTGGAAAATAGTTTACTTTTTGAATTCTCCTGTTTTTCTTTATTTTTGATGTAGTTTAAGCACAAGTAGAGCACAAATGACTGTTTTTTATGCAAGGCATAAAGTTAAACAAACTCCATTGTTTAAATAATTTATGTTGAATGTGAATGCCCCTTGTTCAATGCACTATACAGCAAGCCTGAGTGGAAGCTGTGATTTCAAACATGTTGTCAAATTACCATTTCCTAATCTAATTTGAATTCCTAGTGTAATTGGGATTCTGGGAGCTAAGCAGTTTCTCTGTTCTCCCTGCCCACCTCCTGAACCATCCCCAAGCCTGTGCAGAAAGGAGTACACAGAGATCTAAGGAATTATAGGAACAATCTAAGAAGGATTTAATAGTCTTGGCTTCTTCATTAGGCCAAGTACCAGTTTTGTGCACCCTTGCCCTTGTAATCCAGGGTCATGTTTAACAGATGTGCATGAATGTGTGCTTAAAGAACTTGCAATTCAATTATCATTTCAAAATAGTATTGTCAGATTAAATACATCTCAATCCTAATGGTTCATTTGCTGTCTCATCTGCTTTCATATGTTTTCTATTTTCACAAATGGAAGGCTGTATTTGTAGGATGGGTTGAATACAGAGTATGCAGTTTGTTGCATGTTTTCTTTCCTGTGCAGCTTTTGTGCCTGGACAGCCTCAGTGCTTATTGGAACATACACAGCAAAATGTATTATCATGGCTCCCGTGAACAAATACTGGTAATGTGGAAGAAAATGCATTAATTACTATATTGTCTGGCTCTTGTAGTATTCAAAACTACACCACACTGATTTCTACCCCATTCCTCACACTTATGGTCACTGTATTCAGGGTCATTTGTTAATCCATTGCACTATTGTTAATTATTTTGTGAACCTCATTTGTTATCAACCCCTATAGGGTGATATGATATATTTTTCACCATTGTGTTTATAAAGGTGCTCTATGTGCCCTTGTACAGTACTACTACTTACCCTTTTTCTTTTGTGCTCATCTTTATGAATACCTTTATTTTTGTTTTATTTTGTCCTTAACAAATAATGTACTTAACCCAAGTTAATGTACTTAACTTGGGTCTAACATCAAAGATGGAATCAAAACTGTGCAGTGCTTAAAACCATCCAGCTAAGAACAGCCAAGTTCATTTGGCATTGCCTGTCTGTGGATGTTTTCCTTTTTTTTTTCTGAATCTCAGTCTGAAGTGAAAACACAAATTCATACACAGCTTGAATTGACAACTGCAAAAGTCTGCAAAGTACACGTGGACTTAAGTTGGTCTGCTCAAAGTTTTGATAACTCTAAACAAGTAATGCTCTTCAGCAATTGTTAGACAGAATCATATCCCTTTGCAGGACCAGCTGAAAAAAGGAATTCCCTGTCATGGTCACCAGCCTGAAGACTACCAGTACAGTAAGTGAGCTAGGAATGAGTGAATCTAAACTGTTCTGAGCACGTTGGTGTACAACAGCCTGATCTGATCCTGCAGGCATGGCCATACTATCTTCCTTTTAGAAAAACCATAATGTGATAGGACATGTTAGGGCTTGTATGCTTTTTGACTATTGCAGGACTATCTTAATTTTCATTGGTAAGAATTGCATCCTGATTCTGGTGGGGCTTGAGCATGCATGTTATCTGTTGATGTGCTTGATCTGTTCCTTGTTATATTTAAGTAAAAAATCAATCTCTTTTTTTTTTTTAATCTTCAAGTTTTCAGACCAGTGTCAGCCTCTGCAAGACTCTATATCAACCCATATGCAGAAGTAGAACTGAAGACTCCTAAGATTGATTGTAATGTAGAAGTACAGAGAATTGTCATTGAATTCACTAAGCCACAGGCAAGTGGGTTTGGTATTTATCACACATTTCAGTTTTGATGAACTATAGTGTTTTTTCACTGGAACACATTCTTAGGGATTTGTGTGCTTATATGCCTGTAGGATTTCTAAACTGTTTAGCAGTACCTGTGGGAGAAGTGTGGGATCTCTTCCCCCTCTGTGTAACAATCACTTCCTGGTGATTCTTATGCTCTGACACTCTTACCTGTAGACCCACCTGATCTGTATTCAGCCCTTCCAGCAGCATTCTTTTCACCTAGAGAATGCAATCATGAGTAGCCCTTACTTTATTAAATTACAGTCCAGTTAGAACTGCAGAGATGCCAAAGTACAAGCAAGGGTGGGAATAAATGGAGTGTGCTGGCTTTGGCAACAAAGCCTGCTGAAGTATCAAGGAAGTAATTTAGATGGTTCCCCAGAAATTTTGTGTTCTCATTTATTGAGAGATAACTTGCAGTTAGTTGGCTAAAGAGCTTTTTAGCTCTTACTCATGTCTAAATGTATATATATGGAGTTCAGAGCTGTATCAGTAAGGTGCACCAATGTAAATGCAGCTCTAAAATGAGGGCAACTGCATTGACAAACAGAAAAGTTGGTTTGAGAAAGCCTGGGAGGTTGTGCTGAGCAGGCTGGTAAAACTACAAACTGTTGTTCTTGGAGGGAAGCAGGGCTTCAAAGTGGTGTTCTTTGAGAAGAATGGGTGCAGTCAGTCCACTTTCAGGTACTAATGAAAATGAATCAACTTAAATTTCTGTGTAGTTTGAGAAATGTGAAGGCCATGCAATTGGAGCCTGCAAACAAAACCTGAGCCTTGCTAAGAAACTTTTTCCTGTGTTTAGTACCTCAGCATGATAGACCTGCTGGAGTCCATAGATTACATGGTTCGCAATGCACCCTACAGAAGATTTAGGCCAAATGTACCTCTCCATAAAAATGCCAAGGAATGGTAAGCTGTGTACATTCATGCATTCTCTGGGAGTCTTCTCCAGTCTCTTCATTCTCCTTTGTGATTAAAAGTACTTTTAAAACTACTCACATGCTGATGTAACTTCCACAGAGCTTTGCTTAGCCGTTAGATTCAAGTGATAAAAGATGGAGTTGATGAAAATCTCACTTGCTAAGCTGAAGTCCCCAAAATTTGAACAAAATGCCAATGCTCTCACTAGAGGTTAAAATGTAATTTTAGAAAGGCTAAAGAAAAAGCTTGGCAAATGTTATACAAGGGAAACATCTGCCAGCTGTAGATTTGAACTGATACACTTTTTGTTGGCTTTTTTCAAAGTACTAACTGATGCTGATTATCAGAGTGCTTAAGTTCACTTAGTGCTGTAACAGCCCAAATTTGCAAATGTGCAGAAGTCAATAATGAAGGTTTGTAGCTCTTCACTCATTAAATGTAAGCCCTCTGTATTCAGGGTCTGCATGAAAAATGAAAAAAACATTTTTCAAAAGTGATGTTGAGAACATTGAAAGTTTTATAAGCCAAGTTACTCAAATCACAAATGGTGACCAAAGTGTTTGCATACTAATAAACTACCTCTGCAACCTGTAAGTTGTAATGCACAAATGAAATGGGAAGTTGTTCACAAAGATGAAATTCTTATAGGTGGAAATATGCAGGTAACAGTGTTCTGGAAGTTCACATCAGAAGGCGTACTCGAATGTGGTCATGGAGTAACATAAAACAGCACAGGCAGCTTCTGAAGAGTTACAAAAATGTGTACAAGAACAAGCTCACACAGAGCAAACTGTCAGAAGAAACACAGAAGCAAATCCAGGTATGAGTCTTCTCTCTTTGGAGGAATTATATTTTAGTCCCTCTATGAAATAATTCTTTAGATATAATTGAGAGTAATCCAGGTTGATGGTTTTACAAGAACAAAAGAGGTCTGTGAAAATACCTTCTTAATCTGAAGTTCTGTGTAACCTATTGTGGAAAACAAAATAAAATACTAGTCAAGTGCCATTAAAAACAATCTGTCATCGATTTTAACTTCTAGTGAACTTTGCAGCTGGAGGTGGGATATACCTGTGATAGAAGTGAGCAGAGCTAGAAATCAATTGGAATGTAAATATGAAGGAGCTGGTAGAAAATTTACAGTGGAGAGCCTTTCCTAAATGTGTTTTATCAGCAAATAATTTGATAATGCATTTTTGTAGGACCTAGAAAGAAAACTTGATGTCTTCAATACAATCTTAGCAAGGCAACAAGCACAAGTTGAGGTAAGGAGTCATTTCTGTTCAGTAATATTGCAGCACTTCAAATAGGATGGTTTTGTCATGATAGTATTTTTAAAAACATTGTGCTGATGTGTATGATAGGTAGGTTGGAAGACAAGTTTCCTATCTTTCCAGGACATGAATAAAGTGATTTCCAAGCTGGAAACCAGTTCAAAAACAAGTTCAAAAGTTTTAAATGGTGCAGGATTGGTCCTCAGGTTTGTTACTACTAGGTTAAGAAATCTACTGGATTTAGGAATGTAAATGCTTTTTGTACTCTCTTAAATACTGTCTTTTTGTATGGTTCCTACCTTTGTAGTCTAAATGCTGGTGAAATGTGTAGAACAAACTGTCTAAAGTAAAAATAAGGCATGCTTGTGTCTGTGCATGCACAGATACACAGAGACACATCCCTTATCTTGGTCTTCTTTTTGGCTTTGTCTGGTGAGTCAAAGATCTCTTAATTCCTTGTGGTGTGGTGTTGCTGTCCCTCAGTTAAATGCATGTTCAACATGCACACATACATGGGTTATTTACAGAAAAATAGTAATACAATAATTATGTGTTTTGTCCGATTTGTTTTAATTTTTGGTTTGTAGACAATAAGATCAGGACAAAAGCTACTGAAGAAGAAGAGCACTGAAGCAGAAAAGAAAAGTGGAGGATGGTTTAGTGGTTTCTGGGGTAAAAGAGAATCTAAGATTAAAGAAGATGAAGAACCACTCGTGCCTGAAAGTAAGTGTAGATTGTAGTGCACTAGGGAGATTTTACATCTTCTTATACATTAAAAAGAATACAGTATTATTGCTTCCTACTATGCAGGAGAGAGTATGGCATAAGCAGTGCATTTCATGGCACCTCTTACTGAATATTGAGCTGGCAAATAAAGCATTCTTCCAAATTGGCCATAAGCTTTTCAGAACCTTGGTGAGGAGAAAAATATCTCACTTACAGCTATAGTGATAATTGGCAACAATTGGAATACTCTGTTTCTGGTGATTTGCTGTCTGGATCCAAAGTTTGATCTACTAAAATTCCTGAAATCTGTTTTCATCATGAGGGGCTATGGATCCTTTTGTAATAAAAATTATATTGATTTCTGTGCTACATCTGTACCACCATACATGAAGACTGTTGTGTGAATTATTTTGCAATCTGGAATTTAGTTCAGTATGAAGAATCAATGGAATGCATCACCACACCTGAAGTAGTAGGAGGCAAATGTGAACAAAAGGGGTAATGGTTATTTACTAAGGTGCAAATTGTGTGGGTTTTTGGTTTTTAGCTCTTGATGAACTAATGACCCCAGAGGAGAAAGCTAAACTTTATACTGCTATTGGATATAGTGACAGCTCCCATCACCTTTCATTACCAAAGCAGGTAAGCAACCTATGGGATGGTTTAAAAAAAACAAACCACACAACAAATTCAAGATGCCTTCAGCTCTCTCATTACCCTAAAGAAATGTGAAGGCTTCAAATTCAGGTAGGAAATATTATTTGATCCTTCTGAAGCTGCTGATTTATGTAGTAATAAAATGGTACATATATTGGGAAGTCAGAACCCTCTCTTGGGAAAGCCAAGACTTGACATTTAGCAGTAAGAACAATAAAGGCATACAAGGTGTGTCTTCTGAAATGTAGTTATTTAATGGAATTACAATGATTTTGGTTGATGTACTGAGTCCTCCACTGAATCTAGTTTAGCTGTGCTTGCCTCAGGGTTTAAAAAAATTTCCTTAATGCTGAAAAGAGTGAAACTATATTTGCTCTGCCTTAGTTGAACTACACTGTTTTATGTTAAAGAAATGACCGGTAAACATTGAATAAAGTAAAGAATCTGTACTTTTCTTTCTGCATAGAGATGAGTTTCTAATCTTAGTTGTCTGGAAAAACTTAGACACATTTTAGTTTGTTAAAATGAGGAGTTCTGATTTTTTTTCTTATTGAGATGATTAATTTCATTTTTCTCTATTTTTCTCACTAGTATGTTGCCCATGTTGTGACACTGAAGCTGTTAAGCACTTCTCTTACAATTAAAGAAGACAAGAATGTGGCAGAAACTTTAAAAGTGCAGATGATTGATCTGAGCACCAAAATATCACAGCGCCCAGGAGCACAAGCCATTAAGTAATTGGATTGGTATTTTCTTTTTGTAGAACCATCTCTGCCCCTCCTCACCCCACTCCCCAGCTTATTAACTTTTCTTGGGTAGTACATTGCCTTGTAAATTTGTTGGCATTCTGTAATTGTGCTCTGTTGTAAATAATATAATTTGGTGAATGATATGGAATGGGAGGAAGAAGGGAATGCTGTCTGCTGGTTTTCACGAACAATGGCAACCTTGTTCCTGAATATAAGTGTTGAAGTGCTGAATATGACTTTTGGAAAGTGATAGCTAAGCCATGTGAAATGGTGTGGCCAACACACTCCAGCCAAGCTAGTGAATGTGTTACTCACTGCCTAAGAAATGACAAATTATGTGATGTAGGTGGAAAATCAGCCTGAGCATAAGATACTGAGACCTTCCCGTGTTTTAGGAGAGGGCACATCAGAAATATTGGATTATTGGATTACACAGTCAGTGAATAAGATTCCCATGTCTGGAAAATGAATCTGTGCACTTTTTGCTTTCATTTGCAGTTCCTTCAGTTCAGGCTTCATACATAAGATCACCAGCTCAGCCACTGACAATTGAAATATTTCTGCTGAAAACCATTCTGGGGAATTTTCAAGGTGCAGCTTGAATGCTGCACAGAAACTAAGAGCTTTGGCATTATTTTACATAAATACATGACATAAAATTTAGTTGTCAAGACTGAAGCAGTAGAACAGATAGTCTTATAAGTTTTATGTTTCTGAAAAAAATGGAGTTCAGTTATTTCAACAGAGCCAGGAATATTACACTGATTGTGGCCAAATATGTTGCCTTGCAGAGTCAGGGATTTTAATGGTGGAGATGCAGGACCTGAAAATCAGTTTCTTATGTAACAAGTACGTGTAAGGATGAGTGAAGTTGGTGTGGTTTGGTGGTGTTCAGTGGCTTTCTTCAAAGGTGTTTTCCTCCAGGCTCCACTTAACACTGCTGTCAGGGCAGTTCTCAGTACAGAATTCCCATTTGCACCAAAAGAGGTCTGTGACTGCTTTTTACATCCATACACACTAGTAAACATTCCTACACTTTTTATTTATGTAACATAGATATTCTGCCTTTCTTTTCTCTTGCAACTGATTCTAACCTTTGCCCAATTAAATATTTTTAACTATTCATTTTCTTTAGGGTTGAAGCAAAGCTTGAAAACTGGTATGTGACAGGCCTGAGACAAGAAAACATTGTGCCATCTCTTGTGGCTTCCATAGGGGACAGCAAATCTTCTCTGCTTAAGATTGAGTTTGATATTAACCCAGAGGACAGCACAGCTGACCAGAGCCTTACTATTGAATCACAGCCTGTGGAAGTAAAATATGATGCAGTGAGTAGTAACCAAAACTCTCAGGTGTTTCTGGGTCATCTTTCTCTGCTCTTACTCTCTTTGCTTTGTCCAGATCTGATTTTGAGTTTTTGTTGTGTAATGCTATATAATGCTAATTCTTGTCTTTTTTTTTTTTTTTAAGAGAACAATAAATGCAATGGTAGAATTCTTTCAGACAAGTAAGGGAATGGATCTTGAAAGATTAACAACAGCCACATTAATGAAACTGGAGGAAATCAAGGAGAGAACTGCTACAGGTAAGATAGTAACAAATCTCAGTGAAGGCAAACCCTTAAATTGTTTCCATGTGATTACCCAAACACTTGGCTTATGTTTTGATTTGTGAGCAAATAGTAGGATTGGGATTTTTCCTTGAGTTGCTGCCCACATTTCAGCTGGGATACAGTTAATTACTTCTCACTTCATTGCTTGGAGATTTAGGGAATGTTTTGTGGGAAGGAGCATTGAGTTTAGTAAGAAATCAGTAGAATGCTATGAAAGTCTTGATTCAAGAGGCTTTATCTTTCAGATAACATCTTTTTATATGCTGACTGTCACAGATGTTTCACTTGTGAATAGCATTGACATTTCCATGGCCTTTCCTTTTCCTTTAAGGATTAGCTCACATTATTGAAATGAGGAAAGTCCTGGACTTGAAGATTAATCTGAAACCTTCCTACCTGGTGGTTCCACGGACTGGTTTCTACCATGAAAATTCAGATTTGCTGATTCTGGACTTTGGTACATTTCAGGTATATAAATGATGTCTCTTATAACCTCAGGGGAAGCAAATATTCTCTTTTAACATAGCTGTCATCTGGAAGCATCTTCCTTTTGGAAGGCAGGGTGATCATCTGTGGCAACATATTTTTAACTTATATTTCTAACCAAACAGATTTGGGTCAGCAGTTTGATCAGAGTTGCTAGGGTATCTTTGATGTACTCGAACTAGTTAATCCTCCCCAGGAAACATGATCATGTTACAATCATAATTGTAATACCTTGTCATTTAGTATCATTCATTTCTTCAGCAGAATACCTGAACTTTTGTTTCCTTTTTTGTAAAATTACAGCCTTTTATTAATAAAAGAGAAGATAATTTTTCTCTTGAAGTTTGAAAATTATTTGTTTATCTAAAATGGAAAGATTGCAGTCATTTAACTTGATTTAATGACTGATTAAATATTTATTCTAGTGATATTCCGTAAGTAAAACTATAGATTAGTGAAAAAAGGTTTTTGAATAGCTTGAATTAAGTGGATTGATAGAAGTAACAACAAAAAACATCTACTTAGCAAGATTAAGTGAAGTGATTTAATCTTTCTCTGTAAGAGTCCAAATGTCAATTATTAACCCCTATAAATCATCTTTTCATCTTCACTAGAATGAATAGCACATGTCTGTTTTAAAGACTTAACTTTTATTTTGTTTTTTATGTGTTTAGCTGAACAGCATAAATCAAGGCAGTAGTGAAGCTTCTAACTTTTCATCTTTAGAGGAGATTATGGACAAAGCTTATGACAAATTTGATGTGAAAATTAAAAATGTGCAACTTCTTTTTGGAAGAACAGGTAACAAAACCACATAGCTGCTGTTTATGCAAAACATTGTCAAAGGCTACATACCTGTAATAAAGAAATATGTTTTTTAAAGAAAAAAAGACAAACTAAAATCAGTAGTTAATGAAAAGATGCGTTATAATATATGTAGGGTGTCAAACTTTGAAAAAATTTGTTAGTTTCTGCTCATTTTTTCTTTGGACCTGTGCATCACTAATGGTAGCAATGAATGTAAATAAAAAGAACTATTATATTTTCCATCATACACAGGAAATCACAGCTAAAATTTGCCTTAGTTCTTCACTTAAGTTTATGTAATCAAAAGAATGCTAGGTTGCTCTTCTATCTTTTATCTGTCTATCCATTTGTTTTTCTAGGGGTCAATGTAGATACATCTTTTAGTGTAGAATTGGGTTTAGTGCTGCTGAGGCAGTAGTGTTCACAAATGGGATTAAAATCTCTTAAAATACTTCATCTAAGTTGTTTTACATTTCTTAGGCTGGTTTTTTACCCTCCTAGTGATACCATTTGATTACTTTAATGATGCCTGAATTAAAGCAATTAGCAAGGGTTGTTTTTCTAATCTAAATTTACTGGACATTTTCAGGTGAAGACTGGAAGAAGGCTCGTTTTCAACACCCATCAACTTTGCATATTTTGCAGCCTATGGATATCCATGTACAGTTGGCAAAATCAATGGTAGAAAGAGATTCCAGGATGGCAAAGTAATGTATTAATGTTGAAAACACTCATTTAGAATTACTTTGTACTTAGGGAAAAGAAAGCTGTGTTTTCCCTAAGGGTTCATTTGTGATTTGCACCATGTTCATTTGTTCATTTGCACTCTGTAATTTGAAGATATTAACTAAGAAACTGAAATAAGTTACTACTGTTGGCAAAATCTTTTTTTTGGGTAGTGATTCTCTGAAGCTTTTGCTGGTTACTAACTATTGCTTAAGTCCAAGCCCTGTTTTAATGCAGAATCCCTGGCTTCACTGTGATGTGATCTCTGTAGAGGAGTATCCATATTGTTAAGATTTAAATGAAGAATTGGTATGTTTGTGTAGGAGTTTAATTAGTTGTTTTCATTTAAAAAAGGTTTAAAGTGTCAGGAGGACTTCCTTTGGTGCATGTCAGACTCTCTGACCAGAAAATCAAGGCAATCTCTGATCTGATTGATAGCATTCCACTGCCTCAGAAGTCATCTGTGTCAGTTCCAAGCACAAAGGTAAGCTGACTACAGCTAAAAAAACTTTAAAAAAAAACCCCAAAACAAGTAAAAAAACATCATTAGTGTCTTTATTGATTTACCATGAGAACATTCTGGGCTTCCTCAAGCAATGGTGGAGCTTTGTCATTGTTCTGCTGGTTTCAATATAAGTATTGGCAGAGCTGACCTTGCCAAAGAATGTGGGGAAAGCCCTGTGGAACATTCATCATCACTAGAAAATATGAACATACCAAGTTATATAAACTTTAAAATACTGTGTTGGTTATTTTGCTCTTTTCTTTCCCTCCAGGTACCAGCTATTCCCACAATTCCTGTTGTTGGCAAAGGGCTGCTTAGTACATCCCAGCTGTTAGCAGAAATGGTGTCAGGTAAGAATCTACAGATGGGTCTTTGTAAAGGTAGCAGCCATAATAGCTAAAATATCAGCTATCAGGGGATAGCTGATATTTTAGCTATCAATATAATACTAATAGTAATATTATAGCTGTTATTATTATAGCTGTTATTGATGTTAAAGCATGTAAGGACAACAGAGATGAGTGGGCTGGGTCATATCTACCCTCAAATACATAAGGAGATTTGATTAAGATGCTGCTGTTACCTCAGATGAATAAACTTGCTTTTTCTGAAAAGCAAACCCACTTTTTAAAAAAAATCATTATACATAAGCAACCTCTTCAAATGAGTGTACTGTAAATACTGACTGCATTAGGTTGTCCTGACTGTTTTGTATTAGCAAAGCTCTCCTTTTTCTGAAAAGGCAGAACTGGAATAGCACATTACTGAGAAATTACTGTTTTGACTCTGGATTTGAGCATTTATTTTCATGGCTGTTCTAGAGAAAAATTTCCTATGGTGGAACCTGGACACTTATTTCCTGGAGTTTCTCTTGTTATTACATTCTTATGTGTTCTTGAAAGTCTAATGATGCCTTTAGGCTCTAGTGCTGTCTTTAATAGGGTTTTAATTTTGTTTACTTCTCATTCAGTGGGTAAGAGAGCAGTATAGATCTAAAGTTTATTTTATCAAGTTAGATTTAAAGTGATCATGCTGTCAAAAATGCAATTGGAATGGGAAAGAGAGAGTGGGATATTTAGCCCTGTTTCTGGAAAAGGTTTATTTACAAAGTAATTTTGCTTCTGTAGACTCTGAAGAAGAATATTTTGATTTTGAGGAAAGCTCTGAACCAACTGACAGTTCAGTAATTAAAGGAGAAGAAATAAGAGAAGAGGAGCCTGCTCAGGAGGAACTGACAGATCTTCACCTCAAGTTTGAAATTAAAGAAGTAAGTCTCTAATTCTGTTTTCCCCTGCCTAAAGAATACTTTAAAAAATTTCTCATATTCTTTTACCAGTATTCTCCAGATTAGGGGATGCAGAAACATAATCACCAAACAAAAATCTTTCATGTATACACATATGTATTTCTATGCATATGAGATATTTCTTGTCTGTATGGGATGCATATAAATAAAACATGAGGCATACATACAGATGTATTTAAAAAAAAAGGAAAAAGTTCCTTATTGGAGTATTTTTACTAGAAAAAATTCATACCAACTCATAATTAAGGGGTCAGAAGTGGGAATTTTGCACTGGAGAAACAAACTCAGTCCCAGGCAGGTCTCTTGCAAAGAGAAAATCCCCAAATATTTTTTGTATTTACATCTTTCACCATCAATCACTTCTCCTTTCTATTATATACTCTAAATCTGTAATAAAAACAGTGCTTCTGACAAAGCAGAGAGGGCAGTAATCTTGCACTTTTATTGTTGGTTTAAGTGGTGAGAATACTGCATGTGAGAATATGGCATAACTGTATTTCTTTTTCATCCAGGTTTTAGTAGAACTCACCAGACAAAAGACAATTGAGGAAACAGTGCTTGTATTTGATGTAATGCATCTTGGGACAGAAGCTACTGTCAAAACCTACAATTTAGCAGCTGTATCTTACTTGAAGAAGATAAGCTTGGATTACTATGGAACTGGAGGTAATAAGCAGGGGCAGAGAAATGGACTTGTGTGTGTGTAGCAATTAGCTGGAGCTCTCCTGTGCCTTGTGCTCTCTGAAATGCAAATGTTGTTCCAGTTTCCCAGCTCATGTGCAGCTGTCCATTGCAGTGCTTGTGCCACTGATAGAGTTGGTAAGCTCTGGAATCTCACCATAATGCTTATGGGATAAATAAATGACTTAGAGCTCAGTCTTTGGGTGGAGAAGGGATTTGCCATTTTGGATTTAGCAAAGAGAAACCAGTGACTCATATTTGGTGGTGCAATGTATTTTAGCAAATGGTACTGAAAGTTAATCCCTACCTTCAAGGCACAAATTTTTTGGTTCTCTGAAAGAACAGAAATTATTCTAATTCTTGTTTCTCTCATGTGGTGTTTTACAGGTAAAAAAGGACCCATTCATCTAATTAGTTCCTCAGACAAGCCTGGCTTAGACCTGCTGAAAGTGGAATATGTCAAGGTATACACAAAGCTTTTTAAAATTATTTTTAAAGCATTTCTACATATTCTTAATATATAGTCTATATATAGTCCTATAGCTACTATTCAGAGCTAGTTGGATTATTTTGTATCTTCTGAAGAGAGCAGTGACTGGTTGAAATTAATATTAAACATCATGCAAATCATTATTTTCAGGCTGACAGAAATGGGCCACAGTTTCAGACAATTTTTAACAACACTGAACAGATGATTCAAGTGAGTATTTACAGATTTTATTGCTTATTTTCTTTTGGTTTGCTTGCTCAGAATGGAGGAATTAATAAGACTTGTTTTGCTTTCCTGTTTTCCTGCCTTCCAGCAGGAGACTTCAGGTGTTAAAATGTCCTTGAAAATTTTTATACCACCTTTAGAGCAGAATGTTTGTCTGTTGAACTGCTGAAAAAGTGTCTGTGTAGCTCATGTGGATGAAATTCAAACTACTGTAAAATAGCACCTTCTCATGCATCAGGGATCATGACATTCAGGGGCCCAGTGTGGGAAGCTACAGTGGAGTCACAAAGTCTTTCACTTTCATGTCAAATAATCTGTGTTGTGAGTGCTATGTATTCAGCACTCTGCTGGCTGTCTTTTGTAAGGAGTCTAAACCCATGTCTGACTGTGATTTTTTTATTTTACTGATGGTGTATTTCTGAGGCAGATTTTAGTCTAAAGAAAAAGAATGACTTATGGCATTCTTGAAATAGATGATATTGAAAGGATGGTGTTTTTTGGATAGATTATTTCTCCTCTTTATACCTCTATGGCATTATTTTACCTGCCGTATTTTAGTATGAAGACTGAAATATTTCACTTGTTATGTAATAGTTTTAGGTGTCTATAGATTTCATCTGAGATCTTTAATTATTGAAATCTTTTTGCCAAAAACCAGTTCCTGAAGCTGCAGCAGGAGATGAGAGTTCTAATACTCCAGTGCTGCTGAGTTACCTGTCTCTATACTATGGGCTAGTGCTAATGTCAAGAGGACTGAATTTTCTGTACATCACCTGGAGTTGGAGCTCTTCAGGGGGACTTGTGTGCCTGGAAGGATTGCATTTGGGCTCTGTTTCCAGTTTCAAACCCATTCAAGTGGACAACCTTTATTAAACTCCACAGCAGGC
Source organism: Ammospiza nelsoni (assembly GCF_027579445.1). Lineage (NCBI taxonomy): Eukaryota > Metazoa > Chordata > Aves > Passeriformes > Passerellidae > Ammospiza > Ammospiza nelsoni. The sequence goes on from NC_080646.1 coordinate 19,309,752, forward strand.
ACTTACTTACCTTTTTAGACTCCTTAGTGGATTTTTTTAAGGAATACCCATATTCTAAATATCTACATGTCAGCCACCTGCTGTAGTACTTTATTGTAGGAGCATTCAAGTCTAATTCTAAGGCTGTGTTTGACAAAATTAATTTTGCATCACTTTTTTTGTACTGTGGAGGTTACAGGTTAGCAGTTTCAGCTGTAAGAGCTGGGTTGTTGATAGGTTCCCTTATTTTCTAAGCTTATCCCCATTCTGCTTTACAGAAAGCTTTTTCCTTTATGATCTGTGGCTGGCCACACGTGCAGCTTTTCTATTTCTAAGGGATGGTTCTGTTACACTGGGTACTTTTGCACCTCAGTCTGATTCTGACACCTTAAATAACTGTTTGGTCCTATGGACTCTCATGTTTTCAACAGGTGACTTTTTCATCACTGAACCTCCTGTTGCACACAGAGGCCCTTATGTCTGCTGTCAGTTTTCTAACAGCTGTTAGTCCATCAGGCAGTGAAAGAAGTGGAGAGACACCATCCAAAGAAGAAAAAAAGCAAGAAGATGAGTCTAGATTGAAGAAAGGTACAGTTGTGATTATCCAAATGATGGTTCTAGAAGGATATATTGCATACAAGCAAATCCAGTGAAACACAATGAGCTTTGTAGAAGTAAAGATGAAAGTGATAAAAAGACTTATAGGTACCTTCTCTTATTTCTAGTGTCTAAACCTTCCAAGGATAAGGATGTGTTTGACGTCAAGCTTTTTGCCAAGCTGGATGCCTTCTGTTTAAATATTTGTGATGAAAAAAAGAACATTGCAGAGATCAAGATACAAGGTATTAAATTCTTTATTAGAAATAACTGCTCTGGTAATTTAGTTTCAAAGCAATTGCTAATCATTGGACTAAAAAATAAGGTGTAAACAGGCAGCATCTGTTTTGATTTTTTTGTTTATTTATTGTTATCTGTGCAAGAATGGCTTGTTGTCTTGTTGTCAAAGTCAGCCTTCAAGTCTGTCGTAATTTTTTGGCCTCCAGCCAGAAAGATGTGCTATATTATTACTCAAATTATTAGGATAATTCTTTGAAGGAGTTTGATTATGGATGGCTTTTCATGTTGCACTAAGTGTTTTTCATGTTGTACTAATATATTTTGTGGTATACCTTAAAGTTATTTAGGATAAATAATTAGGTAGGATAAGAAAACCCCTTCAAAATGTTTTCTTTAGTTTTTAACCCAAAGGGGTTTGTTTGGGTTCCTTGTCTTGGTTTTGTTTCCTTGATTGGTTTTACCCCTTGAAAGGGCTATCAATAATTCTTTGGGGGAATTTCACTTTTGTCTGACTTTACCTGCCATCCTCATAGTTGCTAACACTCTCACGAATATTTAAGAATGTGTGACTTGCAAGATTAGTACTGCAGTTAATAAAGTCTTTGCTTGTGCCCATCTCTAAATCATATAATGTATTCACACAAGATAATGTATGCAAAATATTGGATTCAAATAGTTCAGTTTAGTAACATCTTTCCTGATAGAAATCTCAGTGCACTCACTCAATAGCTTGAAATGCATTCACTCAATAACTTGCTTATTAAGAAGTGGAGGATTGATTATTTTTCTATGAATTGTAGCTCAGTTATTTCCAGAGATGATTGATATTGAGACAGTATTTGTATCACAAGTATTTCTATTTTGTTCTGGTTGAAGCTGTAGTACACAGTGAAAGTAACTTAGTAACTCTTCCTCACTTCCTCTGCTGGTGTCCCCACCCTGAAAAGAACTGTTACTTCTGCTGTGCAAGCCTCTGTTTCTGTTTTTGTACTTTGCAGGTCTTGACTCATCTCTTTGCCTTCAGCCAAGCCAAACTGTATTCTTTGCCCGACTTAAGGACATAGTTGTCACAGATGTTGATTCAAGGACCCTTCATAAAAAAGTACTCAACTACAAGATTTTAACTTTTACTTGATTCTTGGTTAGTTTGATGTGTATAAAAGTGAAATGTAATACACATTCCACTCTTCTAAAAGTATTTGATTTGTCATGAATAAGTATTTTCAAATAAGATAAAAAAAATTCATTTTACAAGAATGGATTTCTCAAAGGATTAGAAAAACTAGAAGTCTAACTTGTAATCTGATAGGCTGATGGTATCTTTAGTTCTTTGTGTCATTACCTCTGTAGAAGCTGCTGATGGCTGGTGGGTGCTGTTTCTCTTTCTAGGCTGTGTCTATAGTGGGAGATGAAGTTTTCAGTTTCAATCTGACATTAAATCCTCATGCTACTGAGGGAGAAGCCTACACTGACATGTCAAAAGTAGATGGTTCTGTATGTTTGAAAGTGGGCTGCATCCAGCTGGTGTACCTTCACAAATTTCTCATGTCTCTCCTGGTAAGTCTTATTTCCCTTTCTGTGTTTCTGCAGCATTCTCAGATTAGTCTTCTGGGCTGTGCTCTCAGTACAAGTGTTAGGTTTCATTTCCTGGAAGACAAGGGATGGGTTTAATTTTTCTTGTGTGCTATTAAAAATTTTGGTTAGTAACTGATTTAAATTTCAATTGGGTCACTTCCCACGCTCAGTTTTGGAAATAGAGAAAAACTTGGTGCTGTTGAGGTAGTATGGAGGTTTTATGTTTGCTGCCCTTTCCACCCCTAGCAAAATTCTGAATTCATTGCAGACATGTCAGAGCTAACACTAGAGGAAAATCTTCCTGCAAGGTGGGTGTCATGATGCCTGCAAATTAACCAGTGTAAATATCAGTGTGTCTGAGTACCCTAATGATAGCTTTTTCAACAAAGTAACAATGGGATTTCTCTCATTCAATAGGTTCTTCAATAGGAATTCAATACTATTCAGGGAGGGCAAGAGGAGCTTTCAAAATTGTGTCCCTAAAAGCTAATGAGCTATAGAAAGAAGGAAAAATAGAGATGAATTTAGAATAAGTGGATTGCACTGGTTAGAACTTCTTTGACCCTCCATTAGAGGTCATGCAGAAGGCACTCAGTTGTCTTTTCTGTGGAAAATTCAGCTCCCATTGATGCAGGCAGCATAACTGGCAGCACTAATTAGTGAATGATGGTGGAAAATGAAAAAGTAACCTAGAATAAAAACTATTTACAGACATTTCTCTATTCTCTTCAACTGCTTTTCTAGACCTTCTTGAACAACTTCCAGACAGCCAAGGAGACCCTGAGTGCTGCCACAGTCCAGGCTGCAGAGAAGGCTGCTACCAGTGTGAAGGACCTGGCCCAGAGGAGTTTCCGCCTTGCCATGGACATTCACTTGAAAGCACCAGTCATAGTTATCCCCCAGTCCTCCATTTCCCCCAATGCCATAGTAATAGATCTGGGCTTGATTAAGGTTCAGAACCAGTTTGTCTTGGTGTCCTCAGAGGGCAGTTCACTCCCTCCAGTCATTGACAAAATGGATGTGCAGCTGACAAAGCTGAAACTGTCAAGGTAGGGTGACTAATACTCTGCAGAACGTGAATGTTCATGCCTAGAAACCATGATTGGTGCTAGTGTCAAATATTTGGTATTAAAATACCTTTTATCTTAGAGCAGTTAGATCAGTAACAAAATCAGAAACTGGTTCTGCTTAGGAAAGTGTTTGGTGCTGCATTTGAGATTGTAAGATTTTCAAAAAATCTTAAGTTGTGACTTCCATCTTTCCAACTGTTTTCTTTTTTTCCTTTCTGTGTTTCAAGGATCACTTTGGAGACAGATTTGACACATCCAGATATTCAGATACTTCACCCTATTAATTTAAGCCTGTCTGTGAAACGAAATCTCTCTGCAGCTTGGTTTCACAAGTTACCAGTGTTGGAGGTCACAGGGTATCTGGATACAATGAATGTAAGTCTTGTGAGAAGGTGGTGATAATACTGTGAGAGCAACCCTTAATGTTGTTTCTGGGCACAAAGGGGCAACAAGCTGCTAATTTTTAGTAGGTGTGGAGTGGATTTCAGTAAAGAAACAGGATTTATCCCCACCTAGGTGAATGCAGTGGTTTGAGAGGATCACATAAATGGTTTTGGGACCAGTTCTCTGAGCAAGAATTCTTTGAAGTGAAGCAAGAATTCTTTTATTCTTTAGAAACAGAATCTTCTTGAGAGGAGTTTAAATTAATGCAAACATTTGCTTTAGTAACTCCACCTTCCTACCTTCCCATCACCCTTGAGTTTGTTGTGGCATTTTATGTACTGTGAAAGAAAGTACCAGGGACATCTTGGCTGAAACTGAAATGAAAATATCAAGGAGGGGCATGTCATTGACAAGAATGTATTAAAAGGATAGGTACATTAAATGCTGCAATGTATATTGATACAGCACTGGAGGGTCAAAACCTTTAATCTCCTCAGACCTTTACAATAAGTGGTTGAAAGAATTTAATTTTCTTATTGAAGGGATGATTCTGCTGGCAAAATAGCTGTAAATAAGCATTCTTCTTGCCAGGAAACATTGTTCTGCTTTGTTAGCAGGTGATAAGTTCAAGGAACAATGTGTTTTTCCTGACAATTGTGATCTGCAACTTTTTAGGTTGTGTTAAGTCAAGAGGATTTGAATGTCTGTCTCAAAGTGTTGACGGAAAACCTGGGTGAAGCAGAAGAAACTCAAAAGGGTGCAAAATCAGTGCTGCAAAAGGAAGGTCAGAGATGGAATTTGTTGTGAATGCTAAGTGTGTTTGCTTTCAGGAGTAAGGAAAAGTATTTATTTTCTGGAAAGGAAGTTTAGATGTGAGAGTATGATAATAAGCTGAGTCTAATCGATAAACTCTTTAATTTTGCAAGGACAATGTTCATACTTTGATACTTAAAAAAAATTGGAAACATTACAAGACAAAATTTGGTAATTTTATTAGCTAAGTTGTCAAGGAACTAGCAAGGTATTGAGATGTCAGTGTAATCTTATTGCCAGAACAGGTTTCTATTTCCCTTTCATGCTCTGAGTTTAAGGGCTCTGCTTATGGAAATGTTATTAGCTTATCTTAGGTGAATGTAATCCATCCAAATCAATGAAAGAATTGGATGTGTTTCTTGAGCTAAGCAAATGATGGTAGTTTCTAAAGTTAAGCAATATATTGAATGTTCCAGGTAAAATGAAAGAAGTGGAGAGATCAGTTTTGATACAGGATAAGAGTGTTTCAGAAGGATTGCTGTCTGAAAAGAGAAAAATAACATTAAATGAAGATGTAATCAATATGCTACTTAATTTTGAAATCAAAGAGGTATGTATCCATCTGTACAACTTACTCAGTCTGAGCCCTGTACTCATCTGTTTCTTAGAAGTAGTGGGCTATAAAGTCCTTTTTAACAGTTTGACTTGGCAACTAAAAGAAAACTAACAAGAGGAAGAGAGCAGGGGGCCAGGGGAAATCTTTAGCAAATTGGTCTTATAGGGTCTATTTATAAAAATGCAAAATGTCTAGATTAATATTAAGTTTCACATTTAGCCTGTTTATAACTGCCTGCTGTGTCTGAACAGCTTCACTGAAATACTGAACTTACTTTCCCTTCTATATTCAAGGTTGTAATAACCTTGATGAAGCAGATTCAGAAGGAGAGATATCCATTACATATTCTAACTGTGCTACAGCTTGGCACCAAAACCAAAATTAGAAATCATGAATTGGCTGCAGCAGCATATCTGAAGAAAATTACAATGAGATGCACTGAAATACATGGTAAGTCTTCTAGGGAACTGATACAATCAGTAGAGTGTGTGCAACTGGATTTATAGCCAGAGGATAACATATAGCAACCAATAATGAGGGGAGGGGAAAGGGTAATTTAGATAGAATTAATCTGTTTTGCCTGATACCAAGTTTTACTGCTATTGCTGGAGTTAGAGTTAATGTATTTGAGTGAGTTGAGTACTTTGAGCAGGAGTGTTCCTGAGAAGTATTCCAACTGTTCAGTGGGTTTTGATGAGCTGCTGATTCTGTGCTTTATGACCAGTTCTGGTAGCACTGGAAATGCTTCTTTGGTTGGTCAGGTAACAATTCAAAGTGACAGTGAAGTGATAACTGAAATAGCCATTTATCCAAAGTAGAAAAGTAAGGTTTTGATTATGAAAACATTAAGGTAGGAATGCAAAGAACTTTCAGTTTTAAGTCTTGCTTCAAGAGCAAGATAAATTAATTTTTACTAGTTTAATTTAAAATGAAGTGAATGCAGCATTTCACAAAATAATGCTTCATGTGTAGCTTCTCAGTGAAAATAGCTGTTTACTTTCACTATTTCAGCAAGAATAGTATTTAGTTAGTATGTAATAGAGAATTAGCATGGAGTCATTGCATATAGGTGAAATAAAGCTTGAGTGGAAACACTTGACATTTTTATTTCTTTATTTGCAGACTCAAAAGGAGATCCTCTTTGCATTCTTAATTCCTCAAGTGAGACAGATGAACATCTTTTGAAAATGGAATATATTAAGGTTTCAATACATTTTCAGTAAAATTACATGGGAAGGAAAGTAAGGCTTCCATACTGAGCCTGTAGATTTGTATCTAAAACCTACCCAGGCCTTCTCCCAAATACCTGTTTTTCAGTTTAACATTTCATTTAATTCTCCACTGCTTCCATATAGCTCTTGCTTCATAAGTCAGTGCTATTACTGAAATCACTGGCAAGACAAATATTTGTTTGTGTTCTGTGTGTACAGCACAAATGAGCACCTGTGTGAAACTTAACAGGTGTGATGGTCTTTGTGCAAGTGAAAAGTGACCCTACAGGTGATAAAACTGCATTTGGAGAGTGATATGTTGGTAGCTTAAAAAGCCTTTAAAAATTGCATGAACACTTGGGAATCTGATAGGTTGTAGAACCAGTGGGCTCCTCAGTACTCTTATCTGGACTGGCATCATTTACATAATGAAAAGTAATTAATTTGTACTGGCAAAGGATTAAGCATAAATTGATCTAGTTTAAATAGATTCTAGATGAGACAAAGTTTTGTAACTAGCCAGTTGAATTTTCACAAAATATGTGCTATGAAATGTCTCTGAGCAGAGCATTGTGAATAACCCATTCTGGTTATCTTGCTTGTGCATTATTTGAAGAACTTGTTTGTTCAGGCTTCATCACTTTCCTTTGTTTTCTTTTGCAATTGAAATAAACCTTGTGTGTAGGCTAAATTCAAGCAATTCAGTTAATAAAATTATTTATAATTAATTATTGGCTAATTCAATAGAGATTGACTGTGTCCATTTTTTGTTTTTTCCTCTTTAGGCTGATCCTGATGGACCAGACTTTGTTACTACTTACCAAAGCACTAAGCAAAACATCAATGTAAGTTTTGGATGTACTTAATTTATTTTTGTAAGCATTTTGAATCATAGCAGCTGCGTTAGTTACTCCCTTTTGTCTTATTGAAGAGGAAAAAAAAGGGAACAAAACCAGCCCAAAACCAAAGCCCTGACTCTCATAATTAAAACCTACTGCTTTATATTTAACTACTTCAAAGACAAATCCAGGTAGAAAAAATGGATTTTTTTTTAAACTGAAGTATTTATTGTAATAATTTATTTAAACTAAAAACTATGCATTTTCTGCTAGTTGGAAACACAGCCTTATGAATTTTAACTGAGGCCTTTAGCATGTGCTTTGTTTCTGGAGTGATCCACTTGGCACAGGGATAAACCAGGGCCTTGTGTTTCTGAGCTTGTAACAGTAACAGTGAAATTGAGATGTGAGCTGGAATATCCAAGGAGCATTCTCAGGGGTCTTGAGTGCAATTAGTCCTTTTACTTCTCCTGAAAGCAGCTATTCATGAGTAGTTTTTCAAGTGACTTCTGGAGTAAGCATGTCATTGTGCTTTTGAAATGTTTCCTTTAAAACAGTAGTGGTGGGTCAAGCAGCTTCTTGAGGGCCTTGTGTGGAATAAGTGACTGATGCTGGATTTCACTCAGCAGCACTGGCAGGAGTAGTTGCTGCTCACATACCCCCTGCTCTGATTGCAAATTTTGGATCCTAGTGGGTTTTTTTGTTGTTGTTGTACCAAATCTCCTAAAACATCTTCACACGTGGTTCTGAAGTTGTCAATCAAAGTGCTGGATGCAAAGCAATGAAAGGAAATGCAGCAGAACTCAAGAGAATGTCCTGAAAAGGCACAACCACATGAGGCCTCAGTTTTTAGATTGGCACAGTTCCTCTGTAGCTGCTGTAAGCTTCCCTTCCACAGTTCCCTCATCTGTTCTGGAGCTTGTGAGGTTGAAGAGGATGGAGATAGAAGACTCAAATACTTGTGAAATTGAGCAAGAGGCTTTTTTCCTTGGTTCTACAAGAGCAACTCTGAGTTGTTAGGGTATAAACTGCTACTAAACCACAGTATGACTTTGTCTCCTTGCCTTCCTCCAGGTCATCTTTTCCTGTTTGGATATAGTGCTTCACACAGAGGCTTTGCTTTCCATCATGAGTTTCCTCACCTTCAGTGTTCCATCAAGTGGTCTTCCCAGTACTGAGAAATCATCAGAGCACAAGCCTCAAATGAAAGAACAGGAAAAAGGAAGCACTCTTAGACCAGGTAGTGTCATGTTACACAGGCTGTACTTGTGTTGTTTAACAGCATCTCACCTTCAGTGTCACAGGATATTATTTCCAGTGACAGCATTGCAGTCTATTTGGTGGAAAACAAAGCATGCACAACTGTAAATGGGGAGAAAATCTTATTAAAAAAAACCCCAGCAGACATTTTTCCTGTTGCTTAATTTTACAGATTCTCCTTACTCAATATAACTTTTCCCTGGGTGGTGGTCTGATTTTCATAATGAAAGTTGAATAAATGATGTTGCAGTGTGCAGCCTTTCCAAAGGTTTAGTGTCACAGCCATGTAGCTTTGCAATCTGAAGGCTCTAAAGAGTGCTTACATTGCTGAAAATAAATACTGCTCTGGGGAAGCAAAGAGAAGTTCTGAACTGAAGGGGTGGTGTATTTATTTTAGGTATAGGTCTTTGTAACCTTGAAATAGGAAGAGTTTTTGCATGGAAGCTCCTGAATATTTTGTCAGGTCCTGGGTTGTTGATTCTTGTGCTTGTAGTTTTTGTGAAATTCAAGGTTTTCTAATCCTAAAACTATTGGGATTGAGTCCAGTGGCTGCTCCATTTCTGATTGTGCAGTGTTGCTGCAGCTAATATGCCTAAATTGGCTTTGCTACTTGACACAGAGAGGGGCACTTCTCATGTGCTGAGACAGTGTTTCAAATAATGTGGTGTATACTGCACTCAGCAACTGACGCATGAAAACTAGATATTATTGAGTAGATAAGATACCTTGATGACATTGCTGATTGGTGACAATATGTGTGCCTGAAGGAAACTCTTAATAAATGACTTTTTTCACATTTTGACTAAAGATTATCATATCTTTTATGGAATGACTGCAGGCTGCTTTTGAATAGTTCATATATTTACAGAACTACTAGTCTAATATTTGTTGCAACAGTGGGCTTGTAATATTTGAACTCCTTGTATGTCTCTTGTGTTTCCTGCCCAGTGTCTGGTGATGCAGCCTGTGATGATGTCTCTGAATTAAAGCTCACTGCAAAGCTGAATGCATTCAGTATTACAGTGTGTGATCAGACCTGCACAATTGCAGACATTAGAGTACAAGGTAAGGTGGTTTTTATTTAAATACTAAATGAAACTGGCTGTAGCCAGAAATAGGCTGTTTCCCTCCCTTCACTTCTAAAAGGCCAGTGTCTGCACTGCAGGTGTCTCTGACATTTGTTGAAATATATTTTGATTGTATGAAATGATCTGCAAGGAAAAAAATGTTTGATTCAGAAAACAAAGATGATTTCCAAGTGTAGTAAAATTAAAAGAAGTGAAGGCACTATGTTTTAGATAACACAGACTTCCATTTTTTAATAGCTAGATCCTAGATAGTGTTGGGGAATTGTACTCTACTCTTACAATCAGGTTATGTTGGCAACTTTGTCATGTGCAGTAAGGCCCTGACTTCTCTCTCAGGCTTAGCAATCATTGTTACATAGGAAAAGGCTGGATTTAAAGCTGTTATTATTCTTTATATTCAGTAGTAAATAATTCTGGGGGTTTGATTGTTTGTTTTTTAGCAGAAGTGTTTACTTAAAAATTTGTTGAACTGCATTTATTTCCTTCCTTCTTTTGTTTCGTTCAGGAATGGATGCATCTGTGGCTATGAAGCCGAAAGAGATTAAAGTGTTCTCCAGACTTAAGGACATTGTAATTACAAATGTTGATCCAAAAACAATCCATAAAAAGGTAATGTGTTGAGCAGATTGTAAACAGCTGATGAGACCCAGTTTTTCAAGTGATTTAGTGACAGCACTGTAGTTTAATTTGCTGTGTAACAGAATGCAATGTACAATGTAATACTAAACAAAATGTCTTGGTAAAGGTTAATTTCCTTCCCCTCAGAGAAACAAAACATTCTTCCAGTCAATGTTTAGTTCTTTTTAATTACATTTGCACTGGTATGTTTAATTCTGAGGAGCAGGGGTTAAATATAAAATGGGCTATGGATAAGCAAGTGAGAAGAGGCATGTACTATAAAATAGGGAATTCTGTTTTCTTTTGTGCCTACCATATGTCCAAGTACTGCTTCTGAGTTGCTGTGGATCTTTCTGGGGAAATAGTTTTTGTTTCAGAAATACCTGGTAGTATTAACTGTGTGAACTTAATCTTCTAGGCTGTCTCCATAATGGGAGATGAAGTGTTTAGATTTCACATGTCACTTTATCCAGATGCCACTGCAGGGGAGGCCTATGCTGATATGTCAAGAGTGGATGGTAAAATGTCTCTGAAAGTGGGCTGCATCCAAATAATTTACCTGCATAAGTTCTTCATGTCTCTCTTGGTAAGACATTAGTTTAAGTTCTTTTATTGACATTAAAAGTCCTTTTTAATGAGATAAAATGCAATCAGCTCATTTTGCCCTGTACCTGGTGGTGAGCTGATGTGCAAGCACATAGAAGTATTTTGCATTAGAGTTACCATTTAAGTTGCACTGCTTTACAGAAGATTGCCAAGGAGAATGGTGTCAGAAGTAATGAATGGAGCTGATAGCTTTCATAATATCTTAAAAATTACACAGTTAAATAATGTTTAAGCTTATTCATGATTTTAACATTTTTCTCTTTTGAAACAAGTGTGGTTGAATTAGCAATTTCATATTTAAACCAGAGGTGTAAATTTTTTAAATTTACATTTTACCTGGACGTTGCCTTTGAGAAGTTTACTTGTTTTCATGGAACTTTTACTTTTTTTCCTACCTGTGAATAGAACTTCCTGAACAATTTCCAAGCAGCACAAGAAGCCCTGACTGCAGTCACTGCACAGGCAGCAGAAATGGCTGCTTCCAGCATGAAGGACTTTGCTAAAAAGAGCTTCCGCCTCCTGATGGATATCAACTTGAAAGCTCCAGTCATAGTTGTCCCTGAATCTTCAGCTTCATCTAATGCTTTGGTAGCTGATCTTGGCTTAATCAGAGTTCAGAATGAATTCAAGCTGGTGTCCTCAGATGAATCTCCTCTTCCTCCAGTCATTGACAACATGGATGTGCAGCTGACTCACCTGAAATTATCAAGGTAAATATAGAGCTGTTTCCTGAGTTGAAGTGTAAAGGAAAAGTGTCCATGTTCTGTATGCAGCATTCTTCTCATATTTGAACATGGAGGCAATGAGAACATGCTAAAACTAAGCAAAAAACCATGCCAAGCTAAGTTTAGGAGTGCTTTTAGAGAGAGTCACAGGTCAACAATCTCTAAACCTCCTTGGAAAGACAGCAATGATAGCACGGTAACTTGAGTTCATCTGGAATGCATACAAGGGTGTAAGTGCCTATGTGCTTATTCTTGAATTAATTATGCCTGTAATTTTGCTAGATTAATGTGATATTATTTTGCCTTCTGCAATCAGTCAACATTTTCCCTCTGTTGCTTCCATTGTCTTTTTTTAGGTGCATTATATCCACAGATTCACAACCAGATTCTGAAATCCTGCATCCTGTGAGTTTGACTTTACTGGTCCAGAGAAACTTAGCAGCAGCATGGTATCATAAATGCCCAACAATTGGCATCAAGGGAGACCTAAAACCAATGCAGGTAATAAATATCGTGAGTAATTATATCAAAAGTTATGCAGATTCTCAGAATAGTCCTCAGTCTAGTTAAGGATCTTTTAAACTCATTTCAGTTAGTGTCCTTTACAGTTTGTTGAAAGACTTCCAGCTGGATCATCCAGTTTATAGATTTCTTAAAGTTTTGATACTGTATAATGAATAGTTTTGGTGTAGCTGCATGCAAGTGGAATAAAATGTGGTTTTCTTGTTCTGGAGGTCTATTGGAGCTATCCATGGACTCAACAGGCAGTAAAATCCTTGAGGTTATTTGTTGAGTTGCCATTTAAAAACAAAACTTGACAATTCAAATTGTTTAATCTGTAGCATTTTCAGGTTATTTGAATGCTTAATAGATGTATTAGGAATGAAAAGGTTATCTCTAATACACAGCAATTAAAATAATCTTTGCAGAGGGAGGGCTCTATTTTTCTTTTCCTGCATTAACCATGTGGATTGTAATGGGTAAAACCAAACTGGGGCACTTTTTCCTTGTTCCTAAGCCCTTTTACTTGTTCATTTCTGTATCTGTGCTGTGGCCAAATGTCACACTGGTGAAGCACAGAGAAATAAGAAATTTAAAGGAGTAGCAGCAAAATGAATCAAATGTAGGAAAAATATTCTTACACTGTGTGCCATGGGCTAAGTGACTGCATCTTGTCACTCAGCACTGCTTGCTTTTCTGTGATTCTGTAATGCTATGACTGGATACTTATTCATTAAATCTTTGGAGGCTTACTGAATGGCAATTGCTTTAGTGTGTACAATGCAAATCTTGGCTTTAATATTTTCTGATCATGTTTTTGGGTTACTGAATTGTTGAGAAGTACTTATGTTTCTCAGTTTCTCTTTTAATAGGCAAAGATCCTTTACAAATCTAGAAAGTATTTATCGTGTGGACTGTTATTTCTTCTTGTAACTCCTGTTTATAACAAGTAAAAAATGATACAGGAGAAATGGGCAGATAATTTTGGTTATTTTGGACAGGATAATTGTGATTGTCCCATTTGTTTCTGCTGGAAGCAGCCCATGGTTTCTCCTCAATGTTTGCATTCTGTGTTAGAAGAAATGTTGTCACCAAAACTGAACTTGTGGCTTTATCACTTTACAGATTGCACTCAGTGAAGGTGATCTAACTGTTATCATGAAAATTTTACTTGAAAACCTTGGAGGGGCTTCTTCCCAGCCACATACTGTGCAAGAGAATATTGAGGATATGCAGATAGCTAAAAAAGGGAAAGCTCCACATGAATCTGGTGGCACTGAGGGTATGTTCAGTTCAAAGGCTGAATATGTGTAGGCAGAGGGCTGTTTGCAGATTCAAATATCATATTTTTCTGAAGCATTACAAATTGTTTTAACTGTTACAAATATATTGTAGACATGAAAAGTTATAAGTAAGAATGTATGCACTTCCATGGAGTGTGAGCTCCTGATGGTCAGAAGTTTTTGTGGTGTGTTTTTTGTGATTCATTTCTCATATGATGGTGTTGTTCAGTTTATATCAATCACTCTTCTGTCTGCATGTGGTTAAAAAAGAAAAAAGCCAAATCATCTACCCCAGAATGTTAATGCACAATTATAAAAATTGAGGAATATATTAGTATTCAAATTGCTCATTAGTGAGTCAGTGTAAACAGTGCATGTCTCTGGATGAAATATTGTTAACACTTTGCCACATCTATTTCTTCCCCAAACTTAACATTTTCACTGTCAAAAAATTGCTCTTTAGCCAATAGTTGAATGGCTCTGCTGTGAATAGGAACTGGAAGGAAGGGTACTGCAGACTCCTTGAGCAGACTTGATACTTTATATTATTCTTCAATAAAGTGAACAAAGAACTTCAGTAAACTTATGAGAGCTTCTTTTAAGGTTCTCATCCACTCTGCGCTAGATAATTTTATTTTGCATTGGGTAGAACAAAATTAAAAATGTGAATTGAGTAGTTTTCTGAATTTAGAGCTTTCCCTCTTTTTGTGATTTTCTGATCTTAATTTAGAAACCCCCAAACACCAAACTAATCAACAACAACAACAAAAAAATAAAGCAGCCAACAACAAAAAACCCCAAAACCAGCAAGCCCAGTATTCAGAAGAAATGTAAAAATGTCTTCTTTTCACTGACAGGTACCCTTGTTGATTCTGGACAAAAATGTGATTCTGCAGTTCAGTCTTCTGTGGAGTGCTCTACATTGCTTAAATTTGACTTCAATTTTGAGTCCCTTTCTGTAACTCTCTACAACAGTGACACAACTCAGGTTTGTGACAAAGCTTTTACCACACAGGTGGGGTTGGCAGCCAGGGCTTCTCACATGGACAGAACTCAGGTCAGAAAAATGAAGTTATATCAGCTGCAATGGCTTTGTAATGTTTTCCTAATGGAGCCTTGAGCTTTCCTGGGCAGGCAGTGTCCTCAAGAGGAAGAAGGTTTGTGCATTTCTGAAAGTCACACTAAAAATAGTTCTAAACCACCAAAACCACCCAGCATTTGATTTGGCCATTCAAACTTTGGTTCCAGTTAGCCAAAATAAAAATGAATATTTGAAAAGTAGGAATTGTTAGTTCAGGCAGTGCTAGTTCTATGCATGCTGCTCTAGAGGTAGTAAGCAGATCCAAGCTGTATATTGCCCATAATTTCCTCTTGCATATCCCTGGGTATGAGCAATCATGGGCATCCTCTCTCTGCTGAAAACAGAAGAGAAAGATGTGAAATGTTGTCTTGTTTTTATGACTTAATCAAGTCTGCTTTGTGTAGATGTGAAGATGCTTGCTTTATACATCTTTGTGTATAGTGAATGTTTTTTGTGTATAATTTTTCAGATGTTCTTGTGCAGTGAGCCTCACAGGGAAGGACACTGTAATGGGATGTTATTTTAATTTCACTGCCATATAATTCCCACTTGTTGCTGAGGTGTTCTTGTAGATGAGTTAGAGTGATGAGAGTGGAGGGATCCTTTGGGAAGGGATCTAGAGTTGATATAGGTTATCCTTCAGTGAAGCATTCTGAGCAACTGCTGCCAGAAACAACTTCACTGCAGCCCAGCAGGATTTTGGTTTTCTCAGTGAATTTCTTGAACTCATTTGTATGAGTGGAGGACTGATGACAGCAACAGGCTAGTCAGATCCCTCAGTTCATGGATGATGATGCACATGGCTAGCAGCAAGGCAAATGTGTCACAGCTTTGTTCAGGGTCCCCAACCCTGCACTCTGTCCTTGTGCAGGAGTCTCTGCTCTCGGTGCACAGTGACAAGCTGCGCCTCGGGGAGCTCCGGCTGCACCTCATGGCATCCACAGGGGAGATGTTCTCAGATGGCTCCATGGACATCACTGTCAAACTCAAGGCATGCACCTTGGATGATCTCAGAGAAGGAATTCAGAATGTCACTGCAAGGTGGGTTTGAATGCATCAGAAATGACACTACTCCAGCTTATGAGGAAGGCTTTTTCCTTGTTCTGTACTTTGCTTCCCATGGGATTGATAAAACTCAGTAGTGCTGTCAGCTGTGGCCTGTAATACTGTGTGCTTAAGCAATGAACAATTCTAATAATGTTCAAGAAGTTTCTACTCTTTTATGTTGATTTCTCAAGTTATCTAAAACAAAAAGACATCTTGGAGGCTGGCATATTGCAATAAACTGTAGAACAGCTGAATAGAGGACACCCAGCCTCATCTAGAGAATTGTGTGCCCTGAAACTTCAGTGTGATTGTCATGTGCTGCATGCATACTTTCAAAACTGTAGCAACTAGTTGTAAATGAAATTACTCTTCTGCTGGAAAAGCCTCTACCCTTTTATTTCTAGAAGAAACACTGCTTGTGTATATAGTAATTCTTCTTTATAAAGGGCATGGGGAGAAAAAATGGCAGTACTTCTGCATCTTTATTTTCCTAGATCTAGTGTTATGATGTTTGAGATGTTTCTTATTGAACTTGTTTTCCAGAATGATAGACAAGAAAGATGACACAAATGACACTTCTATGATTGATATAAGATACAAGCAGGATAAAAATGGAACTGAAGTTGTTGCTGTCCTCGACAAGCTGTACATATGTGCTAGTATGGAATTTTTGTTGGCAGTAGCACATTTTTTCATTAAGTCAATGCCAGTATCTTCAGCTGAAGGATCTGCACAATTCCAATTAAAGCAAGTTGCTGCTGGGAAATCCAAGGCAGATACAGGTCTGTAAAACCAGTTTCCACACACCTCCATTTCCCTCCTTTGCAGATTTCATTCTGAAAATTATTCATTCAAAAGTTTTCAAGATGCTGTCTTGGTATCAGACTTAAGAAATTAGTTTAATCTTCAATAATATGTAGACTGGCCACTGACAGAGTAGATGGCTTTCCTCTTTCTGGTTTTTATATTCAAGGTGTTTTTTTACCTTGTTTTCACAGAGATATCTGTACGGCCAAACATGACAGTAAAAGCTGTGATTCTGGATCCAGAAATTGTATTTGTTGCTAATTTGACCAGTGCTGATGCCCCTGCCTTAAAAGTTTCCTTCCAATGTGACTTTTCTCTGACATCAGACAAGCTTGCACAAAGGATGACTGCTCAAGTGATGGCCTTCAAAGTGTTGGCCTGTGCTTTTCTCAAAGAAAAACAAGGCAAGAATGTTACTACGGTAAGGAAACCAGTGTTTCATGGTGAAAAAAAAACAATTAGAAGGGGTGGCAGGCATCTCCCTTAGCTGGCATATCTATAGCACTCAAAACTCAGTTTTCATATCACTGATTATTCAGGAGAGAGGAGGGACCTGTGCCATTTAAAGGTGAATCCTTATCAGTAGGTGCAGGACTTGAGCACTTAGAACTCTGTCTGAAACCTGTGCTGTGCATTTGTAAATGACATTAAAAGTTTCTTAGTGAAGAAACTGTATAAGGGGTTTAGAAGCCCAAGGCCTTTTGCAGTGTTTTTCAGTGCCTGTTGGTTTCCTTGGTGCAGTAGAGCCCTGAGCAGCATTTTGTCTGGAACTTGATGGGCACATTCCTGCCAAGGGAGCCTCAAAGGTGGCCTATGTGCTTCATTTCACATGTGCTTATCTTCCCTTAAACATTTAAGTTTTTTAAGGATTCAGATTTTTTTTTTAAATTATTTTTTCACTGTGTGTTGGGCTTTTGTTTTGTCTGCTTTTTAAGCATTATGTCAGAAGCTTTTATTTCACTGGCTTTTAATCTTCCAGTACAAAGTGGTGCTTGTGCAAATTGGGATGTGGGGTTGTTGCAGTATATGGACTGTTTTTGCTCTGAGACATGTTGTTGCTTCATGGGATCAGTGCCCCTTTGGCCTATGGAGTGAAAAAAATGCAAGACCTTATGAAAAGGTTAGATTTAAGGAAATGAAATTGTTTTAATAATGAATAATAATGAAATTGTTAATAATGAAATTGTTTTCACTCAGGTGTTACGGCCATGTTTTTTGGTCATGGAAAATATGGTGCACACTTCAGGGTTACACACTGTGGCAGTAACAATGGAGGAACTAACTATTAAGGTAAGATTATTAAAATTGTCTTTGGAAGAACAGGTACATTTCTCAAACTGTAGCTTTGTTGTTGTGTAGGGTTTAAAAAATGGTTTTTATATTATTATTATTATTATTATTATTATTATTTTGTTTGCATATTGTTATTTACATTTTTTATTTCCCCATGAGTCTAATGCCAGAAATATGCATTTTAAAACTGCTCTGTGTTGGAAGAACTCATTGTGTGTTTGTCATTTTGACAGTCCCTTGACTAGAAAGGAATAAGTTAAATACTTCAGATTCTAGGATTCCTCCTACCACTTCCCTCCAAAGTTACAAAATAACTCTTCCCCCTGCTGCCGCCACCACTATTTTTGGGATATTTTACTGGAAAGGAAAACAGGAGGAGGTCCATGAATAGATTCTTTTCTTTGGAAATTAAGTTGCATCCCTGAAAAGTCTTTTCATGTTTGCTATTTCTATTTGTCATAGATTTTGTATTTTAATTGAAGACTTTTTTTCTTTTTTCGAGATATCACCAATAATTTTGAATACTGTTGTGACCATTATGGCTGCCCTAAAACCCAAAACAACAGAGGAGGATTCTAGAGGAGCAGCAGAAGTTTCTGAGAACTTGTGGCAAGTGAAGCCTGTGGATGAGTGCAATGCTTGGTTCCTTGGTGTTGACATAGCCACAGAAGCAACAGAAACTTTTAGGGACCATGAACAAATTCTGAAGCAAGAGAAATTTGATATTGTAGTGAAATCAGTTCAGATGACCTTGGAATGTGGCCTGGGCCATCGAACTGTCCCTTTATTGTTAGTGGAATCCACATTTTCAGGTGTCCTTAAAAACTGGTCCTCACTGATGGAGGTCACTGCTGATATGTCACTGGAGGTATGTGGGGTCACTCTTAGTTTAAAACACTTCTGCACAGTGCCTGAGTTCAAATAACTTTTTAATATACATTATATGTGCTGAATTAATGATAGCTTTAAATTGAAATGCTCTCAGGATTTCTTTAGTCAGGCAAGTGAGCATAATGTGCTTTTTACAGAAAGTTGGATGTCCAGAAAGTCGGATTTTAAAGGCAGTTGTAATGTGAAATAATCTAGTCCTCTGTTTTTGTATTATTTTTGCATATTGAAGTTCTGCTGTGTGAACAATGAGCTTGGCTTACTTGAATAGTCACATTTAACTCTTCTTGCCCCCCCATTTTGTTTGTTTCTCCAGCATTATGTTTATTGGTAAGGTAGAAGTTACACTCCTTTTGCAAAATGAGATTCCGTTCTGAGATGGTAAAAACCTCTTATGGAGACAGCATGTTAGAATTTCATACAGCCAGATGTGCAGCTGCTTTATGCAATGCATTTACTACCCCTTGTCATTTTACCAAATTACCTCATTTTTCATTCTGTTCTTGGATATCCAAGTAGCTTTCTTCCATTGCCCTGTGTGCAAATCCTGGTGGAGTTTGGATGCTTGATTGTGTACCCCTGGGGGAGGTCACTGTGGTTTCAGGAGGGACAAGCAGAATAGCTGAAAGGGAGCATCCACAGCTCCTGAGTCCACAGCTTCCATTCAGATCTGCAGTGATGGAGGCAAATTAAAAGCTTGGTGTTGGCTGTGAGTTAGAGGAGTCATTCCAGTGGACCAGATTCAGATTATAGTTGGCTCAAACTAATTGTTATTTCATAGTACTAAAAACTACTTGTGGCAGTGAAGTTCCTGCTCTCAAAGTATTTCTCTCAAACCATGTGGGGGCAGATAAGAGACTTGATTATGTTAATTGAAAGTGTTAAAAAGATATGGCATTACCAGGATGCTTGGTTGCTCTCAAAGCAAGCCAGAAAATGAACTCTTGAAAAAGATGTAATTTGTGAAAAATATATGATTTATTACACTTCTGTGTATTAGTTTTTAAAACCATTAAAAGTTAATAGTTGACCTCCAAAACATGAAATGAAGATTTGTTGTTTTCTTATTAATGTTTTTCATAATAATTGCTTTGTATTCAGATACCTTATTTAATTTTGTATATTTCTTTAGGTTCATTATTACAATGAAACCTATGCAGTGTGGGAGCCCCTTATTGAACGAGTTGAAGGAGGAAGGAAGCAATGGAATTTAAAGCTGGAGGTATGTAAAGATACTTGACATTATGTGCAATGGTTTGTACAGACAGCTATTTTTAAATTTCTTTGAAGTTTTATGGGACATTGACCTTTTGAGTGCTGTTGCTTGAAGGAGCTATGCAGTTTTACATGAAAAAAAAATTTACAAATCTTTCTTTAGAGATCTTAAGGTTTATGTGTAATGTGAATTATCAGTGCATGGATGCAATGAAGTGTGTAACCATGCAGAGAAGAGAAACAAATTTGCATCCTGTGTTGGTATAAAATTTCCGTCTTTGCTTAAAACATCTGAGATTTACAAGGCAAAGTAGATGTCACTTTGTTTGCACAATTGTCAAGTGTAAGTCAAGTAGATTTTTCCTGTTTTGACATAGGAGAAAGTAACCTATAGGTTTGTAATTGTCTAATGGAATTTTTCTTTCAGATGAAGACTAACCCTGTCCAGGAGAGAAGTCTGCTGCCTGGGGATGATTTCATTGTTATTCCTGAGCCACAAACTGCAATTAACATCTCTTCAATGGACACAATGAATATTACAATATCCAAATGTTGTCTTGCTGTTTTCAGTAACCTAGCCAAGGTAATAACAATCAGTTATGTGCTTCCATAGGAAATTCTGAATTATCTTTGTTTTAAGAACTATATTGGCTCCCAGTCAAATGACTTCTATGCAGCTCTGACAAAAGTTGCCTGGAAGGGCTAAGGAGTTTTACTCAGCTCTTTAGGCTCAACAAAAAGATGGGGGTATTTTTTCAAAGAAGTAGCTTCTGTGTTAGACCAACAAATGTGCCTATGCAGGATTTAAGGAAGTGTCATACATGCAGGTTAACTGAACGTGAAATGCTTTAATAAACACAGCTGTTTCCTACGATACTCCTTCTGAAATATTGAAACAAAAATTTACTTCCTTTCCATATTTTCTGTGTAATTAAATACTAAGAAAAATGTGCATTTTAGGATTGGCCTTTAAACTGCAGGAGTAGAATGTCCCATGTTAAAAATACCTTTTACCCCTGTAGTAGGTGTCCTTATGAATGGTCAAGGATGCTTTTCCCTCCTTTTTTTTTCTGGGGTGGGGAAATTTTGGTCACTAAATCAATCTGTTTTTACAGAATGTGACATATGACTATTTATTTTTTAATTCTGAATGAACAGCAGTTGTCTACGTGCTTACTTACGCTGTCAGTCTGTATTGGCAGTCAGTTGCTGTGGCTTCTGTGTAACCAAACAAAAGTTTGTAAGTCCAAGTTGTGATTGAATTTGGAGCTTGTACATGTTCCATCTCCTTGTGACTTCTGTGTCCCAGATCTTATGTTTCTCTTAAACCCTAAGATTTGGAAAAATTCCCCATGAGGAGCAGGAAGGTTTATTGTAGCACCAACATTTGCTGCAAATCACAGAAGGAAATTAGATTCTCTGGAAATAACCGTACTTGCCTGAAATATTGCTGTACAAAACATAGATCTACTGTATATAATTCCTCTCCTCATTAAAAAGGTAGTTGCTAGGAACTGTCTTTTAAAGCCCTTATAGGTATGTTATTGTGGCTATTTATGTATGACATATTGTAAATGTTTTTATTTACAGGCATTTTCAGAAGCAACTGCATCCACCTTTGGCTATTCCTTTAAAGAGACAGCACCTATCATAGTGAAGAATGCCCTGGGTGTTTCTCTCAAAGTGATTCCTAGCTCCAGTTTTCGGATAGTGGGTTCAGTTGAAAAAGAAAATGTGAATGAAATAGAAACTGGCCAGAGCATGGAACTGGAATATTCTGTTTTTGAAGCCCCCCAGCGAGGAAGGTTGTCTGCACTGCACCGACAGGAAAGCTCTGTCTTCTCTTTAAATTTAGGTATTATGCTAAGGAGTGCTGTTTGCTATCACAGGCTGGGCATGGGAAGATGGGAGTTTAATTCAATGTGGTAGAAATTCAAGTCAAGTGTGTTGTGTTGGAATTACCTTTGAATATTGATGCCACTTAAAAAAAAAACACCACAAAACAGGTACTGGGCTTCTTAAAAAGATGGAAAATTCCTCTGCTCCAGTTTTTCAGAAAGAGAAAAGAGTGATATTTTTTTGACCCCTTGAGAGAGTTGGAAGCCATTCTAGTGGAGTCATCAATAAACCATCTTAGAGGCCCCTGTGATATAGGCCTGTGTGTGCCAGCTTCTGTTAAACAGGATTTTAATTTCTCCTATCACTATTTTTATTTGGCTTTCTGTAGTTACCCAGCTACTTGAGACCAGTTATGATTCTGTGGCTTTAGCTTTGCCAGGAAATAGTCCTAAGAAAACAGGTTACAACAGCCACTAATATGTAATCATCTGAGTTTTTCCCTTTCCATCACATTCCATATGAAGGTGATACAAGGCTTGTTCTGTGTTCATTAACTCAGCCAACAAATACCTTTGATAATTGTTTGTAGTATTTCCCATGCTGTGTATAAATCATAATGTAAAGTTGTGGAGTTGAGGAGTATTTGGACCCCAAAGCTTTCCTTCAGTGGTATTTGAGTACCATTTAAGGCGTTTTTGCCAGAGGATACTTTGGTGTCTTGGGACTTCTGCTGGTCAGAGTGACCCTGAGATATGTCAGAAAGTCTCTTTTCCCAGCCCAGCAGCCGAAGAAGAGGTCAGGACTCTTCTATCTAATTTCTCAAGGTTGTTAATTGTTTCTTTTCTATAAAATTCTTTCTCTGGCCTGCCTAGGTCTGTTCAGCAGGTCAGACAGAGGCATTCTGGCTTCCCTCAGGGCAGTGTTATCTTTTTATACTAAAAACTGCGTGTACATTATTGACCAATACCCATTATATGGGTAAACTGCGTGTACATAACTTCCCAATACCCATCACCTCTATGTTAGACAGTGAGTTTCCACCTTAAACCAATCCAAAAGTGCCAGCATCACAGCAGAAGATGGAGGCCAAGAAGGAGAAAGGCTGGATATGCCCAGATTCCTCCATCTTGCCCCCTGAACCCCCATTCTAAAAACCCCAAAAAATCTATTTTTCACCCTGTGACAAACTAATTATTATTCTGTTAAGACTTTCGTGGCTTGCAGATCCTCATGCAAGGTTGGTAATTTTTTCCATGGGTCATAATCAAAGGCAGAGGCATCTTAGGCTCTGTGCCAAGGTCTCTGAGGCCCCTGGCAGGGGTTCAGGCAATCCAGGACAGCCAGAGGGATGTCCTGAATTCCAACACTTTGGTTCTGGTTGTTGCTGAGTTTTGAGTAGCTTAAGCACTGTTCAAATAGGAAATGGTAGTGTGATTTGTGTTGCTAATAAAGACTTTTGTCTGTTTTTGTGGATCAGAACTGGAGGGATACAAGGAGGCCCTGAGCATTCCCGTGGCCAAGCCAGGCCGGCGCCTGTACAGCGTCAGGGACGGCGCCGACCGCCCGGACTCCGTGCTGGTGCAGATCGACGCCACGGAGGGAAATAAAGTCATTACTGTGCGCTCCCCTCTGCAGGTAAAACCCAACCCAGACACCAGCCCTGGCAGCACTGCTCTTCCAGTGTCACCTTCCTTTGCTTCCTTAAGGCATTTCTTCAAGATCGTACTTTTCCAAAATGTTACTTAAAGGCCACTTACTAAGTATTTTGCTCTGTTTGTTATGTGAATTTTCCTTTGGTTTTCCCTTTCCTGTTTTGGCTTTCTAATATCCTCAGCCTTGGGGATGCTTTTTATGCTATGTGACATTTTAAGCATGTTTTTCAATTCTTGGGACTTAGAGTTTTCTCATATACTTGTGTATGAACACAGCTCAAGTTTGTTTTCTAGAGGAATTTGGTTAAATCTACTAATGTTGGTTTTCCTTGTTGTTACTGATACTTTTTCCTGTAGAAATTTGTACCATAGAAATATAATGAAAACTTACTAATTCTGATTCCAGATCAAGAACCATTTCTCAATTCCATTTGTCATCTACCAGCTGGCTAAAGGCTCCAAGTTGCTGAAGCCAATTGGCATATCCAAGCCAGAAGAAGAGTTTCATGTTCCTTTGCATTCATACAGGTACATTTCCTCTGCTCTGTAGGGCCAGTCTGTGTCACACTGATGCACAAATACAGCATTAGTTTTGAAACCTTAATTTGCATGTGAAAGTCGTCCTGACTGGACTAAAACTCCTAAGTGCTGTCTTAGGTAATTAGTGTGCTGCAAAAGCCATGACTTTAAAATAGATGAAGTTAGGTGTCAGTGCAAAGCCACTGTGTACAATTCCTGCTGTTTTCTTACAGGTGCCATCTGTATGTCCAACCAACAGGAATATTTGAGGGTCAGTACAAGGAGTCTACAACTTATATTGCCTGGAGGGAAGAGCTACACAGGAGTGATGAAGTCAAGTGCTTGTTACAGTGCCCAGCCACTGAGACCAATTTCTTGCCTCTAATAATCAGCTCAGCAGCTGTACCTGATGAACTGAATTTTATTTCAAGTTCTGTAGAGGAGTTGGATCCTGCCTACATTATCCACCTTTGCCCTACACTGACTGTGAGGAATCTTCTACCATACACCTTGAGATTTTTACTTGAGGTAAGTTACTTCATGGTTTTATTTGTAAATCCCTTCCTTGGTTTTGGTAAGAATGCATTTAGTTAGAAGTGAAGGTGAATGCAGTGTGGAAGATGCTGAATGTTGGGTTTTGTATTTTCTGTTGTAAATGAATGAGGCTGATATGACATTCTGGATGTTTTGGAGATTTTTTAAAAAATTTGTGTGTACCTGACCAGCTCTGCCTTGCTCCTTTATCAGGAATCCTGTACTGGATTAGTCTTTTTCTTTTACATACTTCTGAGATTCTATATCTGATTTGGAAGCTGTCTTTAGCTTCACAAGAAGAGGTATAAGAGAAAGCATCTATAATTTCTAGAGCCTTTTTTTTTTCTATGTAGAAAATGAAAATTCTCTCCATTCTGACACTGATTCTTTACTGGTGACTATTGTGAGGTCTTGCACAAATTGGAAGAATCCTTGAAGGATGCTACACAGACATTTTTCCTCCTGTCTGTTCAATATTTTCAGTATCTAGTATTTCTTCAATAATCTGAGTGATTTCAGTAAATACAAGAGGTGTGAGCATTTAGAACCACCATCCTTGTTTGTTCTGTTTTGTCCTACTTGCATAACTGGCTGTGACATTCATTGAGATCTTTCTTTCACTCTTTCCAACATCACATTGGCACTATTCCCAGTTTTCCTCACCTCCATTGTACTTCAGTACTTGGAGTAACTGAAGAATGTAACTACAGAATGTAGAACAGAGTGGTGTTGCCTTGACTGAGGAGCTAGAAACCAATAATTCATATCTATTTCTGAATTCACTGTACCTGTACAAGGGTTTGTGCTTATTGTCTTCACATCCCTGGGCTAATCAAGCCTGGATACTACTCCATACAGTTAAATATAGTGTTTATCAGTAAAAATGTTTTATCAGTGAAAAGTAGGAAAGCTGTTGTTGTTGGATACCACTGCCTGAGCCAAGTTGTGCTACCAGATAGCATGGCAGAACTGGCAGGTCTGTGCCTTGGGGGTTCTTTAGTGTGAAAAATCCTGGCTGTGTATCTGCAGCATAGTCCAGTGCAGTCTTACACCCAGTATTGTAAGAATATGAATAAGAAATCATTGCCAAAATCCTTTGGAAATCATGGAGGAGAGAGGGAGGGAGTGGAAACAGGCAATATGTTAGAGCAAGTTTGCTTCCCTGAGATCCAGAATTAAGCAGTCTGTACTGCTCTGCAAGTAAAGTGTTGTTCTCAAATTATTCACAGGATCAATCTCAAGTGAGAGTGATTGGAGATTAAGACATGGGTTACTGAGGTATCTGAAATGTACATCTTACAAGAGAATAAAACACTGGTTCTTGAACCAGCATTTAAAATCTAACTTTTATGTGTTGAAAACTTAATTTACCTTATCTAATTTTGCTACAGGGAACCGCAGAAGACGGTGAATTAACTGAAGGGAGTACTGCAGATGTTTTTCATTCAAGAATCAGTGGAGAAATAATGGAGCTTGTCTTGTTAAAATACCAAGGCAAAGACTGGCATGGCCATCTTAAAATCTGTGATGGGATGTGTGAATTTTTCCCTGTGCGTTTCGTGTCCCACAGTGCCTCAGAGCTGGCCGTGGATGTTTACATCCATGCCAGGCCAGTCGGGGGCCACATGGTCCTGTCTGTGTTCAGCCCCTACTGGATTATCAACAAGACCTCCCGAGTTCTGCAGTACCGAGCTGAAGACACTCATGTGAAGCATCCAGCAGACTACAGAGATATTGTTTTGTTTTCTTTTAAAAAGAAAAATATTTTTAGTAAGAACAAGGTATGCTTCATTTAGGTCTTTAGGCCGTGTTCTGAGGGAGAAAACACACACACTTGTTATAAAAGGGATATTTTAATGTAGTTTTTAAGTCTAAAGGTTTTAATTTGACTGCTACTTTCTTTGGTACTTGGACATTTAAAGTGCACACTGCAAATATTCTATTTTGTGTTACATACATTCCTTTTGTTTTGATTTTAGTGTGATGTTTACATGGTCAAGTGAAGAGCACTGCAGTAGAAGTTTTTTTGAATACTTTTGGATTTTGGAAAAAAAATTGGATTTTTTTTGGAATTTAGAATTTTTTAAATAACTTTTTTTACCTAACAATAGTTGAAGGAATGGTTGAAAAACTATTCATTTGATTATTTCCTTCCATCTCTTCAAGTTTGTGAAGCACCACAAAGTGATGGACTTTTTTTCCCCATCTATGTGTGCTGTCATGAGCATGAGTCAATGAGAACTACTCTGCTTTGATACCTTCTACTGTAATATCTTTCCCAGAACTCAATCACAGATTAATAAATCACAATATGAATAGTGATACTACATTATTAGGTTATCCTAATTTATGGGAGGTGCTAAAAGCACTGAAGTGTTGTGTTTACATTGCTATATGTGTTATAACTGCAGTCCATAATGCATGAACCACAGAATGAAAATGAGTTTACTGAATTACTTTGCATGTTGTTGTTTTTTGTGTGTAGATCCAGCTGTGTATTTCAACCAGCACTTGGTCCAACAGCTTTTCCCTTGATACTGTAGGAAGCTATGGATGTGTCAAGTGTCCAGCTAATAACATGGACTACCTGGTAAGATCTGTTGCAGTGATTTGTGAAGCTCTCTGTGTTCTTTTGGCTTGACTTTTTACAAACATGTAGTACTCTGTTTGAAAACACAATGATGGGTGTGCATGGTGGAGATAATTGTTCACAATTGTTAGCAAGTGTTTGGATCTGCACTCCTTATCCAAGACTGCATTTTCACAACTAAGCAGAGTAAAGAGATGTGGGGAGTTTTGTTTTCATGTACTCGTTAACTGTGTTCTGATGATAATGGTAATTTTAAGTTGTCAGGATTTACTCTGGAGGGATTTTTGGTGGATTTTCCCCACAAAAACCACAGCTGCAAAATGCTACTGCTAAACCTGTCAGTTTACACTTGTGTTAGTTGTGTTGCATAATCTGCTGATTTTACTGCATGGTTGGTGCTTTTACTTCAGGTGGAAGGAACAGGAGTGTTGTGTGTTAGACTTTGTAATTACACTGCTGTTGGCTTTTCTATCCTGACTTTTCTCCTTAGCTTCTTGCTGATTATTTGCTCAAATTCTCCTTGTTCAACAGGTTGGAGTCAGCATCAGAATGAGCAGTTTCAACCTTACCAGGATAGTTACCTTCACTCCATTCTACACAATAGCAAACAAATCTTCTCTGGAACTTGAAGTTGGAGAAATTGGTCCTAATGGTTCTCTTCCAACTAATAAATGGAATTATATTTCAGCTTCAGAGGTAATGCTTCCTGGTTTTTTAGTTTTGATTTCACTGTAGACAAACAATTGGTTTTTAGGTGTCACTTGAGGGAAGAGGAGTTCCCTTACAGAAGCTGTCTCTTCTGGTGGCATGACATGGATATTTCACATCCCAAGGAAACTTGAACAGTACAGGTTGCATGTGCTGGTACATTAATCAAGTCCTTCAGTTTAGATGTGGATGTGTTAATCAGGAGATACTTGGCTAAGAACTAAGGCATGTGAAATAGTCTCAGTCACACAACCCTGTTTGTTTTACTGCTGGATTACCATGTTAAACCATTTTTGAAATGTTAAAGTCATGTGTATTTCTTGTCTTACAGTGTCTTCCATTTTGGCCTGAAAACTCATCTGGTGAACTTTGTGTAAGAGTAGTTGGCTATGAAAGCTCATCCAAACCATTCCTGTTTAAAGCCCAGGATAATGGTACTCTGCTGAAACTGGAAGAATTGGTGAGACTGACTTTGTGTAGTCTGTTGTTAATTCTCCATTTTAGCCCTATGGTAGCTTGACTCAATGAAATCATCAAGATCAAAACCTTGTGCCTTAAGTTATGGGTACACTGCTCTTCATTCAGATTTGTTGCACTAAAAAATTTATGAGTCAAATTTGCAGTGTTGTTAATGTTTTCATAGCTGTGTAGTCAAGTTGTTTAACTTGTAACAAGCTTATAGGAAACTGAACAGCTCTATTGCTATTAAGTTACAAAGGTATCTGACATCTGGGCTTTTTGCAGAGGGTATGTCTGGGTGCCTTCAGTTTGTTTAAATAGGTAACAAAAAATACATTCTGTTTTAGGATTTCTTAATCAACTATTACATGTTGGAGACACACAGTTCATGGTTAAATTAATTTGATACTTTAGCCTAGCATTAGGCAATGTGTTTATAAAGGTACCATGTTCAGTAAAGTCTTTGGATATAATGTTTATCAGTTCTAACCTGAATTAATGCTGGGCTTTGTCTAACTTCCTCTCCAGAATGGGGGCTTGCTGGTAGATGTGAATGTCTCAGAGCATTCCACTGTGATCAGCTTCACAGATTACCACGAGGGAGCTGCCCCAGCTCTGATTGTGAACCACACTCCATGGGATTCCCTCAGATATAAACAGAGGTATGGGAAAGGAAAAATTCATCATCGCTTATTTAACCAGGGGTATCCTGGTTAAACATCACCAAGGTGTCACATGAGTATCTCCAAGAGCTGATGAACCTGCAGCTGGAGGGGTGGAGTAGTGAGCACTGGGGTTTGCTTGCACCACTTAAAATCAGTGCTTTTAACCAGTGAGTGCTGTTATTTTCTCCTTTTCTTTTAACCTGCAGTGGATTACAGGAGGAAATGGAGTTGAAACCAAGGCAAGTATGCCTCTTTGCCTGGACAGATCCAACCAAACCGAGAAAACTGACTTGGGGCTACTCTCAATGTTTTGGTGAACATGACCTACTTAAGGTAAATTTTCTGAGGGGAGAAGGAAATGCTGAACCAATTTAGGACTATTCCAAAATTAAAACTATGTGAGAAAAAGCTTCCTCAGTAACTTTGTCTCAATCTGTAGGAGACTTATAGGTACCATCAAGAAACAAGATTTTAGATGTTTTGATAGTCCAGTGTGTCTGTCTTTAATTAGCTGCCCACTTGCACCTTACACTACAATGAATTCTTCAGAGGTGGCTTGGTTTTTCTGTTGAGTAACACAGAGTTGACAAAACTGAAAAGTTTTGCTAGCTAAAAGAAGGTATAGGAAAGCAAATTTGAGTTTCAGTTGTACTGGAAATGGTTTTAATTTCACACACCTGAACTCAGACAGAACCAGTTACTGTGTGCTTTACTGTATAAGCACTTCCTTGGGTCAAATTTTTCACATTAAAAAATGGGTTTAGTTTAAAACCCATTTCCTTACCATATAATTATGGTTGCATTCATGATTCTTTCAGGCTTTTAAGTAAAGGGCTTTAATTATCTCAGTTTTACCTTACAAATTATAAAAAAGGAGTATCTGCCTTTGAAAAGCAGAGATCTTAGTAATTGCCTGGTTTTACTGTTTGATGGTATATGATTTATTGCCTTCTTCTGCCAGTACTAAGATTTGAAGCCTTTTGCTTTGCTCTGAAGGCTTTTGTTCCCTAATGATTTCCAATATTATTCTAAACCACAGATATTGCTGGAATGTTTGTTTATAAAAGTGGGAAAAAAATATCCCAATCTCAGCTTCTTTCCAGTGTTAGGGTACAAGGTGCAACCAAGTCAGGACAATGCAGTAAATTGAACAAACAGGGAAAATACTGAGTTCTGGTTTGTGTTTGTCTGTAAACTTGCTTATAAACATAGAGCAACAGCAGGGATTTACTCATGTAATATGCTTTTTTTTCCCCTTGATACAGGATGACTGTGGCCAGTTCCCCTACAATGCAAACACTCAAATTCACTGGGTGTCTTTCCTGGATGGACGACAGCGAGTGCTGCTTTTCACAGATGATGTGGCTCTGGTGTCCAAAGCACGACAAGCAGAGGAGCTGGAGCAACCTGACCAAGAAATAAACTTGTCAATCCATAGTCTTGGACTTTCTCTAGTTAACAATGAAAATAAAAAAGAAATCTCTTACATAGGAATTACTAGGTACTGCCCATGGAAGTGTAAATATTGCTTTGAATAATCAAAATTTGGCAGTGTATTATAATTTTAGCAATAGAGTTGAAGGGGATATGTTTCAAGTTAAATTAAGTGAAACATTTTTAATTAAAATTAAATTTTGCATTTACTCCTATAGTGGAATTAGAACTAACAGGATTTAACTGCCCCCCTTTTTTAGCTTACATTAAAAAAGACAGAGGTTTTTGAGCCTGAGAAATTAGAAAATTATGTTTTACATGGTTTGCATGCATAAGAAAAGTATAAGTACTCTAAAATTGTTAACTTTGTTATTTGTGTTGCAGTTCTGATGTTGTTTGGGAACGGAAACCAAGGCAAAAATGGAAACCATTTAATCAAAAACAAATAAACCTATTGGAACAGGCATATCAAAAGTATCTCTCCAAGACTGCTTTCCAAGGTCCTGGTTGGCATAAACTGGACAGCAATACTGAGGTAGGTATTGAGTTTTAGTGTTTAAATGCTTGCAGAACAAATGCAACAGTTAAAACAGATTTCTGGTTTGCTAAGTTGGGATAGATGCTGTATGAAGAGAAACAGAAATAAGAGGCAGGATTTTTATTTAAGTAGTTACACATTTTACACAGTAGAATGTTTTTGTCTTGTGATACTGAGGCAGTACTGAGGTATCATCCAGGTTTGTATTATGAAGTAGGAATTTTAAAGGATTTTTCTTTTGTGTGGTAGAAAAGATTGCTCAGTGTCTGCACGTTAGTTGTGAACCTATATTTGCAGTATATACCCTAAATTCTTTGCAGAAATTTTGGTTTTAGCTTCTTAATAAGATGCAGTTCCCATTACTTGATATGGTAAAGGAGTCTTCAGTGTTCAAGGACTCTGGAAATTAATCCACTTACCTGAGCTTGTTCAGACATTAATTATACATCCCTGTATTCCATGCATAAAGAGTGTATTCACATGACTAAGTCCAATACAACCATTTTAAAGTACCATAGTCAGGCTTGTTTCCTATATCATCCTTTCATTTGAAAAACATGTATATACCCTCAGCTCTTTGAAAACTTGAATTTTGACCATTGCATTAGTGCATTTATAGTATATGGTATCAAATCTTTTATCTGTAGGTCATTGCATTGCACTCTCAATAAAGGAGAGCTTTATGCTTCTGCTTCTCATAACTTAAAAGTTGCAGGATCAGGGGGTAAATGTCAGTTGGGAAAGTAAATCAGCTGCATATAAATATCTTTAATTATGCCAGTGTAATATATAACTCATGAAGAAATAGCTACTTAGATGACACAGAGGTTCCTGCTTGGGACAACTAAAGCTGCCATGTAATGTCCTTGTCAGACTAACTGGTGGTTTTCATTGCTTTCCGTCCAGTTAATTAGATGGAGAAATTCAGCAGCCTGTGATCTGATAATGAGGAAAACCACAGGGTTTATTTGCTAGTCTGTCAACTAGTAATGTACCATTTTATTGTTTCCCAAATTAAACTGTATCTTAGCTCTGCTTCCTTATATTTGCAGGTGAATTTTAGCAAGTCTCCAATGGAAATGCGTCTCCCCGTCAGATGCAGCATCCGCCGTAACTTCCTGTCAGGAATTCAGGTTGAATTCAAGCAGTCACCTCACCAAAGGAGCCTACGGGCTCAGCTCTACTGGCTGCAGGTACCTACCATTTAATATTTAATCCTTCCTCTGGTTTCAAAACCAGACAGAAATATTAAGGCTTTGATTTCCTTCATTTATGTGAAGAAGTATTGAAAAATCAGGGATGCCCCAACGAAGGCAGGGAATGATGCATCTGACTCCATGTTCTCAGAAGGCTAATTTACTACTTTATATTATATTAAAGAATACTCTACTATACTAAAAAATACAGAAAAGATAGTTACTGAATGCTAAAGAGATAATCATGAAAACTTGTGACTCTTTCAAGAGTCCTGACACTGTTCCCAACTGGCTAATGGGTGAAAACAACTCACAGCAGAATGCAATGAAACAATCACCTGTGGGTAAACAATCTCCAAACACATTCCACATATGAGCACAACACAGGGGAACCAAATGAGATAAGAATTGTTTTCCTTTTCTCTGAGGCCTCTCGCTGCCTTTCAGCTTCCCAGGAGAAAAACCCTGGGTGAAGGAATTTTTTCAGAGAATGTGAATTCCACAAAGAAGTATCTCGAAATCCATATGCATGTGGTGCCTGTATCCCTACATCAGAGTAGCAGGGGTGCTGTGATGGGAAAGTATTTCAGAATTGTCATCCCAGGATTTTGAAGTAGTGTGGGAAGAATTCCACATAACTGTGTGCTAATGTACAGCAGGGTGCTATGGTGGAGAGTTTATTTCTAAAGGGCTGTGTTTTGGTGTTTTAAAACCTCAGAGAGCTGTGTTTTGGTGTTTTAAAACAGACCTCAACCTTTTTCAAAATTCTACTGTAGTTTTTACACAGAAGTGTAACATTATTTTACAGAGTATATCTAAGAGTTTAGAGACCTTAGTACAAAAACTGCCTGTCTAATGGGAAGTAGAGAACAGGCATTTAAATATGCTCAAATAGTATGCAGTAATGTATCTACATGTAATATTAACACTGAATTAATGTGCAACACTTGCAGCAGGTCAGCATAGTCCTGTCAGTACTAATAGTGTTGCTAAATTTGCCAGTAGAGCACTTTAGCAGGTACTGGCAAGAAGTGTTCAGAGCTAGAGGGAGATGATGTTGAGTGATCATCATTGCCATCTTCATCTCCATTTGCTGCCCTTCTCTGAGGGTCCTGGTGCTTTTTCTGACCAGCTGGTGGGAAGTTTGCTCTTTCCTTTTATCTTTCATTTTGTTTTTACTTTGGCCTGAAGGTGGTTTTCACTATACAGTCAGTGTTTGCCATCAGCTGCAGACCTTGTGAGGGAGTCTTTGTGGGTGTGAACATCTCTAAGCATCCCTTGTGCAGCGCTTGGAATCATCTGACCTTTTATAACTGAATGAGTAACATTCCACAATGGTATCAGAGTAATCCTTTTGCTCTTTCCTCCTTCCACCCTAATAAGTAGGGCATTCCTCTTGAACACAATTTATAAACAAGTTACTCAAACCTTCTGAAATTAAAACTGTTTGATTATCATGTCACTAAAATATTCCTGTAATTATGCATTAATTTTTTAGGTGGATAATCAATTACCAGGATCGATGTTTCCTGTCGTATTTCACCCTGTAGCCCCTCCCAAGTCCATTGCTTTGGATTCAGGTAAGAGAAAGCCTATAGTAATAACAGATTTATTTAGCCTTGAAAGTAGGAGCTTGTCAATTTATTTTTGAGTGTTTTTTTCTCTTTAGAACCAAAACCCTTCATTGACATCAGCATCATCACTAGATTCAATGAATACAGCCAAGTCCTGCAATTCAAGTGAGTGTAACAGTGAATTGTAATTTAATTTTAGAGATGTGATATATTTTAGAAGGGAACTTTGTTCCTAAGTTTGTTCTCCTATCTAAACCACTTTTGACTTCAGATTGAGTTTTTAGATGTCTCCAATAAAAAAAAATTCAAAAAGGAACTTAAATGAGGACTGACCATGTGAAGGGACTGTTATGCAAAGCCTTTAGTCATCAAAATTATTTCTTTCTTGTACTACAGTATCAGAGTTGTGTGTCTGTTTTGTTTTGCAGTGCTGGCCAGTAGGCACTTCTAACTGTAAATTGAGAGTTGATATTTTGAATTGTAAATCTTAATGTGTGGTATATGGGTAAATCTTAATATGTGTGACCTTGCACAGCAACACTTAACTTGTATAGGCTAAGCATGTAATATTTGAGTTAAATTTGTACAGGTATACACTTTCTTTCCCATTCTAGGTACTTCATGGTTCTTATCCAGGAAATGGCACTGAAAATTGATCAAGGATTTTTAGGAGCACTTAGTGAACTTTTCACTCCATCTACAGACCCAGAAGCTGAAAGACAAAGGGTAATGTATGAGAGAAAGAGATTTTTGCTGGAATGGGACCATAAGTGATTGAGGAATTTAAGTGAATATCAATATAATATAAAATGGAAAAATCACCCAGAAATTTTGTGTCTGTTATGGGTTGTTTGGGTTTTCTTTGCTATCCCTGGATTCATTAGTACACTCATATTTAAGTAGTTAGTTAACTGTATTTAAGTATGGTTATTTTTTCTACTGTTTATTTATATATATATATGAAAACATATTTAGATATAATATGATTAATTGTATTACATATATGGATGAGATTAACTTCCTTTTTTTCTTTTAAATATTGAAACCAGTCTAAATTAATTCAGCAAGATTTGGATGCACTTAACACCGAGCTGATGGAGTCTTCCCTAACAGATGTGTCAATGCTCAGCTTCTTTGAACATTTCCATATTTCTCCAATTAAGGTAAGCAGTAGAGACATTATTGGTTAATAAATCATCCAATTAATTCATTACAGTAAATCCCTAGTGGGGATTTTACATTCTCTAAATTTAATACTTTGTTGGAAAACTTTCTCTGTTGCCCATGAGTACAAACAGACCTTTAACCATAACTAAGTGGGGAGAATCAATGGGTATAATAATGCTGAAAGCCAGATAAAATACTGGATAATGTATCATAAATTGTATTAAAATATAATTTAATGGGATTATCTTAATGTGTCTCTTGAAGCAGTTAGATTTTTTTGGAGCAAGGGAAGAAAAATCATCACTAGATTAAATGATAGCTTTCCTCAGTTTTCATCACTGATTTGTTTACATGTGCACCACATGACCTGCTCTGGTTTGGCTTTTCTGTGGTCTTGATTTGTCTTCTTTTACTAACTCTGCCTGGACAGTTGCATTTGAGTTTGTCCCTGGCTGCTGGTGGAGAAGCATCGGATAAGGGGGAAGAAATGATAGCTATCCATTCTCTGAATTTGCTGTTGAAAAGTATTGGAGCTACTCTAACAGATGTGGATGATGTTGTTTTCAAGTAAGTGAATTCATTTGTTTGGGGTTGTTTGTTTGGGGTTTTTTTGTTTAATACTTTGTCTGCTGTACACTTAATAATTGGACCCATGGTAAACCTTGCTGACTGACTAGTGTAAATTTATACAGCCTTAGGGGAAAGGGAGGAATGGAGAGAAGATGGGGTTTGGGATTCTTTTTAAGGCAAGTCTTCAGGATTCTCTGAAGGAAAGCAGAGAAGTATTTGAATGAGGAAGGATGTCTTTAACTTATGAATCATTACTTGTCTTTCAGACTTGCTTTCTTTGAAATTAAATACCAGTTCTACAAGAGAGACCAACTGAGGATGAGAGTTATTAGGCATTACAGTGAACAAGTAAGCTTGTTTAGTCAAGTCTTTGTGTACAATTTTGAGTATGTGTCCTAAAGAAAATTTTATTTTTCTTCACCGAACACTTAGTTGGGCACTCTAATACCTTACTTGGGTAGTAAATTAAAAAATGAACCAGGCTGGGATTCTGATGTGTGTGACAACACCTCATAACACTGCTTTTGTTGTTTGCCTTTTTTCTTCCCTCTCATCGTTTAGTTCCTGAAACAGATGTATGTTCTTGTACTTGGATTAGATGTTCTTGGAAATCCATTTGGTTTGATCAGAGGGCTGTCTGAGGGAGTTGAAGCTTTCTTCTATGAGCCATTCCAGGTAGGAGTTCCTGATTCTTTAACTGGGTCTTTATAAAGGGCTGATTGAATGATGTACTGGTAGGGGTTGTAGTTTATTGTCACTATACTCCACACTCTGAACAGGCAGGCAGCAGTAATTTTTTAATGTGAATGTCAAAGGAATAACCTATTCAGATGGCCTTACTTGCATCAATGTAAAAGAATTGCTAGTTTTTCTTGAAACAGATGCATCATTGTGTGGTTTTCTGCTATTCCTTATT
This sequence comes from Ammospiza nelsoni, assembly GCF_027579445.1. Classification (NCBI taxonomy): domain Eukaryota; kingdom Metazoa; phylum Chordata; class Aves; order Passeriformes; family Passerellidae; genus Ammospiza; species Ammospiza nelsoni. Next base: position 19,345,789 of record NC_080646.1, read on the forward strand.
AATTTCATTTTTAGGGAGCTGTTCAAGGACCTGAAGAATTTGCTGAAGGTTTTGTAATTGGTGTTAGAAGTCTTCTTGGGCACACAGTGGGTATGTTCATAGTGTTCTTTTTTGATGAATTCCCACATTATTTTTCTAGTGAGTGTTTAAGGTTGTCATACTGTTGCCAGTGTTTGTGGTACAGATCATTCACACATAATTTACCTGAGACCATCTGAATATCTGTTTGTAGACTGAGCAACCAATGTGAGAAACATTGCATAACATTGCATTGCATCACGTTGCATATATAACTAAGTTGGTAACATGCTCTGAATAAATAAGAAGCATAATTTTAATGCTTCTAAAATGTCTGGAAAAGCCTGAGCAGAGTTCTGTTACAATTACTTTAGATTTTTAGCTGTGTCTTGACAGCAATTAGAGAAAATATTGTTTCATCAATTATGCTATGTAACATGTAGTAAAGTGCTATAAATATTCTCTGTTGCTGTATGTATGGATATCAGACCACATTCTGGAATCTTCTCATGGATAGCATGGCTCTGTGTGAATTCACCATATCTAAACTGAATAGGAAGGGAAATTGCTATGAACTTGCTGGCTGTGTGTTGTTTGCTGTTAAGATGGGAAAGCACAGTAACTCCTTCTTTGTGTTCCCTCAGGTGGGGCAGCAGGGATGGTGTCCAGGATCACTGGCACTGTTGGCAAGGGCTTGGCTGCCATCACTCTGGATGAGGAATTTCAGCAGAAAAGGAGAGAGGAGATGGGTCGGCAGCCAAAGGACTTTGGGGAGAGCCTGGCCAAAGGAGGAAAAGGCCTGTTAAGGGTATGGTCTGGGCATGAGTGTTTCATGTGCCAGCTTGCTTGAAAATCACCTGCAGGAATTTTGAGATCTTTTTTGTCAGTTAATTACCTAAGCAGAAGAGACAGGCAGTGGGTTTATAGGAGATTCCGTGTAGTGCATCAGCTGTAGTGTTTGAGGTCCTGTTTCTGGTCACCTGAGGAACTGGAGTTAGGATCATGGGTGGGAAATAACACCAATTTCTGCTGTGTATTGTATAAATAAATGGTTACTCATATTCAACAAATGTGTTAGGTATTTAAGGTAATTGGGCTTGTAGGTACAAGGTTGTGGTAATTGGGGATGGGCACAGCTGTGAGCAGCACTGGCAGCAATGAGCCAGGGAGTGCCCAGGGCACTGAGCAGCCACCAAAGGGAGCAGAGGGCACACAGGGCAATGCATCAACATCAGGGGTGTAAAAGGCTGGGCTGGAGAACAAGAGGAGCAGATGCTGGCAGCCTTCTGCAGGGGTGAGGTGTTACTCTGTGTGGGTTGAAGCTTTCTGAAATTGTATGGTGAGACTCTGTGCATCGTGGCCATCTCAGCTGTGACATGTGGTGCACCAGGCCCTTACCTGACCTTGCAGTCAATTCTGTCTTTAAAGTCTTTGCCTTTGTTATAGTTTTCTTAAAAATATCAAGTAAGAGAAAAAACAAAGCCAAAACCCCTAGCCAAACAGTGTTTCTGATACTGAACTTTACATTATAAACTATTAAAATAAAGATTTGAGACAATAGATTGCCCAGTTGGACTGACAGCATTTCAGTTTCTCATTGGGAACTTAATTATCTTTGTTTTAGGGTGTTGTTGGAGGTGTGACAGGCATCATCACTAAACCAGTAGAAGGTAAGCACAAAGGCTGCATTGCACTGCTTAAGTGGTTTCTCAATACTTGACAATTTATTTTGTAATGTTAAGAAATAGCAAACCAAGTATGGTGATGCTAAGGCATAGCAAAATTTTTATATTTCTTATTCTAATGTGAATTTACATGATGATTTCCTCAAATGTCTTTATATCTGTTGTTGGCTTTACCACCTTTTAAACATTTGTATGGTTAAGAATAGGTTATCTCTGTGATGTGTTTTGTTAGGCCTGCTGTAGTACCCAATTCATTGTCTGAAGCCAGAATAAAGATAGTAAAAATAACAAAGTAAAAATCACCAGCTGGAAAAAGTTTTTTTGGGGCTCTAAAGGTCACAAATCTTCAAAAACAAATTTAGTTTTGTGACTGAAGTCAGTATTTGTTCCTGTTACTTCATGAAGATGATAGATGATGAAAAATATCTGGGATAAAATGCCTCTTATTAATCTTCATGTGTCTGTGATTTAAATGTTGGGAGTCAGCTGTAGCTGTGTGGTGTTTTACAGCTTTTGTGTGGTACTTAGATATGTAGGCCTTGTCTCTTGGGTGGGTGACCTCACCTGCTTTCTGAACACTCCTTTGGTTCTCCCATAGTTATATATCACTAGAACTATGTAATTTTGAGATAGAAATAGTTAACTTCTATCACACTTCTGCATCTTAGTGTCTTCAGAACATTAACATTTTGTTATTACTGTCAACCTAGAAAAAACTTGTCTATTGGCCTATAGTCCAGATGGAAAGTGTGAGAAGGAGAATCTTGATAACATCTCAGTTCTGGGCCCTTCAGAGGCTGGTGAGGTGTTAAGTGGACAGAGATGTGTCTGGGCAGACCAGGAGGCAGTGGGTGACTTTCCACAGACAGCTCTTTGTACAATAGGACTCTGCAATCACTGCCTGTGGGCTGTTTCCAACACAAAACAGCTCCCCTGTAGCAATAATGGTTTAATTCTGTGATTAAGTAGGTCATGAAAACATGTATTTTTCTGTTTCTATTCTTTCCAAGGGGCTAAAAAAGAAGGTGCAGCTGGATTCTTTAAAGGCATTGGGAAGGGGCTGGTAGGAGTGGTAGCCAGGCCAACAGGAGGCATTGTGGATATGGCAAGCAGCACCTTCCAGGGAATTCAAAGGTACAGTGCAGGGGGAAGTTCTCCTCCTATGGTGGATACCAGGTGGCAAAGTGCTCCAGTAGTGCCACACAACTATTTGTAAATACAAAAATCAGAATGATATGTGAGGTTGAGGAGTCCAGTGGCCTGTAACAAATCTATTTTGTGATGACGAGGAAATTGCTGCTTCAGAGAACGTGCTGCTCTGTGGTAGCTCAGGTAGGCAGTAACTAATCACTGTGGTAGTTCAGGCAGACAGTAACTAATCCATTTTTTCATTTTGCTCCTTCCACTGAGGAGAAACGTCTGTTAAATTTACTGTGCAAAACAGACCATTGAAATTTTCAGAGTAAAACTACCCAGTCTGAAATTTGGTTAGCAGTGCCCATCAGGGCCTTCTTGTATTTTAATCAACTTGAGAACCCTTAGTAAGTTATCTGCATTTGGGAATCAACTTCTCCAGCTTATTCTGTAGCTGTTTAATTGACTAGTGCTACTTTTGATTTATTATTAGCAGTCTGTCTTTACTATTTACATCTGCAGGGTACCCAGGATGTGTAAGTGGGATGTGTGGCAAGTGAAAGGCTGACTTCTAAAGATGTACTGGTGAAACTCAGACTTGTATTAAGCTTACCAGAATCATGTTGCACTGTCTGTGGCAGGGTGGCAGAATCAACTGAGGAGGTGTCAAATCTGCGTCCCCCACGCCTCATCCGTGAGGATGGCATCATCCGGCCCTACAACAGGGTGGAAGCTGAGGGCTATGATTTATTTGAGGTATGTTCTGCATTGTAAACACAGTTAAAATTCTCTTTAGAGAATTTTAGGGCTCCATAAAGGATTAAGTGCAATCAATCTGTAGCAGTCATGATCTGAAGTAAAAATTTGCCCCAGCCAATTTCATAAAGCAAGCCTGGATAGCAGGGAAGGCCCAGTGCTTGGAGTAAGCTGAATGCAAGATGGAAGCTGCAGCATTGCTGTTCTATGGTCTTCTCCATTTTATGTTCACTTCTCATACACTGGAAGGAGGTAGCAGGATTAAAAATTACATAAGGATTAAGATTTAAAGATGTGAAAACTCCTCCATTTTGATAGATCTTTGTTTTTGAAAGATTTTGTCTTTATTATAAAGCTAAGGTTGGTTTACAGACTAAGCAACTAAGCAATAGACCTTGAATTGTTTGGTTGTATCAGCAATTAAAAAAACTGCCTGAATTTTCATACCACTGCTGTTTGGTTTTTCCTTATGTTGTTCATAATAGCAATCTGTCATAGCTACAGGCACTGTGTGGACATTTAGCCTGCTTTCTAATGTGGATGTGCCTAACATATGGGAGATGAACAACATGAGTTTTCAAGTTCTTGACAGTCAGAATCAGTTAATTTGTATTTTAGACTTTGTGTTCTTAATACTTACCTTTAAATGCTTATTCTGTTGCTAAAAAGTTGGAGTAAAATAACTGTCTGCATTAACTTGGATATTTGCTAGTTGCTTGTACATGGTCTTTTAATCCTTATTCCCTGTTCTATTTCTAACATTTATTTTCTTTCTCCTTCTCTCCTGGCATGCAGCAAGAACTGGAATAATGGAGTAAACATTTTCCATATTTCTTGTCTGTTTCTCTCACAGTTTTTCATCTGCCTTAAGTATTTAGATCAAGGGCATGATTGCATTTACCATGTCCTCTCCCCTTCTCAATCTTTTCTGTGTAGCAGTTGAATAAAATGGTGTTTGATGTTGTCCAGGCTCAGAAAACAAACTTGAATAACCATCTTCAGTAAGATTAGATGGGAGAGACAGGGAGGGTTTGTTTCCTGTATATTTATTTTTCTGAGGATGCTTAGCTCCTTATGAATGGCAACAACAGAAGGCACTTGGAAAAAAGGATCACGGTAGGTTAGATCCTGAATTTATTTATTTATTGGTGCTCTCCAGAGGTGGAGCTGTGGACAGAAGGGCAGAGCAGATCTTGAGCAAAATTTAAAATAGTGATAGAGAATGGAATTTAATTCTGGGAAAGTGTTTGTAATTTCAAGTTTTTTATAGAAGTGCTGAGAAAACCTGTACTTGTGGTTTCTGTGCTGTGCCATAGCCCTGACAGCTACACATCTGCTGACCCACTCTGCCTTCAAGTTACTACTGCTGGTTCTTTATGAATTTGCTCGGTTAAACATACAGCTAGCTTAGTTCGCTCTAGCTTTTAGTCACAGAATCTTCAGGGGCTTTGCTCTTCAACATAAAAAATAAGTACAAACTGTCAGATGTTAACAGGAATCTACACACACACACATATATAAATAAGTATACATGTATTTCTATACTAAGCAATGCCATAAACTTCATTACTAATACATTTTAGAAATTAGCAAGCTAAGCTTAAGCTGTTGTCAGAGCAAATTTTTTGCCTATTATATGTGAAAATATGTTGAACAGAAGCATTTTTGCTGGCAATGCCTTTTAGAATGTAATGGTCAATTTAAAATCATTCAAAAGAACATTTAGTGAGTTTTTTTAGAGGATTAAATGAGATTAAGTTGTGATATACTAAGCAGGCCAAATTTTTTCTTCTTGAATGTTTTGGTTTGGTTTTTTTTTTCTCCCTATGCTTTTTATATCTGGCAAAAAGGAAAAGATGGCACGGTCAACACGGAAAATTTATTATGCAGTTCCTCCACATTTGGTATTTGTACTTTCTTAAGAGGTGTAGATTGGAGCAGAATACAAACCAGGAATAGATCCTCTGTACAGTTCACTAAATACAATTGGTTTCTTTCAACAAGTCACTTAATGGAATACAGGAGAGGTGTAATTAACTGTTCTTGGTTTTCGTGCTAGAGGTCAGTGTTGGGAAGGCTTTGTTTTCTAATGTAAGCTAGCAAGCAATGTAAAGCAAGACAGGACAGTGTCTTTACATGAAATTGGATATTTAATGAAAAAATAAGAGTCAGTCCTATGTGCATTTACAAATTTAATCACAATAGGTACAAGTGCTGCTTATTTTTGGATCCAGCTTTGATCCTATATTAGAAGTAGTTCAACCAGGACCCACACCTTCTCATCTACTTTAACTACATTCAGTGCATAAGTCCCTTTAAAATAAATATAAACTCATGGGGTGGAAACCTTGTAAGGTTACGTTAAGGATCACATGCCTCAGTACCATCCAGTGATTGGATGGAAAAATGTTTTACTTAATTACTTTTGTGTGAAATGTAGGCATTAGAGCTTGTCTTAAAGGAGCAAAATGTAGGTTTTAAAAGGAAAGTGAGGGTTTTGGTGCAAACTGAGGGTGAAGTGGATGAGTTGAGTTGTGTAAAGTTGTTTCTGCAGTTCCTTGTCCCAGAAGTGCTGGATGTGATGTCTGTGGGATGTGTAGGGATGTGCTCAGTTGGTCCCAAAGCTGGGAGTGAGATGTGATGTGAGCAGGCTGTGCCTCAGCCCATGGGCAGCACACCATGGCTTTGCTACTCAGAAATGCACAGCAGAACTCAGAGGGCAAACAGGGCAGCTCTAGCAGAATTGTTTTCCAAGGAATCACTTCTCAAGAGTTCCAGTCATGGTCTGAGCAGTGTTGGAGCTGAGCTTTGCAGGAGCAGGTGCTGGGAGCCCTTGGTGTGGTGGGGCTGTGCCTGTGCTGGCCGGGCTGTGCTGGCCCAGCTCCTCAGGGCTGCCATGATGTCACTCATGCATTATTCAATGCCCGTGGCATTACTTTGTTTCACATCCCAGTTAAAGCAGGAGCTTTATAAAGAATGCAGAACACCTCATGAATAATTGAGGCAGGGTGGTGAGGCAGTGTGGCAGAGCATAGACTATGCTGGAAACTGCAGATTCTATTTCTGCTTGACTCACTGTTCTGCTGTGTAAATCTGCATTGCTTCTTTCATTTCCATGTAAAAGAAGAATGAGTTAACTTCTTCAAAGTGCTGTAGTATGCTCATAAAAATAACAGCTTTTGATTAAGATGTCTAAATTTTAAGAGTGTGCAGATCATGGAGTAATTTACATCAAGTGCAAGCTCCTTTTTACATAATGCCACCACCATTGTGCTGGCATCTATCAGGTGTATTGAGAATAGCTCACAAACACAGCATCTTTTCGGCGCAGGCCTCAGTGGGAGCTCTTACTTTGGTAACATATTGCATGTAAAATCTAAAAATACTATTGGGATTGTTTCTGAAGTTATGAGAAACAGGCTTTCTCTCCAAAGCTTTGAGTTTGAATAGAGAAATATGCTTATGAATAAATCTGTTTAAATATGTGGCATGTCTAATTTCTTCATATTCAACAAAAGGATTCAGAATATGGATTGCAGCCTTTGAATTACAGTCCTCACATGGTGGTGGTTTTTCTATTTCTTAAATTTTTTACTTGTTTTTGAAACAGCCAAGGTTCAGGTATAAAATGTGAGTTCATATTTTCATTTTAGTCATATGCTGCCATGTTTCTTCTAATGTTTTGAAGAGGCTTTTTCCTTTCATATCTACACTGTACAGTTTCAGAAATTTTTAAGATGGTCAGAAAGGGATATTTTTTATAGAAGATGTTGGTTGACCCTATGGTTTTGCTTACTAAAAAATGCTGGATTAAAATGTGTTTCAAAACATAACATCACTAGAGATCAAGTCTAGGAAAACACTATGCTGTTGATTTCAGCTCTTGAATATTCATCAGCTTTTGAGATTAAAGGATTTTTTGGAGTCAGTTGTGATGTATGATGATGCTTTAAGATATTTGTTGAACTTTTGAATATATGAAAATAAAATGCAAATAAAAAAATTCAAATGTTCTTTTAATTGATTCTTATGTAAGCTGATCTTTCAATTTTGGTTACTGAAACTGCATAGAGTGAAATCTGTTAATCACAGTCAGACAAATGTGGAGTCAAGTGCAGCCTCTTTGTCATCTCATTGGTTTTTGGGTCCATCTAAGGAAATAAAAAAGAAATGGCTATTTACAAGAAGTAACTGAAAACCTACTGAATTCTTAGTCCTTCCTCTTTAGGTTATTGTTACTAGTTAGTCAGAAACTTGAGGAATGAGACCTTGAGGAATTTACTGTTGTTGAGTCTGAATTCCACAGTAAGAGCTGTAAAATGAACTGAAAGTCGTCCTACTTTGCTCTGAAGAATATCAAACCAATTTTGGGGCACCCATTTGCTAGAAGTTGATCTGAAGTATTTGCATTCTGCATCCAGGCATTCTTCCTTCTGTTTCCCCATTTTTCTACACAGGAGCTGCCCATTTTCCCTTAAAACAGTTTATATCATAAAAAAGGTACTTGTATTGACTTGGAGGGTGCTATTGACCTTGGAGGGTATTGAATAAAGTCAATGTACATTGACTTTATACTTATGTAATTGTCTGGCTACTTTTTGCTAATTAAACACTATTTTTCAGTGTATTTTTTAAAAGACTTACTGCATATTAGGAAAACCAGTAGTTGATATAGATTTGTTGTCATGCTGACTTTGAGGCTAGGTTCCCACTAGTAGCATGTTATTAATTTCGTGCTTTAATCTTTTCCTGCATGATGTTTTGATGTGTATTCCTTTCCCACAAACATGCTCAGGTATCACTCTGTGAATCTTGCTTGTGTTTAATCCAGCGTTATTGGGAGCTTGGTATGGGGGTGACTGTGAGCCTGTGTTCTGTGCTGTCTGTGTTGGTGATGGAATGTTGTAATCCTGGTGACCTGCTCTAGAAAACATTTTACTTTAGTCAAAGAGTATGTACAGAATGGGAAATCTGAAAAAAAACTCAATGAATAAATGCCAAAAAAGTCCTAGGAGTATCATAGGATCCTATCCTTCACTACTTTTATTTCAAAACTTTTTCTGTGTTTGTAGGTTGTCACTTGAGTTGTGGTTGTCTAATCAAAATGTGATGAGTGATTTAATCTGCACTTTCATTTTGGGTATTGAGTGGTCATATCTGCTCAGTTCAGAAATCTGATTTTGAGGTGTATTGAGCATTTGTATCTTGAGAGTTTGTTTCTGAGGGTCTGAGTCATGTGCTTTATAAAAATGCATGACCTTTGCAGGGTTTTCACTCTTGAATGAAGCCTGCAGCATGGGCTGTAGCAGCGTGAACATTATTAAACAATTGCTAGCACAGAAAGGAAATCAAAGCTGAAGAAATAGTCTGATACAGCAGTGTCAGTGTTCTACCTTTGAGTGGAATGGATCAGACTTCTCAGTGACTCAGCTTCAGGACTGAGAGCACTGTGAGAACCTCCCTTTAAAGAACTAACAATGAGGTAACTTTTCAGAAGGCTTTTCAATTCAAGACACCAATTTGATTTGTGGTTTTTGGTGTTTAGTGTTTTGTGGTTTTTTTTTTTATTTGATTTTTTTTGTTTTTCTTTGGGCTTTTTGTTTGTTTGTTTGTTTGTGTTCAGCCCCAGAATTATTTTCTGTTTCTGTTTCAGAAGTTGCACATCAGGAAGCTGGAAAAAGAGGTTTATCGATACCACTGTCCAATTCCAAGAGGCAGAAGAGCAAATCTTATTGTTACCAACAGGTATTGAATTTTGTGTGCTTTCTAAGGGCTTGAGATGATTTCAGCTTGGGGATTAGACATCTGGCTAAGTCTAAACTGATTGCTCTTTTCTGCATATATTCTGCATATATTTTCCTTCTCTATTTTCTTTTTGATTTTTTTTTCTAAATATTTAATTTTGTTTCCTTAATGGACAGTGTGATTTAGTTGTGATGTCAGTGCTGGATACTAATTTGGGAAGATGGTTTACTCTGAGATCAGTGATCCTTTTATCATAGTGGGGGGAAAATAGTCTTTTTTTCCCCTCTTCATTTTTGATTTTTCAACTTAGCTTGTTATAAGTGTTTGCAGTCAAGCTAACAGTTTGGTAATACATGTTTATCATATTGTTAATTAAAGAATATTCTAAATGAAGTCTTAAGTCTTTGTACCAGCATGAAAATTATTATTATTTAATAATCTGACAGGTTTTAGAATTCAAGATATTGGCAGTGCTGAGTTTGAGGACTCAAAACTTTCTAAATATGCTTAGATAATGAAAAGGATTATGATCTCCACAACCCACAGGTCACCAGTTTGCACCTTGCCTGAATGTATGAGAGAGGCTCATCCATAATAAGACCATGGAGGTTTCCCAGTGTGGTTTTTCTGATAATGACCAGCCCAGTTCAGAATTCAGGCTGCAGATGGATGAGATTTCAAGGCCATGGATGATAATTGGGCAGTTTAGTTGTTTTCAGCCTTAGCTAAATGTGCACTTCTCTCCTTAGCCCAGTCCTTGGCCTGCTCATGGTGTGTGATGTCTTGGATCATCTGTGCCTTTTAAACACCAAGTGATTGTCTCAGAATGCATTAAGGAAATAAGGGTGCACTGTGGCTGAGTGGGTACTTGTAATCTGCACAGAAAATGCCTTCTTCAACAAATGCTTTCATTTTGTTTAGTTTTTCTAGTAAACTTCTAATCCGAGGGAGAAATTGAGTATGAACTCCTTTTTTTCTTGAACAGGAGGGTGATATATGTGAAAGAAGTGGAAATCTTAGGCCATTTAACAACAGAGTGGGATTACTTATTTGAAGAATTCACACGTTATCCCTCCTATGAAGCAAATGTTTTAAAAATTACTGTTTGGGTAAGAATAGCATGTAAATTTTTTTGTATTTAATATTCACTAGAGGTCCATACATGCTTTTAGCTTATTTATGGTTCTAACTGCTAACTAAGAGACTGTGTGACGGGATTTGCTGAAAGTTTCTTGAAAGTATTACAGTTGGGTTGGACAGAGACCATGTTGAAATTTCACCTGAAGTTGGCATTCAAACCATTTATGTATGAGATTTTGCATTCTTGTTTTGTGAGTCATCTGAAGCACATTTTTGTTCCCCTCTGCAGGAAGAACAAAACATGTTCCAAAGAAAGGACAGTGCAGGTTATGAATGTGTAAAGACTGTTCAGCTTTGGGATGAAGCTACAGCAAGGGTATATTCTTTTCTTTTTAAATTTAATCTTCTTTTCTTATAATATTGTTAACACTCAGCATGTGGAAAGATGGTAATGTCCAAAGGCTTGTTAGAGAATAGGCTGCTGTGCCTGAGGATCATTTACCATAATTTTGTGTTGAAAAATATGCTTTACCAAGAGTATGATGAGACCAGATAGTCCAAAGCATTCAAGAGAGTTTATGCAACAATAATTTAATGTTGAAGCTACATAGTCTTAGGGTTTGTATGTTAAAGCTCTTTAAAGGAAAATAATTCCAATATCTAAAGTACTAGGTTGTATTAAATTTCCTATAGTCTGTAGGATTCCACATAGCTCCTCATTATTTCAAGATCACCTAAGCCAGTACAAGTGGACCTTGTATGCACAGGCTTATTTAGATTGCTCCCTCCTCTGTCCCCACACATATTTTTTCTACCATTTATCTCTAAATGTTCCTGTTAGTGCCAGGGAGGCTGGAGTGTTTTGTGACCCTTTGTTCTGTGGATGGTTGGATCCTGTAGTTAACTTACCTAAGGTGATCCATCAGTTTGGGGAAATTCCAGGGTACTTCAAGAATAGAAAAATTTACCTAGGAAACCATGTGTGTGACTGTGATGTTGTACCAGGTGATGAGAGAGGAGGTGTTCTGATACCAAATGTGAAATCAATTAGGTCCACAGTGTCTTGGGAGCATGCTTGAAATTGTAGCTGCAGTAAATGGCAAGTCAGCAGATGGAATCAGAACCAGGGCCAAATTGCTGCTATTAAATTGATTGAGCCTCCTAAAATAATGGGTTAGACTGGGAAGGAAAAAAATTGCTATAATTTTGAGGCACTTTATATACTGGAAGAGTCTAAGTTAGTTCTTCACTGTGTCTTGTCTAAAAGTGTTCCTTCAGCTTTCTCTTCCAGCATATTGTCCAAATCACTCTTGGCATTAAGTAATTGAAATCCTTTTAGTTTCTCTGTGTCTTAGTGGCATGGCCAAAGCTGGAGCACAGAACACACAGGTCACACTAGAAGGAGACTTCCTTGTGTTTAATTACCTTTTTTTGGGATTATTTCCTAACTGCATTTTGCTTTGCTAATGTTTATGCTGGTACCTATGCATTAAAAATCTATTTTTCTGCTCTCACCTGCAACACTGCCCATTTACTTTTTGTGGATTTCTGTTCATCACTTGAATATTGTGCATATGAATCAGGAGTTAAGTACCTAAATTAGACCAGCCTGTGTGTATGTGGGTTTACATCTTTGTTGAATTATTTTTTAGTGACATCTTATGGAAGAAAAGTGCTACCTGCTTTCATTGTTGTTTGCTCTCTCTGTGTTGTTTTGCAGAGGGTTTGTGGTGCCATTCAGGACGCCCTGGCAACACGAAAACAGGAGAAGCTGGTGAAGAGAGCATCCTTAAAGTGGAGGAAACCTTAAATGCAGTCTTGATAGCCAGGATTTGTCGGGTTTGACACTTGGTATGCAATTTTCTCCCTAAAATTGATTAGAAGCAACATGGAAACTTGGGGCAAAAAGTAAAAATAAAATATCTGAGGTCTCCTTTCAAAGTCAGCAGCCATTAACACTTCAGTTTTAGAAGTTATGCATCATTTGGAGGAATGGGTTTCTAAAACATGCATTTCAGTTTAAAAATTCTTTTTTTTTTTTGATAAAATGTTTTCCCACTCTGAAATATTATTTTCTGTCCTTTTAATGTCAGAGATTCTAAAATGAAATGGTTACCTTATTTGCACTCTAAGGTTATGGTTTACAGACCAGTGGTAGTGGTTGTGGTGTTTTTTCAGATGGAGCACTTCTGTTAGTGATTGAAACAAATTAAGAACTCTATTTTAGACAACACTCTCCTTACATGACTCTACACAATTTAGCTAATATAATTTCATCTCTGAATGTTTAGTATTAGAAAATACTGCATAGAAGCAATGTAATAATTTCTATATATGAAAGAAATAGGCTATGGTTGCCTGGAAATGTTTACTTTGAAATGTTGTCACATTGTAAATGAAAATCTGCACTTTAAAAATGGAAAATATTATTCACCTGTCATGTGCCTGTTTATGGTTTTGGTTGTGTCACTGTAGCCTGAAGAACTCTCCAGGAGGAACAGCACACTGGGTTTAGCATTGGATGTCAAAAACTTAAATCTGAGAAGTTAGCTGTCCATATCTCCTTGTACAGTTGCTCCACTGGAAGAATGCCATCTCACTGAGTTAGAACTCACTTCTGATGCAACCTTTTTGTGGCAGTTTCTCCTCCTGAAGGCTGTCAGCATTCAGTTTAACACAACAGTTAAACACAAATTGTATGAATAACCCCATGAACTTCCTTGAGACAAGTTCCATTCTTACCAGGAGGCCAATCCATAGGTAACTGAGTCAGGACTAGAGGAGCAAACAGATTTGAGGTCAGTGATCAGGGAACTGGGAGCTGTTGCTGTTGGATCAGAAACTCAGTGTCCTTGCAAAAACTCATGAAAATTTGACCTTCCTAATTTCCTTTTCTTGGAAACAATATTTTCTATTTCTTACTTCTCTTTTGTGCTAGATAACAGCTGTAGATACAAACTTGATGAACTAAAATGACAGTATTTTTCTATAGATCCATACAGTGCACCAGGCCTGGATTTTTAAACTCTACACTTAAGGGCTGGTGCATTGAATAAATGCACTCTTTACCTGTACCTATGAGCTCACCAAAGTTAGAAAGTTTAAGGTATTTGTGTGCTGCCAAACACAGAATTTGCAGAGAGCATTGCGCACATGATTTGATTGTTGTTGTATGCACATGGCTATTAATCCACTTTGCTACAAGGGGAAAAATGTGGTACAGCTTTAATTCTTGCTATCACCTGTTTTCTAGAAAGCTCTGCTCAACAATAAAGAGCTATCCAGCTTGTATGTATATCAAGTTCATGTTTAAAAAAAAGACAATAAATTTTTATATGCAAGTATTTGTGCTATGATTTAAAGTTTTGTGTCTTCTCAAGTGCTTTGGTTTGCCTCATGTCACTGACACTAAGAAATCCATCAGAGTACAAAGGTACTGCAAAAGAGCTTTCTACAGCTCAGCAGTTTCTGCATCTTGTGTTCTGACATTTAAGGACAGTTGGATGAGTACTGCCTTTTAATTCATACTTGAAAATAGATGTCACTTCAGTCTACTTAGTGCATGTTCAGATAGTATCATGGGCCTGCTTTTAGGTGAATTGGAGCTTAAAGCAGTTCTGAAGACACCTGACTGACTCCAGTCTTCTGCTTGATTCCCTTATATACTTCCTCATGATTTTGACAAGCTTTCTGGCTTGAACTGTAAACAGGAGATATTTCATTTGCTCACTATTTGTGATAAAGTTCAATGAAGAAAATTCTATTTAAAATAGTCTGAAGAAGCAGTAGGTTTTGTTTTGAACTGCGCATCTTTGCAGTTTGGGTTGCTAGCTGAATTTGAGCTGGTAGGTGACCTCCAGCTGCAGTGATGAATGACCTTCTTTGCCTCTTGGACCAAGAGGACATGAGAGAGGAATTCCATTTGTTTCTTAAATGAAGATGGATGTTTGGGATGAATAGGCTTCCAGTGCTTGTCCTGGGCTTGCCTCTAGTGTTCCATTCTACTTTACCATGTCTCCTTCTGACTCTGCTTTGTTTTTAAAGTGGCCTTTGGCATAGCTGCATCCTCTGCAGCTGCTGTTGGCTCTACCTGAGCTTTGATCTCTGACTTTGGGAACTTTTCCTGTTCCATGCCAGTTCTTCTCCTTAAGCTGGTCATGTTCTTGAAGAGCTGGCTGAGGAAGTTAAAGGACAAGGAGTGGCTCTTGCCTAATCTCTGTCTGTATGTCCAGCAGAAGAACAAGTGCAGAATTAAATTATTTTTGTATGGTCTGTTGGGGTAAGAGGGTAACAGTGTGTTTCACCCAGTCCTCAGAGATGAATTTCAACTAGGTGGAAGTGAAAAGAGTTTTCAAAGATTTTGGTATTGTTGTGGGGAGTTTTTTACTTTGTTTTGTTGTTGTTGTTGTTGATTTTGTGTTTTGTTTTTTTAAGTATCTGGCAACAGAATGTTTTTCCATACCTTAAGGATTTTATGCCTCTGTGAAGCTGTGGAGTTTTTCAGTATTACTGAGCACACCAGGTTGCCAAGCTGTTGACATCTTCCTACTTTTTCCTGTCAGTGAGTGCCCAGAAGCTTTTTGCTGTCTCAAAGGCAATTTTTTTACTGAATATTAAGACAGAAAATTAGTGTTAATTAGAACTCCAAGCATTTAGGTCAGGCCTAGGTCCTGTCTTTGTTACTCCTTTGCTTTCTGGCCCATCATAGGTTTCTCCAGCTCTTCAAAAGTGTTTTTGTCACAAGGTGTGGGTGAATGTTGAGTCCTTGTGACTGTTGCTCAGCCTGTAGCTCCAGCTGTAGCCTCCTGAAGGCCTTGTGAAACTCGCTCAGTCCTTTGTGCCGTGCCCTCTGTGCCCTGGCATGCTCAGTTGTCCCCAAGGCAGAGAACAGTTCAGCCTCCCTCAGTGTAGGTCTGTGACCCAGTAACCATTTTAAAAAAAGAGTAGCAGGAAAATGGTAATACAGTCAAGCTGTTTCATTGGAAAACACATTAATATCCTTGTGCTTACATATTTGGAGCCATTTAATTCTTTACAAAAAAAGAGAATGATGTGAGAACTTTAGGAGTAGATAATGGCTGTGTGTGCTTCTTCCCAGGATAGTGCTACCAATTCCACTTAACCATGAGCTTTAAGGGGCATCTTACTTTGAGAATTTTCCTTGAGTTTCTGCCCAATCTGGAGACAAGTAAATTTTCACCTGCTGAAATGTTGTATTTTAAAAATGCAGTCAGCTTCTTTACTAATTTCTTACACGAGCTTGGTCCATTTTGCTGTTAACTGTTCAAGGGGATTTTAGGCTCTCTTTCAATGATGATTTTTAATGGATTTTATTTAGGCTTTTTCCTTTCAAAGTCACCCTATATTCATTGAGTACTGCCAGTCATTCTCTACATTTCTGTATTGTATTCTGTATTCTCTACAATTCTGTATTGTAATTCTAGAGAATTGCAGTAAACCAACCACTTACAAGTACTTACGTGGAATTTTAAAGAAACAAATAGCATCTCACCGTTCTCAAACCCCCTCAGACTGTGGGATATCATTGCAGATGTTTGCAGCCTGAGTCCATGTGGTCCTGGACAGCTCTCTCTGTGCCTGACTGTGCAGTAAGGAGATGCCTTAAAGCTCTGCTGATCTGGGATTCTGTCACAACAGGAAATCTAAAATGCCCCCTCTCCCCCAACACCAAAGAAAATTACCCAGGAGAATTTGGAAAATTACCTGAAATTACCCATTTGTGTTTCCAGCGCTAAAGTATATGCATCAAAAGAGCTCATACCTCTCACTATCACATTTAACAATTTTCTCAAAGTTTGCAGAGCCTGGAAGATAGTTTGGTTTTTTTATAGGGAGAATAGGGAGTAGTTTACCAGTAAGAGAATAAATAGTTTTGAAGGGGATAAATGGTGAAGTTGAAGGAGGGGATAAGTAATTGATCTCAACAATCAAGTACCAATGTTCTTATTTCATTTCTGGCAGTAAAATAAGGTTTTGTTGTGGTGTAATAACACAGAAATTACAGTAGGTGTATCCTAATCTTGGGCTATGCTTGGCAACAAAGATTATTTATATAAGGGTACCTTGGGTCACTCAGAAGATTTAAAAATAAAATGAAAAGGATTTAGTTTTAACAGTGTAAAGTGACTTGTGAAACCTTTTGAAACTAGCTAACATCTGTTTGAAAAAATAATTCTTTCAACAGTTTATAAAGTTGCATTTCATCAAACCTGAGTGTGAAGACTTAATTTGGAATAGATGCCCCAGTGGACTGACCAGATAAGTTTTATCATATAAACAAATGGAGGGATTTGAGAATCAACACATACAGCTTCAAGTTTCATTGGAAAAATCAAAGCTTTATTATTCAGCTTTGTTTACAAGCTGTTAAGCTTGTTTATTAAGATTTCCTGGACAAAGGTATGCTTTGGAGGGAGAGGGCAGTTCCCAGTTAAACCTGTGATGCCACATAGCAGGAGAAGGACAGATCAAAGTGGGGGGGAAAAGTTATTTTAGAAATAGATGTCTTAATTAAAATTGATTCCAGGTATGTGAATATTTGTTTAGTTTACTAATGATCCTAATGCAATTCCACCCCTTGGATTATGGATCTTATTTGCACATTCACTAAGTAACAGTGAGGCAAATACATAGATCTCCAGATCTCACTATTTATTATCTCTGTGCTGCAATTGCTTCTGTTTTGGATTTTTCTAGATATTTGCCATCAGCTAAGGTGGTAGCTTAATCTGGTTGCCTCATTTGTCTGAGGGAGAAAAGCTGAAACATAAAAGCAGAAGTAACTCCTAAAGGGAGAAAAACTGACCTGTTGAAAGGAACATGTGGATTTAAAGCTTGATTCAGTTCACTGTAAGTCAACAAGTAAACCTCTAGGTTGACAACATTTTATATTATTTATTTATATTTATAAATATATATTTAAATATCTATAAAATGAGATGGTTAGTTGTTTATCCTGATCTTTAGATGGCATAGAGGCCAGGGGAACAAGGAGGATGGGAGGAACCCCATAATACTGACATGGTAGGTTGGGAGTGGAGGAAGGTGGAAGCAGGATAATGATAAATCCATGAAATGGCTAGGCCTTCTGAGGTAAAACCAAATTATTAAAAACCTGATTTGGCATCCTGACACAAATTCCTTTTACATCAGCAATTGGGAAAATAGCTAGTTGTGAAGATCAACAGCAGTATTGAAAACAGTAACTTTGTTGGATTTTAACAAGGAAAAGAATTGGATTTGATTTCATTCAGAGGTAGAGCCATTCCCAGGTACTTTACTGGAGTCAGCAGATACAGCACTGAAAATGCACTTTATTGCTAAAACGACAGCACTCAAATTCCAGTGCTGGTCTTGTGTGTGTGTCCACATTGTTTTTACACTCTGCTGTTTATCAGAGGCACAGTGAAGATGTCCAAGTCTGCAAAACACTTGTCCAAAACAAAAGACTTGAAAAGTAGGGAAGCAGTTTGTGCACTAAATAATGGAGTGAGTTTCCAGGGATTTGAAGCATCTCCCCACCAGGTGTGACATGCATTCCTCTCACATAGAATAAAAGCTTTATAGCTAAATCACTGAGCTGTACAGGTCTGGTCTCTGCACTGATAAATGTGGCCCTGAATGTGCCCTTGGTTGAGTTGATGTATGAGGGCTGGGTTGTGCTTATGAACCTTCCTCTCCTGTTTGTCATCTTCACCTCTGGCTGTGCTTTCCCTTTCCCTGCTGGAAAGAAATTTGCTGTTGACTTCTCAAGATCTATGACATTGCACTAAGGTGCTGATAAGGAATCCAAAAAGACTTTGGCAACTGATCCCGTAGAATTGTTTCCGGTTAATTGTCATTAAAAGCAGCACAAAGGGATATAATCAAATAAAAAGAAAATGCACGTTTAATATAATGAGAAACTTTAAACAGTTGAACAACTAACTCTTTAGGAGCTTCTCCACACTTAAACAGAGTGCACCAACCTAGAGTAACTGATGCTGATAAACATCATTCTCTAAGTTGCTGTGAAATTTAAAAAAGGAAACAGCATATTACTTAAAACAGCTTGGAGTTAATCACAAAGATGTTTTACATTTGGACACTGGCTGTAGCACAGCAGAAATCCGTGTGGAGTGGCACAGATGAGTGTGGCAGGGCTGCAAATGAAGGGATGCTGCTGTAAATTGTTGTTCCAGTAGTTACCCACAAGGTGGGGGAATGGACCTTTGTATTTCACTGCTGTTGTCTTGCATCTTTCCTGCCCCCCTCCTCCTGCCTGGGTTTTAAAATCACCTGCTTGATGTGGTCAATGCAGAGCATGGAGCAGTAAATCAGAGCCTGTCTGGGGCTTTTCAAGCTGTAGATCCAAATCTGGAGTTTTACAAGTGTTGAAAAAACACTACAAAAATCATTCACATGTTATTTCTTATTTGTACACAGTGTAATAAATTGGTGCAGATTTCCATGGGTGCTGATTTCTTTAGTGGGGAATGTTTTAGTGTAAAAGCTTTTCTGTGTGGTTTTTACTTATGTGTTCAATCTGTTAATGGTATTATTGATCTGTAGGTGGCTGTGTAACAGGCGGTGTCATATTTTCCCTCTCTGTATCTGATAAATTCAGGGAGATCTAAGGCAGCCCAAGAAGCCATCAGAGGACTCTTTAACAGGGTTGTGTACTTTGTGCTGTTTAGCTGATTTTTTCTTAGTACTTTATAGTAGATACTGCACCTGTTTTAAATAGTACTAAAAATCTAAGAGTAATGCAAACAAAACAAAAATTAAAGATTCAAAATATTATTCTGTATTTTGGTCATGACTTCTGCTTCTTGCTTTAGAGACTGCCACAATGAGCTGCTGATAAAGAGTCCTCACTCAGCTTGTGTGGTTCAGTTTTGGGAACCATTCTCACACCCCTGAGCTTCCAGGGCTCAGTCATGGATGTTCCTTTGCAGCATGCAAGAACTTCAGATGCATAAGCTCATTTGCCCTTTTTGTGTCTGTATTGTTTGTTGCAAGTCTCTTTCTTTGTCTGGTGTTAGGATCCTTTCCAGTTCCTTCTTTCTAAAGATCTCTTCCCAATTCTTTGCAAAGCAAGGCTACCTAAATGTTTCATAATTTGGCTGGATTTTTTACAAGCATAAAAATATTTAGTGAGAGAAAATATTCCTGGAAGGGCATATGGGAGAAAAGACAGTCTTGATTGTAGGGGAATTAGACATTCTAAACCAGGTTATTTCTGGTATTGTCAGGTAAAGAGTGCTCTGTGCTGGGTTCTGAGGGCTGCTCACATCCTCCTGCCATCACTCACAGTTTCCTAACCTTGGAGCATTTAGGGCTTGCAGGCCAGGGCTGAGAGCTGAGGAGAAGGCAGGAAAGAAGGAAATGAGGCACTGGGAATGAGATTGCTGCCCTACTCCTTTTGTAGAGTCTGCCCAGCTGCTCTCATCCTAGCCAGAAGGAGAAAATACCTTGGGACTCTGTGGTCCAGCTAATGTATCTAGCTTAGCCAGAAAGTAACAAAGGTTGTATTTTAGTTCCCAGTTTGGCTTTTTTATTCAAAGAATTCTGCTGGACATTGTGCCTGGGTTAATATCTGCCCTTTTTTGGGGAAAAATTAAGGCTTCCATTGGCACAAAGACAAACTGAGCCAGCTGTGGTAGCGCTGACACACTTGGGATAACCTGAGTAACAAATTCTGGGTGGCCTCTCGTTTCCTTCTAATAATTTCTTTGGCTCATTCCTGACTAATCTAGTGACATTTGAAGGATTTGGGAGCTTAGAACAAAGGAAAAATGGAGAATGAAAAGTGGAGAAACCTGAACAGGCCAAGAGACTTGAGAATGGTGTTCTGACTCCAGTACTTGCTCTCTGTGATCTGTACTCACAAAGTTTAAAACCTTAACATAACCTAGGTAGCAGAAACATTTATATTTGACTTGTAAGATGTTCTTTAAAACTTTGCTTTAGCTAGAGGTAACCTTTTTTTGTTTATAGATAAAAGTCAGTGGAGGAGTTCTTCAGGTTTGCTCTGGAGATGTGTTACATGTTCTACCTCTTGCTCTTATGTTGCTGTTTCATTGCTAAAGTTAGAAATGCTAAAGAATTAGTACATGTTTTTTAACTCAAGTTGCATGCTGAAATGGTGACTTTCATTTGAATGAAGTTTTAATTGAAAAGTGACTCCTTTTTAAAGTATTTCCATTTTTGTTGACACTGAAGAATTGAGTACCAGAAAAGAAATAAAAAAAAATTCATCTGGAATCTGAAATAGTCTGGTTTTGAAGTGTTCCAGTGTTGTCTGATACAAGGTTCAGAGGCTTCATTGGTTCTGTTCTTTTCTGTGTGCTGAAGTGTCACAGTCACATTTTCTGGAAAAATCCCTTTGCCCAGGATTCTTCTCCTGGGAAGCTGAGAAGCCTCAGAGAAAAAGAAAAACAATAATTATCTGATTTGCTTCTCCTGTCTTTTGCTGCTTTGGAATGTGTTTGGAGATTATTTATCCAACAGGTGATTGTTTCATTGGTTTTCTGTGAATTATTTTGACTCTTTGGCCAATCAGTGCTAAGCTGTGTCAAGGCTTTGGAAAGAGTAATGAGTTTTCATTATTATCTTTTTAGCCTGTAAGTATCTTTTCTGTACTCTTTAGTAGAGTTTAGTTTAGTATTCTTTAATATAATATAGTATCATAAAATAATAAATTAGCCTTCTGAGAACATGGAGTCAGATCCATCATTCCCTCCTTTGTCAGGGCACCCCACAAATACAGTACTGAGCTCTGTGACCACTTCTGGGGCACATCAATAATGCTCCCTCTGGCAGAGTGGACTCCACAAAATGCCCCAAATCCAGAGGCAGGAGCAAAGAGAGGAGTGTGAAGTTCTAGCAGGGAGGCTGTTGGCAGGCAGGCTGTTGATCAGTGCAGCAGCAGATACTCAGGTGTGGCATTTCCAAAGGGCCCTGCCAGATGAGCACCAAGCAGGCAGCTAAAGCTCCAAGTCCTTGCAGTGACATTACTCAAACAGATGCCAGTGGGCAGTAAACAGGCCATGATTTAGGATCCAGTCAGCAGTGCACCTAGTGAAGATAAATTGATATAAAAGCTTTGCAGGATGAAGTCTGTCCAAGCTGTGAGCATACCTGTGCACTTGGGAGCAGGGCAGCTATCCACTGGCTTTCTGAGGGGATTTGGGAACAAACCCTCTTCACATTTTATGTTTATAAATACACAAAGGAAATGGTGGGAGAGCACAGCGTGGATCTGAACTTCTAGCAGTTCAGTTAAGAGACTTATTGTGCATTTTTAGTGGAACCTGGAATAGATTCAGTTTGTGAGACACAAAGCAATACAGGACAGAGGAATGGCATTGTCCTTGTAACACAGGTGAATGCTTTTATTACCAGCTTTCTTGAGAAAATATGCTTCTCTTTAAGCATCCAGGTGGAGATCATAGCATAAGTGATTGCCTGCATAATTTATTATTCAGCTGTTCCACCAGGCCTACCCTGTTACAGGTGAAAAGGGCTTGGGAAAAACCTTATAATTAAGATAATTATAAACCCCATTTTTAGCATTCACTCGGGACTAAAATGGGGAGGGGAAAGCACAATATAGTCTCACATTTCTTTCATAAATTTACAGTAAATGTTGGAAGAGTGGATCATAGGGAAAATGACTTCTGTATTGAAACTTGTAAACACCAAAAGATTTGTGTGAGTGGTGAAGGTGCCATGCTAGTGAGTACTAATTCCTATAGTCTGTATTAGAATAGAGCAGTGATGTTACAATATGAAATTAAGAGAGTTTTATGTCTTTTGCAATCCTGTCAGCTTATAGAAGCTAAGTGACATACAAGATGAGGTGGCTGAGACCTCCCAAGAAGTTGTGACAAGAATAGTGTATTATGGAGCATAAAACCATTTTGAGCTTGGAACATTGGAAAGCTGTGAGAGTAGCAGACTTCAGCAACAAGACATATGGAAGGTATCTTAGCCACTTGATAAGCAATGCTGGAGCCACTGATCACAATAATTTAAGGTTTCCTTTCCCAGGTGGTTGACTTAGGCACTTGCTTTTCACTGGGAAAGGCAGAGCTGGGGATGACAGTGCTACTTTGGGGTTGGTGTGCCGTTGCTAACATTGACTTTGAGGGTGTCTTACAGCAGGGTTTTTATGTGCTTTTTAAAGCCTCACCCTTAAACACTCTGGCTTCCCATCTGGCAAGCAGGATTGCAATGCTTTTGTAAATGACTGGTATTTGATGTTTAAAATTGTCAAGTAATCAAATGTAATTAATGTAGATACTGTTAACTCCTGTTAAATCTCTGTTCAAGTGATTCTGTGCATTGACAGAGCACATATGTCAGTAACAAGGAATGATAGATGTTTGCTGGTCCTTTGATGTTTCATAAACATCAGAAATATTAATCCCTTTACACATGCTCATTTTGGCAGATGCTTGTGAACTAAAACATGCCAAATATATCTATGTCTTCATACACCTTGCCCCTCACTTCTGTAACAATTAGTTAGAGTTCCTGTGGGGCACTTTAAAATACAATAATAATTGCTGCTCAATATTTTAATAAAAACATTCCCTGAAATTTTAACAGCTGAATTATGTCAAACTGGAATTTTTTTTTAAGAAATAGGTTTAAAGACAAAATGATTCTTTGCTATCCAGACCTCCTACTCACTTCTTGATCAGATCTACTTCTCTATTAGAGCAGCACACAAAAATTGGAATAGTTGGTTTTTGAAATGTTGTTTTTTCAATCCTAGTAAAAGCAAAACTTTCAAACTTAAGAATTTTTTGCAAAGCTGATTTGATCTCTTGAGCCAAATCTCTCAGGGATGGCACAAAAATTAAACACAGTGGGTTGTTAGCCTTCCAAATAATGTATGCAAAAGCTTAGGAAAGAATGTTCTTGTTCAATTTTCATAAATGAAATATTGTGTTCCTATTTTGTTAATGGGAGGGAAAGGGGATTAGTTAAAAGGGTAAGTATGCTGGCACATTGATCTGAAGAAGAGTTCCTTGGGTTGAGTTAAGAAGTGAAATCAAAACCAGAGACTTCTGTCCCTCTTCCCTCAACGAAGAGCAGTGACACGTGGATCAGAGCAGCAGCCTCCACATTCCAGGTAACCAAATGCTGCTGAAACTTTGCTTTCTTTGATTGTATCATGGAACCTCCAA
The DNA here is from genome assembly GCF_027579445.1 of Ammospiza nelsoni. NCBI lineage: Eukaryota > Metazoa > Chordata > Aves > Passeriformes > Passerellidae > Ammospiza > Ammospiza nelsoni. The sequence goes on from NC_080646.1 coordinate 19,369,406, forward strand.
AACTTGGTGGTTTTGTCCTAATGGGTGCTGAAGGAAAAAGTGAAAAAGGTATTACTGGAACAGGAAATTAGATTTTTTTCATAGATGGATTTTAGATTCAACCGGCTCCTCTTACATTTTCCTATTAAGCCTTAGGAAAAAAAATTGTCTGCTGAGTATATCAGTCTTTGAATGATACTGTGGAATGGAGAACATGAGGCAGTGCTGAATTCTTCTCAAGACACCAGTGTTCTAGAGAGGCTGGAGCTATATTTCTCCTGTGTGGGTGTTTGAGCATTTGAATTGGCCATCTGTAGGGACAGCAAACTGCTTAAACTTTGTTTGCTTCTTTGTGAGATATTTCTGTAACAGTCTGAGAATTAAAAGAGGAAATGGAGATGGCTAGCTCTTTCTGTTTAGAAAAGATATAATGCTTATCTGGAGAATTTTCTTAAGAACTTTAGAAGCATAGTAAATAAAAGCATGGAGTGTTTTTAGGTTATATTTAACATGAGAAATCTTTATTTTGTGCATTTGGAGGTCTACATTAACTTAGTTAAAATAATAACTCTGTGATAATAAGTAAATTCCTCCAAAGAGTTTTCACAAGGTTTAAAAAAAGCCTTAAACTTTTAAACCCCAAAAATTAGGTACATGTGTTTTACTTGTTTCTGTCTTCACTGCTGTCAGTGCTAAACCAGTGAGCACTGTTTATTATACCTTCAGTCACACTCAATGTGCTGAAATTCACTTTCTGAGCTATTTATTTCATATAAGAAAGCTGGCTTCTACTCTGATTATGCATAGTTTTCCCCAGACCTATTTCTAGTTCACAGTGAAGCTCCCAGCATTTCTCCTGTGCAGAGTTTCTACAGATAAATGTCATTAGTGAGCCATCATCATGTGTGAAAGCTCCATGGCCTGCCCAGCCACTGCTTAAGTTGAAAAGTTTTCATCTAAACCCCTCAATTACAGAGCTTTCTGCTTGTGACAGTTCCTGATCTATCTCAATTGCCTTCCTTTCCAAAGAGACAATGATTTAAGATTTGCTGTAAACATAATGCAAATGATGGATGGTACCTGCCAGTTGCCATTGTTTATCCAAACAGAATATTATGAGCAGGAAGGTCTGAACAGTCAGTCTGGGTTCAGTTCTGTTCTGGGCTGAAGTACACTGTGTGCATTTTCCCTCTTGACCACCAAGGAAGGTGTTTTCCATGGTGTTCCTTTTCAGCAGGAAGTCAGCACTGGCAGTTCTAAGAAAGAAGTTCTGATACCAAATTTTAACTACCTTGCAAAACTTCGTTGCTCAAAACAAGCCTATGGAGGGGCTGATGCTGTTAATGAACAGCATGGTGATAAAATTACTTTAAAAACAAGTTTTCCATGGTTTGGTAATAAATTCCTCCACACAAGAACCTTGTATTCTATCTGTGTTGTGTTGTGTTAGACCACAATTCTTGGCAGTAGCTCATTTAAGGAAATCCAAAAACATTGAGAAAGAACCAAGTTATCTTTTCTTCTGGTCATATTTATTTGAAATTTAGGTACTGTAGAGAGACAACTGCTGAAGCTAGTTTTATGTATGTGTGCATTTTTCCTCTTGACCACCAAGAAAGGTGCTTTTCATCGTGTTCCTTTTCAGCAGGAACTGTCAGCACTGGCAGTTCTAAAAAAGAAGTTCTGATACCAAATTTTAGCTTTCTTGCAAGAACTTTGTTGCTCAAAACAAGCCTATGGAGGGCCCGATGCTCTTAATGAATACTGATGATAAAATTAGTTTAAAAACAAGTTTTCCATGGGTTGGTATTAAATTCCTCCACACAAGAACCTTATTTTCTGTATTCTGTGTTAGACCATAATTTTTACAGTGGCTCATTTAAGGAAGTCTAGAAACATTGAGAAATGACCAGAAGAAAAGATAACTTGGTTCTATTTACTTGAAATTTAAGTACCATAGAGAGGCAACTGCTGAGCAGTTATTTTTGTGAAGGTCCACATTTCTGTTGCACATAGGCAGCAGGAGTGGAAGCTGTCTCAGGCAGACATTGTTCCACATGGAACGATCTGTTTGTAGAAAATATCTTCCAGGCTGGATCCTGCACTAGCCTGAGGAGCAAAGCTAGCAATCAGTTGCCATTTAGAGGGATTAAGGAATTAAATTCGGGTTTGTTTGCTTTGTTTTTGGTGAGTGTTCATGTTTATTTCATGAAGTTCAATTAGCAGACTGTAACAATTCGATCCTGGTTAATTTTCTATCAAATCTGTGAAAACAGGAGCACATGGTGACTGGGTTTGTAGGAATATGAGCTTTGGAAAACCTATCAAGAATTTCCTTATTTCAAGAGAACATTTGCTACAGTGATGGCAGCTGAATTTTGTATAATGGGGACAGTGCACTGGTTTGGAGATTTCATTATTCAGAATGGAGGTGAACTTTAAAACCACTTTTGTTTGTGAATAATTGCTCTGTTTCTGGTGATCAAGATACACTGACAGGTTAAAAAAAAAAAGGAAAGGAAAAGGCAATATCTTTTTATGAAGACAGCAAGTCCTACATGCACACCAAGCATATCAGAGCAGTGACACTGCCACAATAAAGCAAATACAGCACTTAAATTTCACAAAAGGTTTCAGCATTAGCTGATGCTTAATCTGTTACAGAAAGAACCTTTGAATTTTCTGCTATATTTTATCTGAGAAAAGCATGGTCAGAATTTTTATTGATTTTGAATAACGCCAAGCTGCTGTAGGGGAGGCACTAAAATGCCAGGTTCCACATTTGTGACATGTTGGGCTCCCACCCAGTGTATTTACAGCTGGATGTGAAAAATGTCCTTTGGTTTTGATAGGAGGAAAAAGGAGTGTTATAGCTTTAATGCAGCTTTCAGCGATCTCATTAATTATGAAGGGATGTGTAGCCATATGCTCAAATGGCTGACTAGGCTTGAACATCTCCCAGTCCTGCTGGAGCCCTTGAAGGTTGTTGAACTAAATGTAAACTTCTTTTTTCCTCCATATTGTTCCCCCCAGCATTTGAGATGCCATAAGGTGATCCAAGTCTGAGATCTCATGCTGCACTTTCAGTGTTGTTTTCACAATAAAGAGCAAGAACCCAAGTGAGGCATGATGTTTGAGTTGGAATCTGATTGCATCATTATAGTTGAAGCCTTCCTGAACCTGGATCTCAGAATTCACAGCAGCTTTGTTGTTATTAATGGTTCAGTAGGAGCTGGGTCAGCAGGACTTTGTACTTTATTTGATTATAAAGAATTATCTTTCATTACAGGCTGCTTTTGCTGCACCATTCTGCTTTCTGCTCATAGTTTTTGCCTCTTCTCTCCTTCCAGCTGTCCACTTTGGACATGGTTTCCTTCTCATTGTTACAGGTAGCCAGTAGCTATTTTGCCAATTGTCAGGAGCAGTGATACACCTAAACACACCAAGAACATGGCATTGCAGTTGGAATTGATAGCAGATACCTGGCAATTCCCCATGTACCAGTCAGTGCCATGTGAGTAAGTACTGTGATTACCTCAGGAATCATCCTGCTGCTGCTGGAGCTCAGTGTTTGCTCTGTTGTGCTGTCACCACTGTTCATGCAGCTCTGTGTAGGAATGTGTCCTCTGATGATGGAGTGACAAAACTATCCTTTGTCTCCTTGAAAAAGAAAAAAGCCCAGAAGTTTCTTTCCTCAATTAGCAAAAAAGACAGCTCATAGGACCTGGGGGACTTCACCTCAAACCTAAGGATGGCCAATTGGACAGGAGTCCAAAGTCCTGCCTGAGCAATTTATTAGAAAAAGAAGAGAACAAAGAAACCAATGGCTTTTGTGAGGTGTTTTACCAAGAGCAAGAACCTCTTGCACCTAGCTCACTTTTTCTCTGTAAAGAGTTTTGTTATTTTGCCTTTTATTACAACTTTTTGTTTCCAACACCGCCACAAAAACCATCCTACTGATTTTATGCCTGCTAAGGTAGCTGAGCTATCTTGGGTGTGAAATAAATCTCCAAGAGCTTATGAGACCTAGCTTGAGGAGACCCATATATCAGCTATGCTTGTGAACAAAGCAAGGAAGTGTTAAAAAAGTACTTCTTCACCTGGGTCAGGTTTCTTGTCCAAGGCACAGCCTGGCCCTGCAGACGGTGGGACTGGCACAGCCACATGGCAGCCTGGGGGCAGCAGGAGGCAGCCAGGTGGAATCTCTCCTGGGGATATTCATGTTCTTATTCAACATGCATATGAAGGTGCTATCTGGAAGCGTGTCCTAAGCAAGACAAGTTAAAATGGTTGGATCTGAAGGCTTATCCTAAATAAGACAAGTTAAAATGCTCTGGAAACAAAGGTTCTCCCTGATATTTGATGGGGTGTTTTCCTAATCAGCCATGATCAGGAGTACAGGGATTGTATTTTCTCTTTATAAATGATGTCATACATCAGAGAAATACCAGATGTTACCTCTTATTTTCTCCTAGTGGAAACAGAGTACAAGAACCCCAAAATTAATTCTGGAGAACAGAACTAAAAAAATATATCTGGAAATTAGGGATCTAGCCAGTGAACTAAAAGTCTTTTAGTAGATACAGACACACCAGGGTAGCCAAAACATAATGATTCTACCCACAAGAAATGCTGCATTTTGCAGTGTGAAAATTTGCAATATGTTATACCTTTTGTGGCGAAGAAATACAAATTTTGCCCCTGTAAATTGATGCATTCCTGTACAAATTGAAATGAATATGCATTAATGTAAATAATAAAATAGGCAGAACTTGCCATGAATTGGGGTTTTTTTTGCATAAGCTTCAAATGTGCCATAAATATCATACTCAATAGTGTTGACAATTCCAATAAGTTCAGAGGCACTGTAAGGCAAAGCTGAAGAGCACCAAAGCTGAGTGTTTCCTAACTGTTGTGTAAGGTAAGCTGGAAGATAATGTCACTGCTTCAGGGTGGGGGAGCATGAGGTGACAGTAGGATGAAGATTAATCAGCTGTGGCCATAGCACACCCAACTGCCTGTCCAGCACACCTTTTGTTGTAGGAAACTTGCCAAAGATGATTTATAGGAGTGGTTTGCATGCTCTGATGTGGGAACTGGCAAAGGACAGGTCTGATTTCTGATTAAAACAAAAGACATATTTGAAATATAAATTAGGCTGATTAGATAATCTGGTGAATAACTTGGAAATAGTATCATTTGTAGCTGTGGTAGTCTATGGCATAGCTCATATTCCAGCTGCTTGAGCAGCTATTTGAGTTTAGAGGTGCTGCAGGTAGGGAAGGTGTTATACAATGTTTGATCCCAGTGACTTCCAGCCTTGCTGACTTGTACTGTGGCCATATCTGAGCCATAATTCATGTTTGGCTTTCTACTGAAAAGGCAACTCTGAAGCTTTTGTTCATGTTCAGCAGCAAATCCAGCTCAGTTGGCTCCACAGTTGCTGCCATCAGTCCTCTCCTCTGCTGTCCTCTCCTCTTTTTCTGCTTGCCAGCATGCACACCAAAAAGGGCTGCTGAAGATACAATGCAGCCTTCTACTCTCTCTGTTTAAAAGCTATTTTGTTGATAGCTATTTTATACTAATATGTCAGATGCTAAGTATCTGTTCAGCTGACAAGGGCTGTTTTCAGCTGTTCTGATGGTGCCTGTGGTGTAGATGCTGGTGGCAAAGCAGGCAAAGTGACACAAGCTGTTCTCCATGTCCAGAGGGAGGATTTTGGTAAGTGCTATTTTACTAAATGAATCTTGATTTTGTTGCTGTAGCTGCCACAGGAGCCCATTACAGAGCTGCTCTTTCATTCCCCCCATCTTCTCCCACCCCCAGTGTCAGTGATCACCCCACAGGGAGAGGGAATCAGTTTGTCCTGGTCAGTAGAGACAGAAACAGAAAAAGCAACAACCATCCCTTCACAGAAGTTTTTGAAGGGACTGACTGCTTTCACAGCCAATACCCTGTAAATTAGGTGATGCAAATCTTGCTGGAGATGATAGTTATGAGGATAACCTTGTAAAGATTACAAGGTGTTGGTGGTGTTAAAAATGTGAGACCAAGTAGACTCCTGAGCACAGAGCTGGTAATCTGTTTATCCTCTAACTGTGAATAAATCAAGCAACACCAAGATGAAACCTTAGCTGGGCACACAGTGCTTCAGCAGCTTGGCTAAATGCATGCATGCACTCTGTTACTGCTGGGAGCAATGCAGGGAAAACATCAAGGAAGGCTGGAAAAAAAATGTTTTCCAGGTGTCTTAGTGCTCATTCCGCAAGCTCATCTTTTGCACCTGGTTTGGAGCCTCATGTCAAATCTGTTTCTCTGCATGTGCATGAAGGAAGCACACTTGGCTCTGGAGAGGTCAGGGGAAGGAACAGACCTGTCCTTCCATTTGTGCTCCTTGTAGCTTTAGAAAATGTTCCTTTTTCCAAAAGGGACATGGAGCACAAGGGGAAGCTGCTTTGAGGAGTCCCGAGGCTTCTCCTTCTTCCTGTCCTCTGTCCCCAAAAGGGAGAGAAAAATGCAAAATGCAGAGTGTCTCTTGGTGTTTCTGATGTGCAAGGCAAATTTGCAATGTTGTCTGGCATTTCTTTCATGGTGTATGTGAACCTACTTCCTTGGGCAAAGGAATCCAGTTCAGTAAGGACTGCATGCTCTATCAACAGGTATAAAAATATATAAATGAGAATTAACCAAGAAAATAATATTTAGAAGTCCTGAAATATCATTGCTTTCAGGGAAGATCCCTAGTAGGAATTTTTTTCCAATTTTATATATAAAAATATGTGTAAAAATGGAATTACTCATTTTATGATTATTTTAAATAAAAATTCTTGCTTGATAATTTAAATAAAAATTCTGCAGAGTAGCAGTGGCACAAAAAGTTTCTACGGTAAAACTTCAACAGTTGCTTGAAATGCAACTTTGCATTGTAGGTCAAACCTTCATGTGATGTTTTTGTGTGTATGTTGGTCACAATCATTAACTTGCAAGGTCCCTCAAATATGATTGCTAAAGGAATCTCTTCACAGCTAAACTACCTGTAGGATATTTTATTATGAAAAGATCTCAGACTGAACATAGACCTAAAAATCACTGTAATGCATGAATATTGTTACCATCTAGCAGTGTATTCCCTGGAGTTTTGGGGTCTTGGTTAAACTGACAATTCTCTGTATAAATCTGTATTTATATTTTAAAAGTGAATGAAAATATGATCAGAGATCAAAATTGAGGAAGCTTGAATCCTTACTTGGCCACATTTTTAAATACTCCTAGCAATACAGTTCTTAAAAGCATTGATTTGTCCTAGATTCAAACTGGATTAATATCTTAAATGTCATTCTTTAATGTGAGGGAGCAGTGGTGTAAAAATGGAGGAAAATGGAAAAAAATTAATATGTTATGTGGCTTCAGGTTTTTAACCAGCAAGTATCCTAATTTTCTAAGGAAGTTTTATCATTGGTTTGTGTCCAGAAAAAATTGTTAACAAGTGGAAATATACAGGATATATGAGGAGTTTACAAACCTTCATTTTCTTATCTCACCAGCTGTTTCTTCATGTAGGTTGTCCAGAGGCCTTTACTGTGTGATGCAGTATATTAAATTGCCTGAATAAGAGAAAAAGCTTACCTAAACTTAATGCTTCATGATTGAGAATCTTGGCTGGAAATATTCTTGGTGACTTTCAGGCATTCTTTTCTGATTTTTCTTTTGCTATTTTCTGCCATATCCATTCCAGATTTTTGGCTGCAATAAATTAAACATCTACTAGACTCTGTTTTTAAGAAAAGCTGAAAATCTGTATTAAATAATGCCCACAGCAAATGTGTTTGCCTTTGGCTTAGCCTCCAGCTTGAAGATTGTCCAAAATTTGATGTTACTGAAGGAACATGATTTCCATGGGTTTGCCTTGTTAATGCTGAAACATTTATATACACTGTGGTTTGGGCTTCATAATAAACTCTGGTTGTGTGTGACTGTCCCAAGCAGGGAATTTTCCTGGTAGTGCTGAAATGGATTTCCCAGTCAGTGAGGATGCACAGTTTCTCCAAGAGAGGCAAGGCCTGTCTGCTGTGTCATTTGGAGATTATTTCTGACTTGGGGTATTTTATCTCTGTCTGAGCCAGCTCAGTGGCAATAGCTGATCTGAGGGGGAGTTTCCTGTCCTGGGGTGTTGGCCAAAAGAAGCCAAAACAAAATCCAACTCCATAAAAAGCCCAGAAGCCGCACTGATTGCCTGGCCTGGGCTGGTGTGTTGGGTTTGGATGTTTTGAGCCATCTGACATCTGCCTTTTAATCAGTGTCTGGGCTGTGCCTCCCACATTTCAGCAGTGGTTGCTAAGTGGGATACTGACATTTCATCTTAGCTTTGGTGTATTAGGATTACATCATGAATCTCTCTGCCCCAGCTACTTTCATTTATCTAAGATTTGGCTTATTTTCACAAATGGGCATATTGGTAGCTATTGGCAAGACTTGGCAGCTGCAGATTTCCTTAGAGCAAAGTCCCTGGGTATTTTTCCAGGAGATTGTGATCTTCACTAATGCAAGGTCATTCCCACTTCCTTCTTTCTTTTCTTCCCATCCCAGCAGATCAACTTGAATAAATAAACTGAATTAAATAAATGATCTTTCCTTTTCAGTTGCACTTGATATGCCACAATGCTACATAATTTTCAAAGTGTCTTTTTTAAGAGATGCCTGCAAACAGCAGGGAACCCAAATGCAAGGTCATGTCTGTCCACCTTTCTTTTAAAAACTCTTATCCTGGAATCTGTTCTCCTCCAGCCTCACACCCTAAGGCTCCTTTGCAGGGGAGCTGAGAAGGGTTGTGCCTGTTGCAGTGTGCTCTTCAGGCTGACAAATATGGTTTCCATTGAGCCACTGCAAAGATATTTGGTACCTGAACTACTTCGAGCACTTGTGGACCATGTAAAATACCCTTGCAGCCCTTTTTGAGCAATACACAACCAGGCTCATTTCAGTAATGACAGTAATGGCATGCAAACAGAAGCCCAGGTGTGCCCAGGGAGGCCAATGGCACCTGGCCTGGAGCAGCCATGGCGTGTCCAGCAGCACAGGGACAGTGACCATCCCCTGGGCTGGGCACTGCTGAGGCCACCCCTCAGTGCTGTGTCCAGTTATGGAAGCTGAGGGGCTGGAATAATTCCAGAGAAGGGAAGGGTCTGGAGCACAAATCTGCTGAGGAGGAGCAGGTGAGGGAGCTGGGAGTGTTTGGGCTGGAGAAAAGGAGAAAACCTTGTCCCTCTCTACAGCTACTGAAAGGACGGTGTGGTGATGTGGGGGTTGGTCTCTTCTCCCTGGTAGCAAGTGACAGAATGAGAGGAAATGGCGTCAAGTTGCACCAGAGGAGGTTTGGATTGGATATTATAAACACTTTGTTCAGGGAAGGGGTTGTGGAGTGTGGGGGGATAGAATGTGAGAAAATAGTGCAGAAGGTAATCTCACACCTGAGGAGCTGCAGCTGCACTAATCACCAAAGGTTAGGAACAGGCCTGCCCTTAACAGGCACAGCTGTGTCCAATAAGAGTGGGGTAGCTGGGTGAGAAGAGAGTTGGAGTTTTTGGCTGTGCTGTGAAGAAGGAGGAGTCAGTGCTGTGAGGAGCTGCCCATGAGAAATCACCAAGAAGGTGTGGAACTTTTGCAATAAGGTGACCACAGTGGAGCATTGGAACAGGCTGCTCAGGGAGGTGCTGGAGTCACCATATCTGGAGTTATTTAAAGCCAGGGAGATAGCCAGGTGGTGCTCTGGGACATGGTTTAGTGGTGGGTTTGGCAGTGCTGAGTTAATGACTGGACTCTATGTCCTTAGGGGGCTTTTCCAACCTGAGCAATCCTGTCCTGCTATGATTCTAAGTGCCCCTGTGATGCTGTATGCTCTTCACCTCTCCTGCTGGAGAATGAGAAAAGGTGATACTGGGAGCTGTGGGTACCAGGATGTCTGCTGGTTCGCAGCCTCCTGATGCTCCACACACTCCTTAGGCAAGAGAGGGGACCCAAACAGACTTGGGTCACCTCCAGCCTGGGACAGGCTTTATTGCAGAGGACCAGTTGGCCAGGTTGTAACCCATCCAGGGTCTCACTGCAGCTCTGAGGTCTCCTCTGTGATTTTCCTGCAGTGCAGTACAGGTTCGGCAGTAAAGTGGTCATGAACAGTGATCTCAGAAACAGCTTCCAGAGATTCTGGAGATGGAATGATACATTCATTTTCTTCTTAAGACAGCAGCAAACTGTACGATTTGGATGAAAGCAATAATTAATTCAGAAAATGTTTTTAATCTCAAAACATGGCATTTCTACTGATTTCTAAAGTCTGAAACCAAGTGATAAGAGGTCAAGGAAACACCTGCACCAGGGACTTCAGCTATTTAAAGTTCTTAGTTAAAATAATTGAAAAAAGTTCTGGTAAAATGAAAAGTTCTCATTGGTATGAGAACGTATCCTTCTTAGGAAGTGACAAAATAAATGGCTGTTAATTCTTCCATCTAAGCAGGAAAGGGTAGTGTCACTTCATGTAGTGCATTTCTTCTGTGTTCACAGAGCATTTGGTTAAAATAGGAAACCTGGTTAAAAGGACACGCTTTAGTTTTGACTTGAAGTTAAACTAGTTTAGCAACTTTGCAGGAAACTCAGATAACTTTAATGCCCTGTTCAGGCATTGTTTACTTGACAGGCTTGTAACAGCTACACTGCTTGAGCTCCTAGAAGACAAAATTTGTTTCATACCTTGAGGGTGCAAAGTCCCAGGGCAGCAGATGGCCCTATGATTATTATTTCCAACCTGTCTTACCTGACCATTCCTTCCCTGTATGAACAGCTGTTTCACTCACTTCAGTGCAGCCCAGCCTGAGTGGCTATTTTTCTTCTGCCCTTTTCTTTGCACACAACATAAATCTCTTCTTTCCTTTGACCTGGCCTGCAGTTTCATCCACCTGTGCATGCCTTCAGCAATGTCAAACTCTTGCCAGATCTACTTCCCTTTTTCTAGATAAATTCTTTTGAAACTAAACTTTGTTTTTCAGCAGTGCTGAATAGATGGAGTCTTCACTTCTTAGATGCTCACCCTGGGAGTGCTCAGTGGGTGTGAATTTAGTCCACTTAGTGTGTTTTAGTGGACTCAGCCCAGTTATTGAGTGGCATCAGGCCATGAGTGTTAACCACTGAAATGGACCCACATTCTGAAACTTGCAAGTTTTTAGCTGTGCAAAGCACTTCATATCAACCAGTGAAGTTAATTTTGTGTCTAATATCATGAAGGTAAATGTTCAAATTAGAACACGTCAGAATTAAGATGTTCCCAGACAACCTCAGGTTGGCCTCCTTATGAGAAAAGGCACTTATAAGGTGATTTTAATTCTGTAATTACATACCTTTTCTGCAAGACCTCATTTCATTAACTATGCAGGATACTCAGAGCTCAACAAATGAGCAGTTTTTCAGTATTTCATTTTATCCTTATTGCATAGGCTCATGTCCTATTTACTGTGCAGTACTCACACTGTACTGAATATGGAAATAATGATTTCCATGAGGAAACTCATCCTTCACAGTTAAGAATTCCTTTTTTGGAATACCCCTTTTAGACAAGGTGGAGGCATTCCTTTTAGTTGTGGAATGGACAGCTGGGGTAGACAAAAGTCTGGTACACACTTTACTGGATGATGATATTTCCAGAACCTCAGTTACCCATCTTTTGTTGTTTTTAACTGCAGGGACAACTCTTGCAGTGTTTAACAGTGCTCAGATTCTGCAGATCACATTACTCAAGATGGACCCCCATAAAATGAAAAATAAACAGAAACCACAGAGTTGCTGCCTTGTGTAATTCGCACAGCATCACAGATTCCTGGGGACAGAGCCAGCAGCAAAAGCCAGAGGAGGAAACATGACAGGAAGTTTGTTCTTTTGTGTATGATCTTTTTCTCCTCAAGCTTTCCAGATTGTCTCAAAAAGGAAGACAGGGCAAGGGGATGCTACAGGCACCAGCTGTCTTCCTTTTTCTTTTCTGGACACTGTAATTTTATTCCCTGAGTTATCATTTTGTTCTCTGCTCCTGTCACAAATTTAAGGACTTGCGGATAATGCACACAGGCAAAGAAAACTTGCTGAAGTTGCACAGTGGATCTGAGCCTCTTTCCATTTAGTTTTTGTAGGAAAAAACCTAAATTTCCCATGGAAATTTCCCTGTTTTCACCTCCTTCAGTAGGCAAGAAGAGTCATGCTTGGTGGAACAGAGTAACTTGTAGCATAGCAAATCTCTGTTGTTGTTGTTGTGACTGTGTCTTTCTTTTATTATATGGATATTTCTTCCCCTCAATCAAATGTCTTGATTCACAACCCGTGTCTGGATTTATCCACTTTGAAACGCTGATAGCAGTTTCTTTTAGGTAACTTGAAATGCAAATAAGGATATATTTGAAACAAACTAATCCCTAAAAAGACTTGATGAAGTACTTGTAAGCTTATTTTTCTGAAAGCTGAGTCAAGTCTCACTTAAACATCAAACTGTCTTCCTGCACACAAAATAATGAGTAAGTGATGCTCTGAAAAAGCATCACCAGACACACTGCTGATTATGTTCTGTGGGTTTTATTTTTACAGTAGAAACAGTGTTTTACTAGATCTAATTCTCTGTTGCAAGTAAAAATATGTATTCCCAAAATAGGAATATTGCATGGCAATTTAAAGATCTAAGAGATAGTAGCTTTAAAAAAGGAGAAGTTGCTCCTGAAAATTTTTCTTAAGCTAAAATCTGGCTGGTTATAGGTATGTTCAACCTGTAGATCTGCTTCTCTTTGAATGCAGAAATATTTACCAGGAGTAGTAAACAGCTGTAGAACTGAGGGGGTTTATGCAAATCTGTAATATAGATGCAGTCTTATTCATTTCTCTGGAGGAAAACCCACATTTTTTGCAGAGAAAATTGGGGAGGAACAGATGAATTTGCCTTAAGGTTCTAAACAGAAGATCTGGAAATCATTCAGTGTCTGTTCTGCAGAATCTCTGGAAGTGATGAAGGTGATTAATTGCACATATATGTATGAAAGTTAGCAGGATCAAATTTGTGCTTATTTTTGATAAACATGGTGAATTGAACAGTCAAAGATGATGCACAAAGGAAATAGACCCATTTTAGTAATACAGTTGGGTGGCACCCTGCATTCCGTTTTCTTTCTAAAGATACAAATTTATATTGATAAAAATAAAAGGTTGTTTCCTGTAACAACCTGGATTTAATTTCCTGTATAGTAATATATTTGTCTTCCATCTGCAAGCCCCTGTAAACCCTTGCAGGTTATTTAAATGTGAAAAGCATCTGGTTCAGACCTGTGAACATGAGAGAACAACTTTGATGTTATTTGAGCTCTGCTACTGTTTCTAGGAAAACATAGTTAATTTTCCCTGTACTTTCATATTGTGAAATTATAAGTGAAAGAGCCATAAGTGGTGAAGATGTATTCAAGTTAAATAATTTAAAAACCCATAACTTTTAAAAAGAACTAAGTTAGGAAAACAGGACTAAACTACAAATGTTTCACTGCATGTACAAAGTTGTTTTTTCAGGCTTAGCTGTTGAAATTCAAGTGCCTGTTGAAATTCAGTTCAACACACATCTTTAATAAGCACATGTGAAAAAAAATTACAGTTAGAAATATTCTTTAACATAAACACAGATATTTTTTTTCCCCAGGAAGGACTAAGAAGGCTGAAAAAGCCATGTTAGATTTAATACCCTGCCTGTACTTAGTGCCTTGAGGTGATGACAGATAATACAGTTCTCACTTGTAGAAATAGCTATGGAAATGTTACAGAAACCATTAAAAGTGGGCATAAGAACTACATTTAGAATATTTCTCTTACTCAGCAAGCATTATAAATTAATTTTCACATTAAGTTCCATCCAGACCATAATTAATTTCTTTTTAGGACCGTAGATCAAAAATTGCTTTTGCTTTTCTTAGGAAGTTACAATATCAGAACAGCAAATCCTGGGGGCCTGATATCCTCCCCAACAAACTGATTCAGTCTGCTCATCTTAGCTTTTGGGGTAACTGTCCTAAAGCCTTTTCAGGCACAAAACCTGAGAATTCCTTAGCATGAAGGATATTCCTTAATATTTCTGAGGTCAGACATTTCAGCAGATTATAGGGCTACTCATTTGGCAAAATTTTGATATAAATTTTTGGGTATTTCTAGGAGTCAAATGTGTATTATCAGTGTGTTTCTTCTGAAAGCAGGTGACAAAGTGCATGGACAGGGAACTCTTAGTGTGTGGACAATAACTAAAGTTGGGTAATAGATTCTGGCTCTGTGTGTTGTCAGAAATAGGGTTCCTCCTCAGAATCCCATATGGAATTCCGTGGAGCAGCCCTTCCTGACAGGGATCCCCTGTTCCACAGGAAGGTTTATTGTGAAATCTCACTTGTAACCCTTTACAAAGAGGGTGGATAGATCCATGGGCTTTGTGAAGAGCATGTGATGAGTTTTTCATGCCTTCTTCATGCAGCAAAAGAACTAGAGTGGTTTCACAGTGTGAAAAAATTGATTATCCTAAATGAAATCAGTTCAGGATTCATTCCTAAGGTCAGGTTTATGGGCAGAACTGACAAAGAGGGGTTTTCTGCTCACCTGCTGAGCTGAACTGCCTCTCAGGTGCTGGTGGCTCCCAGAGGAATAAGCTCTGGTATTTTTGTGGGCAGAATCATGTCCTACAGTTTTATTTCATAGCCTGCATTGTTATGGGACAGCAGGGAGGAAAAAAAGAAATTCCTGGTTGAGGCTTACACATGGATTGTCCTCCTGAGGCGCTGCTGGACTGACTGAGCTCTGCTGGAACTGAGCTCGTTGGGTGCCTCTTACCTTGAATTTCATTAATTGTTCTCCTAGGATTTTGCTCATTTGAGTTAAAGGAATCATGAGCTACGTAGACTTAACACATAACACACCAATGTGTTTTACATGTCTGCCCTGACAAACACTGAGCCAACTTTGTCCTTTCAAGGTGCAGAAAACAGAGGACTGAATTAATAGGAAAACTCCAAGCTGAAATTCAATTCAACACAGATCTTTAATAAGCACATGTGAAAAAAAATTAAAATTAAAAATATTTTTTAACTTATAACTTCATAAACGTTTTTAACTTATAGAAATATTTTAAATTTTTTTGTTTAAATCCAAATGGATTTGTCTTAGTGGTTTAAAAGTGTCAATTTAAACCTCTCTTGTATTGCATCTGTACTGCATCAATATGGTAGCATAAGGTTGAGGTAAGAATTAAGAAGGAAAACTTTAATATTAGAAGTAATATGAAATGTAAAATGCAAATTAATATAAATAGGAATTAGGGAAAGAATAATAAAACCAGAACACAAAACTTTTAAAATCAGGGTTGTGAACTATTAAAAACAATTTATGTTAATGGAATAACATCAATGCTGTATCAATATGTTAGCATAAGGTTGAGGTAAGAATTAAGAAGGAAAACTTTAACATTAGAAGTAACACGAAATGTAAAATGCAAATTAATATAAATAGGAATTAGGGAAAGAATAATAAAAAGCACGACACAAAACTTTTAAAATCAGGGTTGTGAACTATTAAAAACAATTGATGTTAATGGAATAATGTGTATTCTCAGTTTTTTGAGGGAGAAATTCTCCTTCTGAATGGAAGGCCAGAGTGCTTGACCTTTAAAATGCCAGCTCTGCTACTGTTCTACCATTTCAATCTTTCATAAAGTGGTGAAAATGTATCTAGGAGGACGTCCAGTTCCAGAATTTAAACTTTTAGATTTCACAGGAGTGAAATTTAAAAGTTAAAGGGGAAAAATACTAGCAAAGATACTTTTGAAACTTAGACCTGGAGCCTGTGTTGCCTTGAGCAAATCTGATTTTAGGGGTAATTAGTTATCCTGGAGGTACCTGTTACAGTCATAGCATGGAGGTTACAGAAAGGCAGGGGATGAAACACAAAAACTATTTAAAAACTGTCATCTTAGCAATGCCAAACCAGTATTTGGTCATGTGTATTCTGTTAAACTCAGGGATAAACTTATATTCTGGAGAAACCTCTCTATGGGAGACCATATGGAAACTGCCTACAATTTTTTTTCCAAAGAATACCTGAAATAACAAGGCATAGCTTAATCCTCCCCTCAGCTTCCTTCTTAAAGTAGTTTTTCATTTTAAAATATTGTACCAAAAGAATTTAATAATTTATATTGTATTATCTATTTATACTATATAATATTATTTCATAATACTACCAAAATTTGGCATAAAATTTTTATTTAAAAAAAATACAAAAATTTGGTGGACCTGAATTTAAACAAGATGCAGCCTTGCCTTCTCGTGCCTGCAGTAAAACATGTTTGTAGCTCTGTGTTGGCTGCGTCTGTG
Source organism: Ammospiza nelsoni (assembly GCF_027579445.1). Taxonomy (NCBI): domain Eukaryota; kingdom Metazoa; phylum Chordata; class Aves; order Passeriformes; family Passerellidae; genus Ammospiza; species Ammospiza nelsoni. The sequence goes on from NC_080646.1 coordinate 19,385,800, forward strand.
GAAGGAGCTGCTGCTGCTCTGAGGAGCTGTGCTGCCTGGTGGGCAGCCCTGGCACCCTGTTACCCCGATGGACTTGAACTGATACTGTTGACAACGAGAAATGTGTGTTACAAAACACACAAAACATTTCCTACCATGGATTGTTCTTCTAGATGCAGCTCTCTCCAATTAGGCTCTCTTCTTTCCTTGTCTGAAAATACAAAGGCACACAGAACATCAGAGGCTGATAAACTGTGATAACAGTTGCATAATGACTTTCATAAAATAACTTTTGCCATAAAAATAGCTGTTCATAATTGCTTTTGGGATATTTGAGTTTCTGATTCTTCCTGGATCATTCTAATTACTTGAGGTACTTTTTAGAGAGCTTTTTTTTTTATTTCCTTTGGGCACAATGATAAACAGTTTGATACTCAAATGTGCAGATAAAACACAATTGATTACACAGTATTTTGTTGTTCAGCTGGATGCATATCACTCATGGCTGCAGGACAAGACAGCTTTGAATCTCTTGGGAGTTACTGAACAAGATTAGTGTTTTTATTCTAATATTAAAGAAAATTACATTCCCAAAGAAATCCATGTAGCTGGGAGGGTTTAAATGCCATCCTGCTGCAGCCCTGTTGGAGGGGTGTGTAGTGAGACATCCTGGCTGCAGGATAATGGGATCAGGCAGCTTCAGCTGTGGCTGCCTTGGCTGTGGGAAGGGCTTTGCAGACCCTTATCTCTCCCAGTAAACCAGTGCCATCAAACAGAAAAGATAGAATTATATCCTGATTTTCTGTTATCAGTTGTTGACATGCTGATATAGATTAGAACTTGTGTAACCCAAACTGTTGAGGGTTTCAGATGTGTCTGTTCATAACAAGTCAGTTCTGGCAGTACATTCCTTTTGCTTTGTTTCTTACCATGAGAAATGTACCATTTCCCTTTCTGAAGTTTTGGTTTATAATCCTGGCTTGGCTTTTTGTGATTAATGCTTGAATATTGCACCTCCATGCAGAAGGGAGCTGCTGAGTGCATTTGATTTATATGTGATATACGAGGATATGAGGTTTTGGCTGGAGTCTACACTTTCTTTTTCTTTTTTTTTTTTTTTTTTTTTTTTTTTTAAGCTCAGTTCTTACTTTAAATATACAGGAAGTCAGCTTATCTACTGGTAGCCACATAGCATCTTGTCTTTAGGAGATTTTAACAGTTTCTCTGGGATGTACACAAAAGTATTGCCAGCTTCTGGAAGTCTTCAGCACTGAACAATGCTGTTCTTTTACAGATTTTTCTTTTTGTTCTTTTCCTGCTTCCTTTAACAGACTTGTTTCTATGTATCAGCTTGATGCTTCAGAAACTTTCATGTTGCCAGACATCATGAAACTTATTGCACTGCCAAAATCACAGAAACACAGAATTGATAGGGTTGGAAAGGACTTCTGGACATCATCCAGTCCAACCCCAATATAAAATATCTAATACCAGGCATAAAGTATGAATGCCTTTCTTTTGCTGGTTTCCTAAAGTACTGTGTCATATCTACAGCAAAAAGTGCTTTTTGGTTAATGAATTATTAAGCTTTCTAATTTTTTATGAGCATCTAGCTACTGGGATTGTGCTAGTGGAGTAAGCAAATAAAGTGTGTTCACTTGTAGTTTGCACTGACAGCTGTTTTGGGAGCAATAGAACAATGAATGTTGTGCTGAAAATGGGAAATAGGAGCAGCAAAGACTGGCTGATACTACCAGGCTTCTTGGAAGTTTAAATAAAACTGGTAAGTGTATTTGCAAAGGTAATTTCCCTTCCTTGACAGGAAGAAAGTATCCAGTATATTTACAAACCCCCTTTTTCTAACAAAATGTACCTACCTCTGAAATCTTACAATAAGTGCCAGTGCAATTGCCATCTGCCCTTATTCTGCCTGCCTTTTCCATCTGGATACAAACATACTGCTCTGGATAAACCTAACTCCTTGTGATGCCTCAGGTTTAGCTTTTATATTATTCAGATTCTGTTCTGCTTTAGTGTGGGGGTCTGGGCTTCATGTTATGGGATGCTGAGCTCTGTGCACAGAGCAGGGAGACACAACAATTCCTGCTCTAGCTGGGGACCAAGGGCAAATGATCCAAATCGCAGGCCCAAGAGCATAAATGTGGAATGAAGAGGGAAAACAAGAAGGGTGGGACTGCATGGGCTGGAGCTGTAATTGGACAATTAGCTCCAATATGCTAATGGAGCAAAACTTATAAAAGTGTGAGACCCCATAACCTGTGGTCCATTTTGGGTTTTGCTGCCCAAGACGCATCCGTTGAGGCCTCTTAATAAATCCCTGCTTTATTCTTCAGCTCTGTCCAGTCTCTGTTCTGGGTCAGCCTTCACAAGGCATCACTGGTACCTCCAGCCCCCCTCAGCTGTGGTGGCACCTGCAGGATGCTGTGAGCTCTCAGGGGTTGGATCTGGAGGGGTGGTGGCCCTGTGCTGAGCAGGACTGGGTGGGATTCCAGTGGAGCTGGGTCCATTTAGAAAGGATGCAGTGCATGGTTTGGTGAAATGAGTTTCCATACCTAAAGCTGTTTGCAATGCCTGCCTTGGCATATTGCCATAATCCTGAGCATCTGCTATGGGGAGAATAAATGTACAGAGGAGCTTGTCTTGATGCCTTTATGTTTCTAATGCTGACTAGTTATTAAATTGCTGAGAAATTATTAAATATGAACTGTATTTTGAGCTTTGAAAGTGTCTGTTGGCTTTTCCTCTTTCTTATTTAAGAGAAGTTAGTTTGAGCTTTCAGTTTCATATGTTGTTTTTAAGTATTAAATTGATTTACTTTATACTCTCTGCCACAGTGACTGGAAATGAGGGTTCATTTTAAAATGCAAATTGCACCAAGGTTATGAGTTCCTCACCCATGGCAGAGGGTTCACAAACTGGTGCAAATATGTGGCTTGACAGTGAGCCAATAATTTATGTGACCTGGGAACCTGGCTGCTCATCCCTTAATCCTTCTAGCATTCATGTTTCACCTCTGGATGGTCTTGCCATACTGTAGCACAATGGAACATCACCTGTAGGAGAGGTGTTACTGGTTTTCTGAGGAGAAGGTTGGTGAGGGGTACAGCAGATGTGTGATGTACTCAGATCTGCTCTGACCCACTGGTGTTTTCAATAACAGATATCCTAATATATATATGTATATATATAAAACAGATATCCTAATACTGTTTCTGCCTCTGGATGTGGGGCTGGAAACCATAGCTATGTCTCATTGGGATGGCAATTTCAGGATGGTACTTGGGCATCCATAGTGAACCAAATCCTCAGCAGAGCACCCTGGGGACCTCTGAAATAGATTCTGCTCCTTTCTCCAGATCACTGGGACTCCATCTCTCTGAAGGACTGAGGCTTTGTTGGTATCAAACACATGAATAAAAACTATCGTAGGATCCATGCAAAGGGCTATTGAATCATCTCTGTATTACTCAATGAATACCTGCTTGAGTAAATCACTCTCTGACCAAACAAATTTCACCTGTATCTTTTCCTTCTGATGTAATTTGTGGTGCAGTTTTCAAAAGCCTTCCACCATCCAGTTCAACGTGAGAGTAAGGGAATGGAATCTGCTGGTTCAAATTAATCACACCAGGTTGCTTTTATACATAAAATGCTATATAAATAATTTGTATGATGATATACCCCTCCTCCACCCTTACTCTTCCACTGATTCCCTTAGTTTGCTTCTCTTTTTCTTTAAGGTAATGGTCCCAGTCTTTCCTCCAGTTCAATCTGGTCAGTTTTGTCCTGTGATTGAATAAGAGACAGGCTGGCCAAGAGACTGGGCTAGTGCATCCAGAATCATTAATTCAGTCAGTCAAACAAATGGGAGGCAGGAGAACAAGAAGCAGTGACCAATTGGTCACATGGCAGGGGATCTGCCCTGCAGCATGGAACACACTGAGCCCAGCCCCTGAGCTGCATGGTCACAAATGCCATAATGATTTCTTAGCACGGCCCTGGCTGTGGTAGCTCATGCCAGCCTGCTGAGCAAGCTTGGCCAGGCTTCTTGAGATTCACAGATAAGATTTATTCCTGAAGCCTGACCTACATGAGTGTGTATCTAAATGTGTGAAAGCTGTGATTTGATGGCAAGCAATGAAAGGTCATAGAAAAAGCAGGCAATGCATTTAAATCAAAATGATGAAGCTGGGTAATTTCATTAGCAACAGTTGTATTTACTGGAAGTCACAGATGGTGCAGTTTAGCTTATGGCCAATTTGTTAAGACAAAATAAGTATAAAGAAAGAAATATTCCAAGTGAGAGGTGGTTAAAAATTAAATAGGCACCAGATGGCTCAAGATTGTCCTTCATAGAAATTTGGTGAAAGAAGACATAAACAATCCAAAAGCATTTCTGAATGGGACACTTAGAGGCTGGCTGGTCCTTTTTCAGAACTAGGTTGAAAAGCAGAGCAATTAAACTTCCCTCATGTGTTAATGTTTGACATCCCAGCAAAATATTCAACGTGAACTTTCAAATTATTTTCTATCTGATGTGTTCTTTAAACTGAGAAAGAAGATAAATGGAATAACCAATAAATGTTTCAGCCTTCAGCTACCTTTAAAATAACCTCAGATTTTATTTAAGATGAGGAGAAATTTCACTGTGCAGTGTATGTTTATACATCTAGATGTATGATGCCAATACATGAGCCTTTATGCTCAGAGAAATGGCAATATTTTAGTTCTTGCTTGCTCTGGAGAAATGTTAGCAATTGTTACAGTTCCCTGATGATAGGTTACAGCCCTAGAGTGAATTCCAGGGGATGCAAGTTCCTTTGCTGGGTTGCAGTGCAATTATTTTCCTGGCCCTGGAAAAAATCACTTTCCACATTTATGCACTTTATTTATTCACTAGCACGTACAGTGAGTTTTGGGAGTCAAAAGCTATTAATATTTTTTGCTTAGTGTCCAGAGCTGCTAAAGCTGGTTGTTAGCATTGATGCCTTTGGACTCCCTTGTAAAACAAATAACAATACTGATTCTCCATGTTTCTGAGTGGATAACGTGATTTTATCTTATAGAGTGCCTTGATTCTGTTTCCCACTCACAGGCATGTTTTGTCCATAATAAAGTACAGCCCTGTGCAATACCAGTAAATTCAGCAGTCAAAAAAAAAAAAAAAAAAAAAAAAAAAGAGAGAGAAAAAAGGGAGTAAAAACATTACAAATGATTCCAAGGAAAAGGAGTCAGCATGTGCTCTCTGGTTTTATATGGAGCACCAGATATAGGTGGTATCAGAGACACAGCAGAAATCCCTTTAAAGCAAGCTGCATATATGGAACTGCTTTTCCCAGGAGTGGGAGTGGGGGTGGGAAAAAAGGAAAAGCAAAGAAAAACAGCCTTGAATGAGAGAGGCAGCTGGAGACTGTGTTGACTAATTAATGAGCAACATACACTTAAGAGCTTTTACTCATCCTGCACTAGCTTTGCACATTTTCTACTGCATGTTGCAGGCTCTGGGTATGAAAGCTCAGCAAGTGGTGCCTGCTTGCAGGGAAAAGGCTACACTTGAAAAAGATGGCTGTACTCACTGAAGGGAAATGAAAGCATTTACAAATGTCCTGGAAAAGCCTGGAACAGTCCAGATGGGGAACATGATTTGAAGACCTTCACAATTAAATGAACTTAAAGGAAAAATCAGAAATGATCCAGGAATAATTTTCCCATGTGCCAAGGTAACAGTAAAGGACACGTACCAACCACAGCCTTGCCAGGGAAATACAATCCATAAGAAAATTTTTTATTTGGTTTTGGGTTTTTGTTTTTTTTGTTTCAGCTGCCAGAGTTGCACCTGTAAACAGGATGGTGATTTACAAGCATGGCTTTGTGTTGAAAAAACACCATCCATGTAAGGGTAATAATGATTTTTTAAAAGTTATTCTTTAAAGACAAAAATACAAAAAAAAAAAAAAGGATTTTGCTAACCTTGACTAGAAATAGCACAGGCTCTTTATTTTATGTATCTGCAGGACTTTCTGTGTGGAAGGAGAAAGGGGGAAGGGTGGAAAGGCAGGCTAGGAGGAAATCAGGATTTTTAAAGTGTGCACTCTGAAAACTTTGTATTCAGCTGCTGCCTTTAAGTTATTGCTGCTCTTTGCAGAGTGGTTCAATCTCAATGCCCAGTCTGGTGCTGTGTTTCTGAAATTCTGCCCCTCTCTGCCTGAGTTAAGGCTGCTCTGATTGTACTCAGCAGTGGTGAACCCAGCAGTCCCTGCTTGGTAAATTCTGCACCTGCCACCCCATCCAGCACAGCTTGCATCACCCTTACAGGGATCCTGGTTCATAAACAGCTTCTCTTTCATGCTCACAGGCAAACCCAAATGTTCCTGACCTCACAACTGCCTTGGTTTTGGGGCTGGAGACTCACCCCAGTCACAGACTGTGCCGTGTGGGATTTGTTGTTACCTGTTTGAAGCTGTTCCATAGTCAGGGAGCCCCTTGTTGCCAATGTCCTTTGTCAGCAGAGTGGAGGGACAGTGGCACAGGGGGTGGAAAAAGAAAAAAAAAAGACTTATGGCTGAACAACAAGAAGAGTTGGGCCTTTGTAGGTGGTTGAACAAATGCAGATGCTCTGAAATTTCTGTCAACTCCTTGTTAAATGTGGTAGAAGCGCTACAGCAGAGAAGGTTTAAAGCTGGCAAATTGCATTGCAAGAAATTTGTAAGTGGAATGAATTTTCAACTCCACATCCAATTTCCTACCATAGCTGCTTCATGATTAAGCAGATCAGATGCTTGTAAGTTTAAAAAATAGTTGGAGGTGAATTCAAACTAGTTGAAAACTCTGATACATTCTGTATATCAGTAGAGAACAACTGAGGCTTAGCTGTAATCATCTGGTAAATGGATGTAACTCAATGTATGTAAGGGGTGTTAGAGGTGGTATTCCTGTCCTGGAGTTCATTTGTGGTTCCTTTCTGGTTTGAAATCTTTTATTATTTAGACCAGGTGTGGGTTGTTAATCCTTGGTATCCAGAATAGTTCAGGACAAGTCTTGATTCTCCTGTTTTTCTTACTGTATGTTTGAGTATGCAACAAACTTCTTTAGCTGACTAGTTTTATTGTGCTGCCTTGTTAGATGAATATGGATTTTTGTAGCAAACCTAAGCCTTTAAATGCTTTTATTATGGAGATTTTGTTTTCAAATGTCTGTCATCTGTCCCTGAATGGTAGCATAAGGTAGAACTCTTCTTATGAAGACCAAAGGAAAAGATAATTTCAGAACTTTGTGTGTTGCATTGACCAAATTTTTCACAGTTAGTGTTTTTGCCTGCTAATGGTGGTGTTTAGCTTGTGCAGTCAAAACTGAAGGGAAAAAAAAGCATCCTTGTGGTAGTTATAGTTATTCAGATTGTCTTGTGGGTAGTATCATAACAAGTCCCATTCTGTGCCAGCAGAATAAAACTCTATTTAAATCTGTTAAATTGAAAGCACCTGAAAGGAATTATTGGTCCAATTCATCATTCCCAGAGGTGCTTACAAGCAGCATGCTGTGGCAGGAACTCTCTGTTTATAGCCAGAAGAAGGTTCAGGAGCCTGACTGAGCAGCTCAATTTAGGTGAGTTATATGAAAGTTTTTTTCTGATTACTTTGCTAGTGTGTGGGATATGTGCATGTAGCTGAAAACAACAGGGGATTTCATATACATCTCATTTAGCTGGTGCTAGGTGGATTCTGGTGCAAGGAAAGCCTTTCCTGGCTGATGTTTAGTCCTGCAATAATTGTTCTGCTCAAAACTCACTTTGAAGGGTTCTTAACTTTGCATTACTGACTCCATTAATACCTATTAGAGCCAAGATTGTAAAGCTTTTCTTCTTAGGACACAGATTTACAAAAAGTTTTTTTTTTTTTTCCTTTTTCTCAACAGGTTAGTTATGGTTCTGTCCTTTTTGGTCTACAAGTATCAGCTTGATCAATAGAAATTGTATTTCTGTAGGTTTGGGTGTCTGGAGTCTGCTCAGTTTCACTGACCTGAAACCTGTAGCTTTGTTCTGTCACTGAAGCTCTGCCTGTGTGATCTGTAAAATGAAGCAGTTATCCTAAATGTCCATTATGCATTAACTGGCTGATGTTCACTAGCTTTGTGTTCAGCCCATGCTGATATGTATAAAACCAGTCCTAGGCTTAGGGTCAGAGGAGCATACAGGGCCTGGAAACCACAGCATGGAAAGCTTGCAGTTCAACCTTTGCTCTCTCAGAGGCTGACTCAAGCTCAGTTATATCCCCCCCATTCCTCAAAATTCATCCTAGAACTGGCAACATTATCTAGGAACATAAATGCTTGAGATAGAAAACCTTCATAAAAGTCACAATACATTTAATAAATAGAAATATATAACAACGTAAGTTTTCCAAAGTCCATGTCCATTCTATTCCATAGAATACAGTGTTTGAGAAATTACAGCAGCTCTTGGATGGAGTTAGATTGATCCAGGAAAATAAAATTTGTAGCAGTTGAAACCAGGTGGAAAACTATAGGCAGGCAGAATAGGGAGGCAGTTCATGTTCTTAGATTGGACTGGCACATTCTGCTCCTGCCCATATCTCAGGAAGGTTGATGGGTTAAAGGAGAAGAGTTCATGAAGAAGCATTTGGATCCAAACTCTGGAGAGACCTGGTTTGCTCCAGGGGTTTGTGAAGCCACACAACTTAGAGCTCAGCATGGCCTGCCAGGTTTGGTTTGCTCCTCCTGCACAGCAGAAGGGGACATTTCTTTTTCTTCTTTGGACATGTGTGTATTTCAATAGTGCAACATCATTTGATTTGGTTAATTTTCTTCAGTTACTTCTTTTTCAAGGTGAGAAGATGAAATTCATAATGACAAACTATACAGAAAGAGTTGTGTGGAGATGTGTGAGCTGGTAGATACAACAGCAACTAAGAGCTGTCAGCCAGCCATAAAAACTGACATGTGGTACTTAGTACTTTAAGGGCAATTTACATCTTCTAAGGACCATACTATATAAACACTAATTAATCTCTAATTAACTTATCTATATGTATTAGCCAATTAATCTCTAATTAGTTTATTTGCAGATTCTTTCACATTGGGAACTAATTTAGGTGAGGCGTAAAGCTCCTGGGACCAGTTCTGCTCTCTCCAAGAGGTGTAAGTCAGGAGGATGTATAAATCCATTCTAATGCACTCACAGGGTACAGCAGGGAAGAACTGCTCCAAGGAATGTATAAATAAGGCTCTTTGTGAGTTCAGAGAGAAATGCTGCACAGTGCTGAGAAGCAACATCAAAATGCTCAGCATTAATTAGCCAGTGTTGATGGGGTTTGATTACAGAGTTTGGTTATTTTTAAAATTTATTTCCTCACAGGGTGACAGATTACTAGAGGATTAAAGGGAGTGTACACAAGTGACTACCAAGCCTGAGCTGGCAAACTCAGCGTTAGTGCACCTGTTCTGAGTAGAACTGAAGCTGACTCTGAAGGTGACACTCAGGTCACTGTGGTGGCTGAGAGTTCAGGACTTTGGCAGTGCCCAGAGCCAGCACCTGCTCTTGGGGCTTTCTCCAGGTGTCCCAGAAGTCCTGTCACCTGGCTATGAGGGGAATTGATTTGCCTGGGATTTCTTTTCTCTTGCTCAGAGCAGCCACTTCCCACAGCTCTTCCAGCAGCAGTGACACCTGGCCAGGAGGAAGGGGCACAGCTCTGCTCTCCTAGGCCCCAGTGACAGGACACAGCGCCACATGGGTGTCCCAAATGTCCTCTAAACATGCTGCAGCATCTGGATTGAGTCCCTGCAAACACAACCGGCCGTGGGTGTCTGAATTTGAGGGGAGGGGGATTATCCTGTTCAACAAAGTGATGGGAGGAGAGTGGGCAAGGAAAAACATCATGGCTGGAAATGCCCTTCAGAGTGACGCTTCCAGTGCCCCTTTGGCCTGATGATCCAGGTGTTAAACTCAGCTGTGTTTTAGAATTATAGAAACAGAACCATGCCTGGTTTTCAGGGCTGGCAAAGGCACTGTGTGTTTTGCAGTTATCCTGTCTCCAGACTGCTGTGTGGATAAATGTGAGGGATAATGTGAGCAGCTCATGTCTCCAGCACTTGAGGGGGCTGTAACTGATTTGGCTGATCCCTGGTGTGCATTTGCAGTGTTCTTTGCTGTGTACAGGGCAGTGTGACTATTCACAGCTCACCACAGGAGCAGGCAGCAGCCAGTGTGCAAGGAGAAGGGAGGAAAGGTGCTGAGCTCCTGAGGGTTCCCATGAATATATTGGTTTGTGTCTTTGGGTCGCAAAATACAAATACAAAGCCTGAGCTTGGGTAGAACTGGTAAGTGCCATTTTATTTGCTATTAGGAGAGAAACAATCTGTTAGTTCCTGGAGAGTTCAAAAGGTCCTCAGTTTACAAGCTCCTCCTATCACTCTTATTGAATTAGTTAAATCAGCTGAAGCAGCTGGACTACCCTTACCAAGGCTGCCAAATGCTGACTCTGGGCATGAAGCTGCTATTTTATTTAGATGTCCTTGCAGCACAGAGCTGTCTGACATCATGTCTATAGCCTGCATGCAGAGAAATAGAAGAACTCCTATACATTTTTGGAGGCACTGTTCAGATTCAGTTGTAATAATTCACTGTGTTGCTTCAGGGCTTCCATATTGCTTTGGGCATAAAGCTGTATTATAAATTACAGCACACAAAGCTGAGTTTGACCTACCAGTTGATGCATAATAAACTGACTTAATTCTGAATATTAACTACATATTGTGGCCTAGAGGTTTTTTCGTCTCTAAGTGTAGTACTGAATTATACAAGAATCTTTTTCTCGTGGGTGAAACCTAAATATAAATACATTCCTAGTATTAATACCACACAGAAAGGTGCCAATGGCGGAATATTTTCATCCTAAATATTTCTTATGGCAGCAGAAAATAATTTCTGAATATTGCCAAGTATGGGACATAATAATTGAGACTTTTCAATAAGCAAGCATCAGGAAAAGCTGAAGCATTTTTGTAGTTGTCGCTGGGCACAGAGAAATACTCTGGCTGCAGTGGCTTATTGTTCCTTGGGGTGTCCAGACCTGCCTCTCCAACATGTATTTTAATGGATCCTAGCTCAGGTCTACAATTTTGCCTTAGGCTGAAGCTTATGGTAAACAATTTTGGCCTTGGTGAAGATGTCTCAAATAAAAAAAGATATAAAAAAAATCTGAGAATTTAAATTCCACTCACAGAATTTTTGCAATGGATCAATAATACATGATACTGTAATCTGTAATATACTTGCCCACCAATACAGCCAGAGATATGTCTTGAGAGACTGAACCAAAATGTGCTCATTTTATGTGAAAACATTGCTGCAGAAAACTACAGACTAGTTCTCCTGATTACTTCATAAGTATTTAACAAAACACAAATGATTGTGGAAAATCCTGGGCTCCTATATATTTTTTTTTAAATCCTCACATTATACTAAACATAAATGTGTGTAGATAATATACAGGATTTTCTATAAAGTCCTTAAGCATTGGGTGAATTTTTCCCTAAGAAGCACAATAACAATATGAGGTGCAGGTAGGTAATATTCTTTGTGAATTTTATCTCATACATTTTTATATATTATATATATATATATATATTTATATCTGGTTTGTATATATATATATATAAAATATATTATATATTATATACTGTATATTATATAATGTATATTATGTAATGTATATTATACAATGTATATTGTATATTTATATAATATAAATATAAATATATAAATGTAAATATATATATATGATAGTTATTGCTAATTTTTTTACTTTCAACTATTCATCAATGCAATCAGACTCCTAAGAGCTGTGGCTCCAATGGTATATTTTTGGGTTTGGGTTTTGTTTTTATAATTTCTCTGGTGTGATTTGCTGTGTGCCTCTATGCCAGCAGGAGGCAGGAGCTGAGCTCTGGAGTGCAGGGGGTGTCAGGGCTGATCTCATTTCCCAGGACAGTCCCCAGGGAAGCTGTGACCCCTGGACATGCCCGGATCTACCAGGTGCTGGATCCGCCCTGGGATCTCTAAATCTGCCAACTATTCTAAAAAAACCCCACACTGGGGCACTATAAAAGTCTCCAAAATGCTGGATGGAAGATAAAAGAGTTTGAGTGGACGTTCTTCATGATGGCAGCTCAAAAGAAGAATATTTTTACCTCTGCCACCCTCCTGCCTTGGAGGAAATAGAGAAGAACAAAGTGGAGTTGGTCTCTGTGGCATCTTCCTCTCCCCAATCTCCTTGCTGAGGAAGGAGGACCCAAAACACCAGAATGCCAAGCTCTGCCCTCTAGCAAGGTCCAGACATGTGGGATCAGTCTGGGTGGGCAATAACCAGATTTAGCAATTTAATCTGAGGCAATGTGGCCATCATCTCTCTTCAGGTACCACTAACACCACCCAGCTTTTTGGTTTGGTTTTCCTTCCTTTGAACACTTCAGGTGGAACACAGGTGATGCAAATTCCTCCTGAATGCTCAAAGCATTTGAAAAGTTGTGATTCAAGAGTACACCAAATAGCAAGTCATCAGAAAATTGTTTTTAAGAAAAAAAAAGCTAATTTCAAAATATTCTGAAAATAGTCTTGAATTAGCTTTTAGCTGCTTAAATTTCACATGCATACAGTGTTTCTGTCTGTAAAATTTCTTATAATATCTTATCCTGAAATTAAACCCAGTGATGTTATCTCATTTTCAGTAGAGTCCTGGTGAGAAGCATACAGCAGTACCTCCACACATTTCCAGATACACACTTCACCCATCATAAATATTTAAAATTCAATTATCAATCAAAACAACTGCACACTTCCTTTGAGTGATCAACCACTTAGCTTAAGAACTCTGTTTTTAAAAAAAATACCAAAATCAACAGCTCAACAAGTGGTTTTTACAGACTTCCCTGTGATCAAGCCCTTCTCTGTTTTGCAGAAGGGAGAATCACAGAATAGCTCAGCTCCATCTTCTAACAATCCTCCAAGCAGCAGCCAAGTTATGACATCTGGGACTGCTTTTTGGGGTTATTTCCAGTTGCAGGTATGTTTTGGAGGCAGGATCTGGGTTTTCAGCTTGGTACTTGACTGTAAGAAATGATGGTATGAATGATTGTATGGTTTTTCTTGTCAAGGAACACAAATATTCTCACACACAGGAGAAATATTTTGCTATGTATATGTAACCATGAGAGCAGAAAAGCTGAAAACTGATGTAGATAAAGTTAAAAAAAAAACAAACCCAAACAAACTTCTTTCATTTTTAGATAGAAAATGGGAAATCTATTTTAAAACCCCTAAACTCTGCCCATTTGAGCACTTCAAACTCAGTGCAGTTACTTTGCAGGAATGAAAGGTTCTTGGCTTTGTTTTTAATTCTAGCTCACAGTCACTGTTACTTTAAACCTGAAGCTTATGCCTGGCAAAGTTGGAGTGAAGCTCATCAGTGGCAGCAGGATAAAATTGTAGTGATGAGTTCTTGTCTTGGCTCCCTCCTGCCTGGCAGGGTAGAGTGTTGGTTTGTTCTTTTATTTATTACATGTTGGCAATTGCATTTATAAGAAAATAACAGCTGATATTTATGTGGTATCTGAATATATGTAGCTTGTTACAGTCAGATTTCATCTGTTTGTGCATTTATTTAAAATTGTGCGTGTGAAGCATCTGATGGTGTGGCTGTGTCTGCTCTTGAGTGCATTCCAGGAGGGTTGGGATTTCTTCAAAGCCTGGATGGTGAAGAGCAGAGACACTCTGCTGGAGTATATGAGGCCTTATCTTTTAGCCATAAGTCCTTATTTTTGCACAGTTCCAACCCAAAGCTCACACTGTGGTTTCCAGGCACGTGATGGAGTCAGTGATGCACAAAGTCAGCTCGTGGCCTCATCTTCTGCCTCCTCTTGCCAGAGAAAGATTCAGCAAGTTACTGACACTGAGCAGGTCTCACAGATAAAGAGAACTTGATGTTTGCAGAGCAGTAAAGGCTCTTTGCTCACAGTTGGCTTTTCCCCGTGCCTTGGGCAGGTCTGTGCCTGCCCCTGTCTGTGCTCCTCACAGGCTCTCCAAGAGTCACTGATGCCAGGTCCTGTGCAGGATCCACACACTGGGGGGATCTTTGGGAGATGGTCCTCTTAAGAGCCATTCTTGAGTACTGGCACTTGGAGATGTTCACAAATCATGCCCTAAAAACAACAGAATATGTGTGCATATACACACACACACACACATATATGTATATATATGTGGCATGAAGGAATCAGAAGTTAATCCAAGTGCAATTGGATTAACAATTTCCCAAAAAGTAATCATAGGCATTAGCTCTTCATTCTTTCACGAGGTTCTGAAGTTTTTGGAACTTGTTGTTTGTGAATTATCAAGAACTTGATCTGCATTTGTTACATTAAGTTAATCTCTGTTTCCAGTTCCAGAGCATCCAGGTAAGATATTCTGTGTACAGGTGGCCTTGAAGGCAGGCCTATTCTATCTGAATCCTTTATATAATGGAATAATAGAGGCTGTGGGGAGGGGAGGCACAGATTGAACCCTCTCAGCACACAGTGGGACTTTGGGAAGTTTGCTTTAAACCCCAGGCAGGTTCTCTGCCCACTGGATGGCACAAACCTACTCCTAAGAATTGGGCAGTTGTAAAAAGAAATGTGTGGGCCCTTGAGGTAAGGGCTTTCCTGTCTGTATTGGTGCAACTGTGAAGTAAAATTTGGATTAGATTTTATCTAAGTGACAGGTTGTGAGTCCCCAGGAGAGCTGTTGGGATGCTTTGGCACCAGCGTGGAGCCCACCAGTACTGGTGTAAAGAAGCCTTAACTTCTCCTTTCCATAGGAGCAGTAACTGCCTAACTGGGGAAATGACTTCCAATGGTGCTCTTTAAATGGAGCTGATGATGTAGAAAGTGGGAAAAAAATCAGAAATAGAATTAAGGAGAGCCTGGCACTGGAGGAAAGGCAGCTGAAGTTGACGCAGATATTTCTGGGGCTAAAACATTGCTGAGGGGAGTAGCTAAGGTCAAAGGAATATGGTCTGAAAGAGGAAAGATTCCTCCAGTTCCTTTCTGATCAACAAAATCCTGATCCTTCTTTACTTGCACAAGGGTCTGTATGACTCCTGTACATGCTTGACCTAAGATTTGCAAAAAGCTGTGCAATACCCTACTTTGGCAGAAGGGGCTGCTGGAATAAGAGCCAGGATAACTGTTACAAAAGGTTAACAAAACTGTGGCATTCCTTAAAAAAATCAACATTTTTTTTCCTCATAAATTGAAGCAAAATCCTGTAGCAGTCAGTTGGTAAAATATTTGCTACCTTGTGTTGCCTATAAAGTAAAATATTTATAACATTTATAATGTATTAGATGAAAATTGTGTGTCAAGTGGCACTGCAGTTTCCACAACTGCTGACTCCAGTGCTTGTCCAATAGCTCTGATTTGCACTCTGGTGGGCTGGTGCAGGAGACAAACAAATTCCTTGTGCAGGGTAGGATTGAATGTTAGACTCCATGCTGCTCTGTTCTATACCTTCACACCTTATTTTCTTCATCATGTCGATGTTTGTAAAATGGCAGCCACTGGATGTAGGCACAGAGTTTGTGGTACTTGGGGATGGGCACAGCTGTGAGCAGCACTGGCAGCAATGAGCCAGGGAGTGCCCAGGGGCGCTGAGCAGCCACCAAAGGGAGCAGAGGGCACACAGGGCAGTGCATCAACATCAGGGGTGTAAAAGGCTGGGCTGGAGAGCAAGAGGAGCAGATGCTGGCAGCCTTCTGCAGGGGTGAGGTGTTACTCTGTGTGGGCAGACTCCTGAAGCCACCTGTAGTGACTTGGTGTTACTGTGTTTGGGGTGAAGATCTGTGGAATTGTGTGGGGATGCTCTGTGTATGGAGGCCATCTCAACTGTGGCATGTGCTGTGACAACTGGATGGCTGGAGAGGCCTCAGTTATGTGTCCAAATATCATCTCCTACAATTCTAGATAGCACCATGTGCACATTTTTCTGAAAGACAACAGGCCTTTAGATGTGCCAGAATGTGGATAACTGAGATTTCACGTAATTATGAATTCACCATTTCTTCATTTAAAATTTCTTTAGCAGAGATTCAAAGGTAGCTCATAATTTCTCCAGGTATAACCCTCTTAGTAGTGATAATTCCCCCCTATCCTCATCCTTCAAGATAATGCTCAAAACCAGCATTTGGTTTTGAAATATAATCTCTTCCCAGGAACTGGAATTAACCTGTCCCTGAACCTCTTCTTGTTTGTCTTGTGGTGCTGTGACAGAAACACTCAGTGGTGAATATAGACTATTCTGCCAGCTGGAGGCTGACACTGAACTTCATCAGGGTAGAAAATATGGGGGAGGTGGAGATGGTGAGAGTGCTCCTCATGTCCCAGCCCCTGTTTAGTGTGGGTGACAGCTGAATGTGAGGCAGAGCTTGCACTACCACAATTGTTGGCTGTTTCTCAGCATGCCATCAGCAGAGAGATTCCCATGTATTTTTAATGATGTCTCTCAGCTGTTTTGCATGCAGCTGCTGACAATGCTTTGGAAGAGGCCACAGGCACAAGGAGAGATGTGCTCCTGGAAGGGACTTGGCTGGTAACAGAGTCAGGATCTCGAGCTGGGTTATGGATTTGGAAGTCCTCAGGCATTCTCCTGTGAGGCACTCACTCTGCTCTTGTGCCTGTGTCTGTGGGTGCCCACAAGGGGTGTCTGTGCTGTCCACAGGCAGCAAAGCTTCACTTTGGTTCGTTCACCTCTCTGGGTTAGCCTTGGGAGAGCTACAGCAAAATCAAAAATGCATATTAAGTTGAATTTACTTTTTAAATACTGTGTGTAAGCAGCTCAGTGAATGAGTTTGCACTGTGATTAAACAGTGTTTGAAGAGGAAAAGATGCTGAAAACAGCAAATATCCTGTTGAATCCAATCTACTAATGGTAAAATAGTGCTGTTTTATCAATTCCTCAAGACATTAAATGTAGGTTAAAGATCTTTCACTCTAAAGATTGTGAAATCAGAACTTCCATATTTATTTTGCAATATTATCTGTTTATTCAGAACAAGATTCTTGTATGGAATATTTGTGAATGTAAATGTTACCTTTAAAAGACACTTCATGATTTGGGTAGAGGAAGTCTGCCTACACAGAGAAAAAATGATCTCATGAATGATCTCCACAGAGATTTAAATGGTAAACTGGTATTTCTGAACTTTAAGAAAATAGATTAGGTAGGAATTCAAGGCTATGAAATACATTAGGTGCATTACACCTATAATTAAAAAAAAAAAAAAAGACAGAATTTGTTCCCTAACAACATTCCTTGTAGAAGGGAAAGAAACACCTTTTCCTTTTAGTTGCACAGCATGGTTCCAGACCTGTAAGCCAGACTGCTGAAATACAAATTTAGATACACAGACATTGACAGAGATGACAGATTCTCACATCTGGAAAACTGGATAACAACAATTCAGTTCATGTAGAAGGATAAAAATTATGCTTTCACTTCTGATGCATGGCATGAACTCTAGATGAGCAGATACAAATTTCAGCTTGTAGGAGTCTACTATAAAAAAAAAAAAAGAAAAATACTGGCTCAGAGAAAGTGCCTTTTGGTGAATCCTAAAAGAATTCTTATGACATGTTTAGATTTTTTTCCCATGCTGCTTGCAATGTTGATCATCTGTGGTGGAGTAAGTGATAAAGTACCATCTGAGTGAATGCTAATGTTTTTGAGCTGTCAAGCAGTAGATTATCCAGTTTGTTGTACACTGTGCACATGTGCACCTGCTACTTTGAAATGCTGATCCACCAGAGAGAATCTGGGCTGCCCGAAGAGTCAGCCCTGACCCATTTCTTTGATATATGACTTGGTCTGTCTTTGATATTAGCAAAGAGCTTTTGCAGCCACTTGTAGTTTGAGCGATAATAGCTTAAGGCCTGAGCACTGTCTGTGCCTTCCACTCTATTGTGAGAGTCTGTATACCACACAAACCCAAAACCAGGGAAAGTATCAACTTCAAAGGGAAAAGAAGTGAGGAGATAGGAGAAGCATCTTTTCTCCAATCCTCCGAGGTTAGAACAAAAAGCGATGTACTAAAGATGAGCTCACAAAAAATGTCAGACTTCGTAGATTTAAAATAGAAAAATGTGACATTTTTCCCAGATTAAAACATGTTAATGGGGAAAAATTGCAGCCATAATAAATATTGTATGAAAAGCTGCCAAGTAACAAAGCCTTGACAAACTCAGGAGAACAAGGAACTTCAGTTGATGCTGCCACTTTATTTTTGCATTATATTCTGTCTACTCTTTTTGTGTATGCAGAGCTCTTCAATGTCAAAAGGAGTTTGGCATAAAGGGCAGATTAATTTAGACATCACATTGATACCTGTCTTCTAGAACAGTGTGTGGCCCCATGTTGCTGCTACCATAAAGTATTACAGTCTTTGTGGTCTCATGTAGAACCTATATCCTGTGTGATCCCTACACACATCTTAATAATTTTCAATTTTTTTTTGGTGTCTGACCAAAAAGACTGGGAAAAATGCCCTGGCATTTACTGTCAACAATGATTAATCTTTTGAGAAGTGGTTTAAAAGAAGTGGTTTATTTCAATTTTGAAATAAAAAGGTGTTAACATACAGGAAATGAAGCAATATTATTGAGAGTCATTAAAAGAGGTCAGACTTTGTAGAAAGATTTAAAAACCAAATCCTTTGAATTGTATCAGTTAAACTTCAACTGTATCTCCTAAAAGCAGTAGATCAGGACTAATGCTTTGGACATTTAAGAGTGGATATGGGTAATTGACGTCCTCTTTGTGGAATGTCTTATGGAGCTTCAAGCTGCTTCCCCTTCCCTGGACATCAGGGTGCTATCACTGGTGGAGCTCAACTGGCTGAGCCCATGGTCTGGAGAGGGAATTTCTTGTCTGCTGATGATTTGGGCATGTGCAGGTTAATTAAATAACCTGAAGTGTGTGCAGAAAGCAGCCTTGTTAAAGGTTCAAACAGATGTTTTGCAAGCATCCAGAATGCCCCAGCTGCAGAGCCTGGATGGTCACTGACTGGTTTGCCCACCCTTGCTTGAATGGCTTTTTCCCAGGTGCTGACCCTCTGCCAGAGTGTGAGTCTGTATGTCAGAATGCTTTGCTAGTCTGAAAATTCAAAACGTACCTGGGATTTGTTTTCCCAGGCCACAGGAGATGGCAGGTTTCCCTCTTCCCTTGTACCTCTTTGTCTTGGTTTGGAAAGCCAGGTGTCTGCTAAGGAAGGCAGGAGCCTCCCTGAAATGGAAAAATGTAAACCCCCTCCCTCTGAATTGTTATAAATTTGAAATTAAGGGGGGCTCTCAGGCAAAAATATGGGAGCAGGAATAACAGTTCTTTATTAGGGAAGAAAATAAAAGGATAAAATAAACAATGCAGTATACCAAAACAACACTGACAGAGTCAGAACCCAACCTAACACCCTCTGGGTCAGGGTGCTGGCAGCAGTCCCATTGGAATTGTGGCTGCAGCCCTCCTGCAGTGTCTGGGGTGGCTCTGCTGGAGCAGGGATCCTGTAGAAAGGTGCAGTCTCTTCCTCTGAAGATCCAGGGAAAGAGGCAGCTGCTGTTCCTGTGGGGAATCCAGCGGAGAAGCCGTGCTGGTGTTCCAGAATCTCCAGATTATATCCAGGTAGGAATGCTCGGCTGGTGTTCCAGAATCTCCAGATTATATCCAGGTAGGAATGCTTGGCTGGTGTTCCAGAATCTCCAGATTATATCCAGGTAGGAATGCTTGGCTGGTGTTCCAGAATCTCCAGATTATATCCAGGTAGGAATGCTTGGCTGGTGTTCCAGAACCTCAGATTATATCCAGGTAGGAATGTCTGGCTTCTCCCTCTGGGCTCACATCTCCCAGTGGGATGCTGCCGTTCTTATCAGCCATGCAGTGACATTCAATAGCTGTTATCAGCAGGTATCTCCCCTGAGAGAGGGTTGGGTGTGGAAGAGATAAGGAAAGCTGCCCCCTGAACAGCAGCCAGCTGCCCTACAGATGGCAAATAGAACACAATTTGCTTGGCAATCCAGGACACTCTTCCATACCAGATACAGTGGTGATCTCTCACACCTTCCCTGCTCCAGTGTCAGTGTGGATCACTCAGATGTTTCAGCAGCAAAAAATTGTGCCTTCACTTCTGATGCATGACATGAACTCGAAATGAGCAGATACAAATTTCATCTGCAAGAGGCTACAGGTTCCTCATGTACTCTTTAGGCCATTCCTCCCCTCTTTCCATAGATTCTTGGCTGGAAAATTGCTTTGTATTTATTTGTGAAGCACTTCTCTGTAAGTCCAGCAGAGCTGTTTTAGAGGAGCCTGCACAAGTTTGTGGCAGAGAAATCCTTGAAGGATGTTAAACACACAGAAACTGCTCCAGCTCAGGAAACTGCTGAGCTGCAAATCCCTGGGGGCTCAGCTGCAGTCAGTGCTCCAAAGAGCAGCAGTTCTGCCTGTTCTGCATTTCTGCTGTGCCCTGGGGACTGCTTTTGGTCTCCACTGAAAGCAGGACTGTGACATGGGCCTTTGCACTGGGTGCAGATGCCTGAGATCAGTTATCAGCTGAAGGAACCCCTCTGGCATTTCCTACCAGGGTCCAGCTGGTTTCAAGGCCAAATGTGAGGAAGGCAGACCAACATCCAAAAGGGAGTGTTCAGGAAGACACAAATGTAGCTGTCCAATTGTTAAAATGACTTGTAAGCTGGACAGAGGCAGTTTTGTGGTGATGGCAAGAAGCAGTGCTTTGAATCCAAATAAATATAAGGCTATCCTTTCTATTCTGTGCTTTATTCTTTTCAAATATACTGTGCTGTTTTCACCTGAATACTGCTTACATGTGCAGTATTTGGTTAAAAACTCTGAGATATAGGTGTGTCTTAGGAAGTTTTCTTTCTCTTCAGTTATTTGCCTTTTGCTTTTCTGGTGTTGTGCTCTAAAAAAAAAGCGAATGAGAATTTTGTATTTCTGAAGCAGTGAAGTACAAAGTGCAGTCAATAGCCCACTGATTAGGAAATAATCAAGATATGGAGGTTAAATTTGAAGGGATTAAGAAATAGTGAACAAACACTATTCTGATGAGTATATAATATATAATGAGTATATAATATAATGAGTATATTACGGTAGTGCAGTAAAATACAGAAATTAAATTTCATGTATATTAAAGGCCAGATAATTATTTTTTTTTCTCAGTGTAGGATAGGGGAGTGGAAGGGGACAAACTTGTATGAAGACTATTTATTCTTCCCAGAAGTGTGCTGATATAATTCCTCCCAAAGTGTATGGACATGCTGTATATATTTTACTGGAAATACTTGCTTTTGTCCTGATACTTGGTAAGAGATGATATCCACAGATGTGTGAACTGTCCACTGTTTTCTTCTGTACAGTGAACTTGGAATCCACATTTAAGTATTCACTGTCTTTCTGAATTATACATGTAATAGTCTGCTCAGTGAAATTTAAAGCCATCATAATAGTCTTAAAACCCAAATGATCCAGATTCACCCCAGAATGGCTGACTGAGCAATTGTAATAGCACTGCTTCTGTGTGTGAGGATTAGCTAAATTCTGCTCCTTTTATCCACAAAGCTGGATGAATGTGCAGTGTTGCTGTCCATAGCCTTACTAGAAAGAGATCTGTCTTGCTCTCTGATTCTTATTTCTCTGGTGTACTGACTCATACCCTTCTTAAAATACCTTGTCAAGAACCCAGTGCAGTCCCCAGAGCTGAGTTTAAAGTCTGTCTGTAAACACAGCCACGTTTACAACATGGAGAGCCAAATTCCTTTCAGTGTGTGACAGCTCATTTGCATTATCTAAATAGTGAGTAATTCCTGTAAGCAGGGATTCCATTTTCATATAGAAAGTGTGCAAGTTTCACAGTCCTGTGCTTTGTGATCTTTGTTTTTCTTCTATTGGTGAGTAATGTAAAGTGGTGAAGGACAGACCATTACAAGAAGAATTTACAAAAGAGCTGCAATTGTAAGAAGAGACAGCTCTCTCTTTTGTACCTCATTGCGCACAGTTGAGGTTGTTGCCCAACACAGAAACATTAAGAAGCTCTCTATTATAGCTACAAAGGTAAAATGGAGGAGGAGGAGAGCAGAGAGAGAGAAATTATGCAGCACAGGCAGGGGAGCAAAGCCTTTTGATACTGAACTTTCAGACTCAAAACTTAGATTAATGAGGACAGAGCTTCTTAGATTGCTTTGGAGTACTGCACACAAACTTCATCTGAAAGGAAAAGGACACTTTCAATGTAACCTTCACTCCATAATTCTGAACAAGCTGCTTGCTAGTAGTGTAGAAAGCTTCAAATGTCTTCAAATATTAGAGCATCAAGCCAAACAAAGAAAGAATAACTTATTGAGGTGTTAGCACAATGTGAGTGACCTTCTTGATGTGACATTTTTTTGGCATAAGAAACACCTCCAGCAGATGTTTAGTAGTTAAAGCTATTTGAGAAGACTTTTCTGCACAAGTGTGAGCCAGATCATTTAAACAACATACAACAGGCTCTCTACCCATACAGGTAGCAGCAAATTTTTATGATAAGGATTTATAAGAAAAAGGAGGTGGTGCTTTCTGTCAGAAGTGGAGATGCAGAGCCTTTCTCTCCTGTCTCCCTTGCTGCCTGTGTGCTCTAGGGCAAACATACCTCATTTCTCCTACCTTTAAAGATCTGGGGTTCTTTGGGTTGTTTTGTTGTTTTTATTTCACATCATGTTAGGTAAAAAATTTATCTGTTGTGTCTGTAATGTTTTGAGCATCCCACTGAAAAACAGGCCCAGTCTTATGGTAGAGGGCAAAAGCAGCCTGTCCTTGTCTGAGGGCGTTTTCCCTGAAGTGTTATTTTGTGTGCTATGGCAGGGGTATGACACAGCATCACCTTTGTGCTGGCAGAAGGAAACTTGCCATGGGAGGCAGTTTAGAGCTGTGTAGGAAATGGATTTAGGCACAATAATTTCAGATTTGAAAGCATCCCTTGGTGTGTCTGCAGAGGGGAATAATCCTCCCAGTGCCTCAATCCCTGTGTCTGATCAGTCTCTCCCATGCCACTGGCATTCTTCAGGCTGCTGGAGACTGGGGGATGGAAGGATACCTTTCTCTTTCACCTGAAAATGCCCTGTGGGCCTAGAAACCCACTCTGAACAGCATGACTGAACTCAATCTGTTCCTAGGAAAGCTCTCTGGCTTTTGAGCAATCCGTTGCATTTGGATTTCCTGATGAGGAAACTAGAACTGATCTGGAATTTTCTGAAAGTCCAGATGTCCTGTGTTTTGTGGGAAGGAGAGTGGACACAGCTTTAGATTGTTCTCCTGATCAGAACATCCCTTTAATGAGCAGCTCCTGAAGTCTGGTGCCTCTCAGGCTTTGCCACTGCCCTGGAGGCCACCCTGGCCCTGATATATTTCAGTATTGGAGTAACAGGGTAGAGTTTTCCTCACAGTTCACAAAATTCCATGCACTGTGGCTATGGTGCTTCCATGAGCTGGGTTCCAAGGTCAGGGGCTTTGCTCCCAGGGCAAGTACTGGTGTGGTCTCCTTTCTGCTGTAGCTGCCTGGGGCTTTTCCAGAGCCGGGGGACCATGTAATATTTTTTTGCAATATTTTTATAGGGAGATCTGCTTTGATGTGCTTGATTTTCCTAGATTAATTTTATAAGCTCTAAAGAAGGGGGAGGAGCACTGCTTTCTTCCATGAATAAATATTTTCAAGAGAAAATTTCAAGTGACATATCCCATTCTTTTTTTTTAATGGTGAGTGGTGGAATGGCTTCAGAATAGGAGGGCATGTAAAAAAGCAAAATGAAAACAAGCTGCAGCACCTGAATCACTCTGCTAAAGAAGAAATAATAATTTCAGCTAAAAAGCTTTAATTAGTGTGGGAGTATAGTATTATTTATATATAATATAGGGTTTGTTTGTCAGTTTGGATGTTATCTATTCCCACAGAGACAGATCTCTGTTTAAGTAAGGTCACTGGGTAGAACAGAGCCAATATCAAGATGTTCTGCAAAGAAAGCTCTTGTCCTGTGAAACAGAAGACTGGGATGTGTCTCTCTTGCACACCCTCTCCTCCCCAGTTGTAGCCCCTGTGGGGAAGGTTTGCTGCTTCACCCCCTGATTTCCATGGGTGAAGCAGCAAAAAGTGTTGAAACAGAAAAGCATAGACTCAGTCCACGCTGAGCATTTTAAAGAATGTTACTCTCAGTATTCAGCTCACCTCATGAGTACCTTGATTGATCTGATTGATCTGTTCTTGGCATGGAGAACTGCAACTGAATGGAGCCTCAGACTCTGAGATGCCTCCCGACACTTTGATACCATTAAAAGTTCTTCATTTCCTGCATGGTGCACTTGTTCCTGCGTGCTCTCCATTGAAAACTTTCCCAAAGCATGGCATGAGGCAAAGTGGCAGGCATTGTTCTCACAGCTTTCCTCTTTAGAGTATTGGTTTTGTTTTGCTAGAAGAAAAGCTTGAAGTGCAGGAATAGGAAAGTGATGAAAGAAACTCATGGTAGAGACAGAAATGGAGAATTGTAGTCTGTGAAATCCCTGATGTTGAATGAGTGAAAACTCTGTAGCAGTGATGCTGTGGCTGCTTTAGCTCTGTGTGTGACTGTCCATGGGTGCAGCTGCTCCCTGCTCACCCCTGGCTGAAGGCTGTCTTAGGCCAGCTGAATAAACCTTCTGAATAAACCTCACTTCAGGGCTTTTCCCCCAGCATTGTATCTTAGCTTGTTGGAATTTTTGTGAAGTTTTTGGCCATCACGAGAAATAAGCTCTACAACCTAAAGGTAAATCACAAAGAAAATTATTTTCCTCCAACTGTTTTGGAGAAATGTATTTCTAACTAGAAGTCTTCTCACCAGATTCTGTTTATTGTGGTCACAATAGTCACATCTCCCTGCATTTAGGTTGTCTGAGGATTAAACCCCTGACTCCTTCAGCTTCATATATGGTGAGGATTTTTTTCAATGCTTCTGATCATTCTTAGTATTTGCCACTCATAAAGCACTCCATCATGTTTTCCTACTTCTTTTCAAAGTCATAAAACCTCAATCCAATAAAGGAGATTAGATTTCTGAATTGCATATATGGAATCAAAATTACTTTCCTAATTTATTTTCTGTATAATGTATTTTGCATCTTAGGGTTTTTATTATCTTTTGTTTGGGATTGTTTCTTCATTCAGTTATCTACAAAGATGTACATGTCTGTCAGGATGTAATGCAGAGCCTGTAAGATGCTGCTGTGATTCAGATTATTCCTTCCAGTGTAGAGTATTTGGCATTTAATTGCATTTGGATCTTACATTTGACAATGTTGCTTGCTCACCAGGCTCCCTCTTAAGAGCTTCATACTCTTCCTGTCATGATTAACCTGAATAATTTCATGTAATCTGAGTATTTTGTAACTCCATTCACCTTTGAGGGAGCACAGGGAATCTAGGTTGGAGCAGAATATTTGAACCTGTTGGAAACTACCTTAGGAACTGAGTTCTCAAGTTAGTGCTGCTTAGCTGGATATGGGTGTGATTTTTTCCTGTAATTTGAAGTTAAATCCAGGAAATAAGATTTCACTGTTCAAATGTCATTGCTGACATGCAGCTCAAAGAAGATTTGGGGTCTATAATGGCAGTTTTTCTATTCTTTATATGATTTTTTATAGAATAGATTTTAAAAGAAGTGATTCAAAGTGTCATAAACACTGACACTGTTGTGTAAGAATCTCTTGTTGATTTTCTCAGGTCATTAAGAGGAGGCTGTGTTATTGTTCTGTTTGTAAATGATGCTGCTGCATTGCTCATTTCCTGCTTTCCTCTTGTTCTTCTGAGACTCTTTCAGTTTGTGAACAGTCTGTGGTGTATTTAAACTGATGCAAGTAAAGCAATTGGATTGGTGAGAATTATTTAAAACTCCTTAGCTTTCCAGTTGAAGTTCAGTACAAGAAGTTCAAGATCATATTTTCAAATGTCAAAGAATCAAAGGTAATTAAAAGCCCTGATCTGAGTCCCAGGGAAATCAAGAGAAGCCTCATTGGCTGGAAGTCAATGGTTGTTTGTAAGCTAGAGAAATCACAAGTTTTAAAGGATTTGCAAACCAAATAAATGAAATAATTTGACATCTTGATTCAAAGTTTTTCTCCCTAAAAGCATTGACGTGTCTCTGTTTGATTCCCTGTATTGTTCCATGTTTTAGTTTTGTATATGAAGTAAACATTGGTATCAGGGCATCTAGTCATGGAGATCCTGTTACACAGAGGTACATTTAATTCTGCAGAAAACAAAGCAATGCTTTATTTTAATCTCTTTGTATTATAAACTCCAAGGATGATGGGGAAAAGAGCAACTGTGTTCAGATTTTACTGAACTTGAAGGTGTAACTTCATTCTGTAGATCATTACATAGTTTGTGTATTTCATTTATTATTATGTATCCAATAACACTGAATAGTGTCTTTAATAGCTGAAAAAGATACTTAAGAAGCATGAGAGGAATATGACACATGAACCCTGTGTAACAGTCACATACAAGAAACGGGGCTAATGGCTGGCTTTATCTTTTCCCCTGAAATAGGCTGCCTTGAAATTCCTCTTACAGGGCTGCAAGGACTCCTGTATATCCTTCATGGCCACAGAACAAAGTATTTCCTTTCAAAGCTTGAATGTACAACCCAAACATGCTCATAAACATGTGCTTTACCAGGCATAAGGGAAAGAAGAAAGGAAAGATAGTGTGTACCCCTACTGAGCTACTCCTCACATTCAGATATTATGGTTATTGCACACTCTAAAAATGCAGCATTTACAGAAGCTCTATCTGTCATTAGACCACCAAGCGTAGCAGGAAGAGCAAAGGGGCTTTTGTGGCAAAACCTTTTAGGTTCCAAACCTTTCTAGTTGATGTAGTAGAAGATCCTACCTCCCCTATGTTATTACTTTGCTTTGTTAAGGAAAAACTACCAATATTTTACGGGACTTCAGGAGTGTAGAGGAGCTGGCTTTGCTTTATGTCAGTAATGACCACAGAGATCTGCTGGGGCAAATGCAGGTGACATTGCCTCCATTCAGTAAATAAAAGAAATAAAATAATTCAGTTATTCACTGAAATATCCAAAATGGAAATATATGGAGAAGGATCCCATATGAACAACTGGGGTGTATGTGGTGAGTTTGTCACCTTGCACTCTTTGAAAGAGCAGCTAGCCCCTATGTTCACAATACACAGCACCCAACTTCCACCTGCCCTACAGCTTCCACAGGCTCTGCCAAGCAGCATCATTCAGGTTTGCCTTTGCTGCTTTGGAAGGGTCTGTCAGGGCCATTCTTGCCTCACTTCTGTGTGACACCTGGATCTAAACCCCTAAACTGGTCATTCTCTCCTCCCTCTCCTCCCTCTCCTCCTTTCCCCATCTCAGTTGCTTTCCCCAGGACGTTGAATGAAATACTTTGGTCTGAAAAGCTTGAGTGAGTTGTGAAAAGCTTTTTATTACCTGCCAGAAGTTCCTTGTCTTTGCAACTCTTGCAAGCTCTTGTGGTTATTTTTACTTGCAGAGTGTTTTTCCCCCATTCTTCAGCTGCTGGGCAAGATGGCGTTCATTTGGCTTCAGTTCTGACAAAAGATAAATGAGCTTTGGGCCCTCAGTGATTCACTTTGGCTGCCAGAGGGTTCCAAAATAGCAAACTATTTTTCATAACTGCAATGTGATATGAAGTGAGTTGCAGCAGGTGCTCTAACATATACTACAGCCGTCTGCAGAGTGGGGAATTCATTAAAGTTTCCTCGTTTGTCCAAAAAAGTCACCTTTGTGAGTGGCCAGCATTCTGTCTCTGCCAGCTGAAGGTACACTCTCCCGAAGGCAGAAGGAGAGAGGGGCTTCAGTTGTGCAGGCAGTACATATTGAAATGGAACTGTGAAGTTAATTTGTTCCTCTTGTGAAGAATCATTCTCACTTAGTAGATTCATCATTTACTTTTCCATTCAGTGTAATTTGATTTGCTGTTTCTCTCAGGGGTGCAGATAGCATGGATTCATGATTTTTTTGCTTTTATCTTATTTTTAATTGCATTTCAATGGCTTTCACTCTATAGATTTGCTGCAAGTAGGAATTTGAATTGTAGTTCCAGAAAACAATCAGGTGTTTAGCAATGACAGGGTGCTCTTGATGGAAAGCTTCCTTCCTTGGACTCAGTGAAGAAATCAGGGATGCCAGCTAACCTGATAATTCAATGTGCTCATTCAATTTTTGTTTAAAGATCTGTATTTTCTTGTAGAAAATGAGAATAAATTCTCAGAGGTATCAAAGCATGGCAGAGCCCACAGAAACAAAGCCCATAGAAGAACTTAGAGGAATGGGCTGTCTGAAAGGCCAAGCACAGATCTTGCATAGGTCCCTACCTGCAATCCCACTGACATAAATAGAATTCCATGTAACCACTCAGGTCCTGCAGAATCAGCTCTTGAAGAATTTATGCCCATATAATTGCTCAGACATGGAAAATGCAATAAATATTAATGTTATTCTCAAGGAACAGTTTCCAAAGAAGAAATGCACAGATAAATTTAAACTTATGCATATTTTAATCCATAAAATATAGATTTTTCTTAAAGTGCTGGAGTATTTAAGGTTTATATATAGCCAGTATCCAATACAAATGTTTTCATACTGAGTAAGATTTATCTGGCCATGCATTGTACCTAGAGGTCCAGCTCTCAGCATCGTGTTTACAAGCACATTTTAACCAATGCCCACCTCTCCCCCCTGAAATATGTAGCACCCAAATAAGTAAATGTTGCATTGCAAGTACCAGAGTCCCAGCTTCTCTTATGGTTTGTGGCTCTGCTTCTGCAGCCTGGCAGGAAGGCAGTGATCCCAAGGACATTGCCAAAGCTCACTTCATAAAACCTTAATAAAAAGCAGCCCCCCTGACACAGGGATGGGGAATGGATGGCAGCGCCTCCCCCGTGGGCTCAGCTCCCAGAGTGGGCTCCATTCTTCCTGCAGGATTTGTAGAACAATCTTTCACTGCACAATTTCATCTCAGGGGTTTTTTTACTGCTCAGGAGCAGTGGAGAAAGGAAGAGGCTGCAGAATGACTGGCAGGGAAACGGAACATTGTACAAAATGTTAGTTGCCATCCTCAGCCTCCAATGGAGCTAGAAAAGAAATCTCTGTTACAGGTTCATCACTCCTGCCCTTCCAAGGAAAAACTATAAAATCAACCTTCATAAATCCCCAAAAGCTTGGAGAAAAGCCTTGTTTTCCCAATTATGATTAATACAAAACACATTTTAAAAGCGTGCTGGAGAGAAGTGGTGGTCAACAAAGGCTTCTATCACATAATATAAATCAAAAGAAAAAAAAGGTTAGAAAAGCAACAAGGCAAAGTATTAATGAAGTGATCTGTGGTTCAGTGTTTATTCAGCCTGTTAGGATTTCTTTCAGCAGCACTGCTCATTGCTCACCGGTTGTATTTGATTCATGTTGACTTTGTACCCTCCTTTCCCTGCATTGATAATGCTGTGCTGCCCCTGAGACTCACAAGGCAGAATTTGTCCTTTGGTAGATAAGAGAGAGAAAAGGGAGAACAATAAAAATAATCTCTGGTTTCATCTTTTCCAATTTCCCCCTGTATCTGGATAGATGCTGTGGGATCCAAAGAGTCCAAGGATTTGGGCTTCTTGGGAAAGGAGGATATCTTGGCTTTTGTGGAAATGCTGCTCTTCACCAATTTCATAAAGAACAGAATGGTGAGCTCATCTTTTGTGTCAGAATTCTCAAGCTAACTGCTCTTCAGGTCTCCTCCAGCACACTTTTGCATCTGATATGAAGTGTAGAAACACACACTTCACACGGTACCCATAAGTGTTTTGACAGATGAGATCTGGCAAATTCTTTTTGCACTGATTTGCAATGTTAATTAGAACAGGAAAAAAAAAAACCCTCAAAACTTTGGCTCCTGTGTTGCAGCAACAAGTGGGAATTGCAGTGTGGTGTTGCTGTTTGCAGCACAGGGCAGTGCCTGGGTCCAGCTGAACTCCTCAGAGTGATGCCTGTGGAGCTCTGGGCAGCAGAATGTGACACTCTGGGATTCTATTTTCACATTAATTGCTGCGTGGCAGTTTCCCGTGCTTCACAAGTGGATAAATCAGAAATGCCTGGTAGCATTTTGTACTCCACTGCATGTGGAAAGCAGGAATAAGAGAATATTAGAATATTAAGCTCTTAAACCATTTATTCATTTAAATATTAATGAATACTAGAATTAGAGAGGCCCAGGTACTTGTTCTTCAACCCAGATATATTTATTATGTGTGTTATTATTTTACTTCCATAGTAATTTTTTATAATATTATGCACATATGTAAATTTAATGCAAGCTTAAAAAAAAGCCAAACCAAAATTGTGTGAATGTTTTCCTGTATTTCTGGTGTTGACAGCTAAACTCTAAGTTGAAATGTCTAAATTAAATAGATCACATTCCTGTTTGCAAGATCAGATGTAGGATATTGTGTTTGTAATTCTAGAAAAGAACTATTTGCAAACAACACATAGAACAAAAATTATTATAAAAAGCAGTGATTTCAGATTTTTGTTTCCTCCTCATGTAGCAGTTGAAAATTTTAAGAAAACCAACATAACCTTTAAAGTAACAATTTTTTTCAGTATTATGCCATTTCACTTTTTTAACATTTCAATATTGTTTGATATTTTAAGATTCATGCAGTGGTCAAACTGCTCTTGAGCAGACATTGTTGTGTTTGAGTGATTGCTGTAGCTGAATTCCCATCAGTGAGAGGAAAGAGTGCAGATTTCTCTTCTTACCATGCAGTGTCTAAAATCTGCTCAGCTCCAACCATTCAGCTTTTCAGAACAAAAACGACAAGAGCCATTGCCATTGCCACAGTGGTGATTGCCTCAAAAATTAATGGAAAATGTGTGGTAAGGTTTGTTTCTGTGTTTGTTTTTAGTTACATTGATTGATTTGAGAGGCAATGCTGATAAATGATGAGCTTGATAAGGCCCTAAGCAGCCCCACTAAACTGGCACTGTGAGGTGGTGGTACAAATGTGAAACAAAGATTTGAACAGATGGAATGAGGGGTTTTTTGGGAAATAAGGGGTTTCTTAGCTAACAAATTCATCCAGGTTTAACCATACAGTAGTTTTCCAGCTGGTCATCTCCTGTCATCCATGAATCCTTATCTAGACCTTGACAAACTGCTGCAGTCCCCAAAAGGGTTCCTGACACACACACACAGATTGTGTCCTGTATCCCTCATCCTTCTTAGAGAAGGAGCCCTGCCCTGATCCCCTCCAAGCAAGGAAATGTCTGAGTGTATAAATCATTTATCCCTTTTCTTTTCTTACATTAGGTTGGTGCTTTCCATTCAAGAAATTAATCCTTTGTGTGTAAAAGAAAAAGCTTTGGGAAGTTTGTGTGTCCATTTTGCTGGCTGGGTATCCCTGCTCCTGTTGTACTTTGGGGTGCCCATTTCTACAGGGAAATGTGGGAGGGACTGTGGAGACCCCTTCTTCCCCTGCTATGGGGGTGCACACAAATGGATCCCTGGGAAAACCTCAAGGATCAAACATTTGAGTGGCACATTTCTAATATTTAGCAAAATCCCAGGGCAGATGTGCTGCCATGCCACGTGCCCTGTCTGTGAGGGTGGTGGCACACAGTGTGGATTTGGGGTTTGCAATCAGATGTTCAGCCCTGCATCCCTGTTACAGCACTGCCCTTTCCTCCTGCTTCTCTGCCCACAGCCTTTCAGAGCGGCACACATCATGGTCTTACTTGTTATTTGAAAATAAGAGCTGCATCGTTTTCTGCACCCAGTTGGGTTCTTAGATTGGAAACAATGCCACCTGCAGCTCTAAACACCCTCCTTTCTCATTATAACAACACCTTAAAACCAGTCATTTCAGGTGTTATCAAATTCATCATCTTGAGAGGCCTGCTGTAGTTAATGTTGCATCAGCATTTTGATTTTAAAGACCTTTTTCTCAGGCCTATAAACAGGCCATGAAAACTTAGGTGAGGCAGCCACTTTATGTAGGAAAAATTCTGAACTCTTGGTGAAATCTGATGTTAAAGGAACTCTGAAAAGCATTGCTAAACTGCCTATCAATAAAAGCATGTCTTGTCTATTGTTTTAAGTATAAGTGAATGTTGAGATTTGGAGGATGTTGATGTTAAGCAATCTCCTGCACTGCTGGAAATCTGATAACAACAGAATTCTGTCCAGGCTGTCTGAGCTGGCTTTTGCTACCACAAAGAGAGATGCACTTAGACACAGGGTAAGAGAAACAAATCTTTGAGAGGGATAAAGCAGATCTGTAAGATGTAGTCTAGGCTTAATTTCTGTAAATAAACCAGAAAAGGATGCAATTCAAACTCAAACTGATTAGTCTGATTCCCCTCTGTTTTTAATTGAACACTAAACAAATGAGTTTTTAATGACATTTAACTGAGATAAGAAAAGTGTTTGACAAGCAAGCAGAAAGGCCATTAAAATAATGTAAGTCCCTTCCAGGAGCTTTGTAGGCAATTGTCCTTCAGTTGTGGCGTTGGCAGACGAGGCTGACATCTGCAAGAGGGAGTTTGCTGCATATTCACATCCCTGGGAGCCCCAGCTGTGCTGCACTTCACCTGTTCTTCACAACTGAGGCTCAACATCCCTCTGTTCAGGATATTCTGGCACTCCTGGTTGTTAGATGTTGCTTGCTAATATGTCTTATCTGACAACCTTAGGTCGAGCCATCTTCAGGTCTTCTTAAAATGTTACTCTGAGAAAGTGCAGAGTAACTGATGGGTAACTCACTGCTCACTGGAGTAATGCCTTTGGGATTTAGGACTGCTGCCAAACCTGCATTCCTAAATTTCAGTTTGGCCATGAACTCCATGACTCTGTCCACATTTCTGTGCTCTAAAGGGTGCTGCTCCATGGCACAGGCTGTGTTTCTGCTGGGCAGTTGGGAATATTCAACAATCAGGAAAACTTGTGTGTTATCCAGGACCCTCTTTAGCTCCTGACATCTGTGTCTGGCTGTGAATTCTTTTGAAGGGGATATCCTGAACCTGCAACAAAGTGTGGTGGAGCAGCAGTTCTGATCTCAGGTGTTGCTCTGGGAGCTCTTTTCTCTTGGCTATCCTGAGATTTTGAGTTGCACCTGCAGTTGAATCTGCTCTCCCACTGCTCCCATTGGAGACACTTTAGTTCCACCAGAGCTGTTTCTGTGGGGCAGCAAGGAGCTGTGCATCCCCTGAGAAAGCCTTTTCCCATGACAGACATCTCCACATGTCTGTCTCAGGAAGAAGGCTGTCTTCTCAGGCTTTTCTGCCTCATCAATCTGCATTGTCTAACCTGCTACACCCAGACCTGAGCTCCTCATGTTTTCCAAAAAGTGAATGAAAGGATGAGGCCCCTGTTGGTGCTGTCAGCTCTACTTTGTAAAGAGCAATTAGATGACAAACCAATTAGTTTGGGAAATCCATTGAGGACATTTCTAATGGAGTTTTATGCACATCTCCATTGTATCTACTGCATCAATGCAGTGGCAGAGTCAGAGTTGCCTTTGTTTTATGTTTTGAATACAATTTGGGTGTTACAAAAAGCTTTTGTGCAATTCATATTGTTCACAGTAGAAATGTGGTTTCAACAGGAGTAAAAACCCATCTTTGGCTAGCAGGATTATGCTATTCAAAGGAAAATGTTGTTCCTCAAGAATAAATTGTGAGACTAATATTACTAATAGCTAATATTAATTTTGGCTTTATATTAAAGCCATCTTCAGAGCATGAGAACATCCTAGTATGAATATGCATTCTGAACTTCCATTCTCTTTACATTCTAGTAAAAATTAGATATATGCACTGCAGAGAGAATCATAAACAATAGAGTAACATAATGCCATCCTCCAGTCCTCAGCTACAGCAGCTGTACTTAACCTCCAATACAAAGCAAATTGCAGAGTCCAGTGAATTAGAGATCACTACAGGTCAAAGAGAAATTGCTTTAATATCATGATGGTTCTCTTTGTTCTCAACAGATGACACATTACAATATGAAATGGAAAGGCTGCTGGGAGCTGCTTTCCAGCCATGAAATATTCTTGCATGGAATCCCATCATTATGCCTGTTAGAAACACTAAGGAAAAAGCCCTTGAAGAAGATTCCCAAGGATCTGGGTCCTGTTCTATTGTTTCCCCAGTGACCTCATATGTGAAAATCCAGACCCCAGAGACATTTGTGCTCTCTGGGTGTCTCTTTATCTTCTCATTCTGTCTGGGTAGTGCCCCTGTCAAAAACCACCATGGTGTTTGTGCATTGTACTGGAAAAATCATACATGCTCCTCTAAAATTACTTTTCCATATTAAAAAGATTTTTTTGTTTTTCCTATCTGGATCTTACACAGCTGTGAATATTCAGTTGTTCTGTTGCCAGCTGCTGGAATAATGTGGTCCCCAAATCATGAAAAATGAACTCAGGTGTGCAGCCTTTGAGGGCTCTTTGGGTTTCTTCAGCATTTTCTTTAGCTGGGCCTACATCAGCTCTCCTGTCAGGGCTGTGGCTTGCACAGATGAACAGGCACACATATGGGCATGCCAGACTTGGATTGCTCATCCTGGAAACTGCATCAGGATCAAATCACATTAATAATCCTCTGAATCAAGGCAGAAATGAACCACTCAAGGAGTCTGCAGCTCAGGTACTGATTTGTGTCTTGTATTTGAGGCATTCTAAGGGAGCTTCATCTTCACAACCTGCTGAACCTGAAAAGATTGCTCCTTATGTACAGATCTGCATGCTCAGGCTGCAGGGATACTGATGCTTGTCTGCTCCCTGGGGACTTCTAAAAGCTGAAATGTAAAGGGCTTGCAAATTATGTAAAAGGATGCCATTCTCTTCCTGCTCACTTCTCAGTAAACAACAAAACACAGGAAACAGGGATGTGCTCTATCTATTCTGAATTCAGTGTTCTTTTGTTTTGCATTCACTTCCAAAATCCAATCCAGCACTGTGTAGTAACTTGGTGGCTCTTGAAATATTGGTCCTAAAATGCTCTTCCTCAAACTTGAACCTAAAAAAACTCCCAATAATCTTAAGTGGCACATGTCAAACAAATATACAGTGTAGTTTATTTTTGTATTCCTTTCTCTTTTTTTTGGTCATTATATTCCTGAGAAAATAATTTTTACTGTCCCTCTACACTAGGAAGCACAGAGACATTTTTCTGATTATCCGTGCCTGGTGGTGATGAGTTCAGATCAGTAGGAAGTATGACAGAAAATCCAGACTGCTGCATGTGTGTGTGCTCACACTGCTCTGGCTTCAGATGGACTCTCACTCTGTCCTTGTCTTTCTGCCTTCCTCTGCTTTTCAGTGAGTGTTAGATTATGTGAGCAGACTTTAAATTCAAGTGAAAGTGCTGTTACAAAGTATGCTGAGCAAGAGGACAAAAAGCAGAACTCTTGGTTCTGTTGATGTTTTGATCTCTTACCTTATCCTATATTTTTAAAGAAAAAAGTGCAAATATCTGTTTGATTCAAAACATGTTCTCTCCTTCAACAATAGTAGTGCAAGAGTCTCTCCTGAGTTTTTCTGGGCCTGGTTTCAGATGAAATGATGGTGAGTTGGAGTGCAGAAGGTGAGGCCGTGAGGTTCTGTCAGATCACCTGAAGGGTCAGAGAGCAGCTCTTCTCCAGGGCTCAGGTCTGGCACAAATGGCTCCATGAGCACCAGGGACTGCTTTGTTTTCTGGCTCTGTTCAAACCATGCCAGCTAAGCAGCTTCCAGAAATAGGGAATGAGACTGGGTGATTTGTATGCTCCGGTACAGCAAACCCTGCAGCTCCATACAAAAATGTTAGATCTGTTTGTTTTTTCCCTTCCTCTCTGAAAATACTGTGGTGATGCTGTTTTGGACTGTCCCACTGCACAGTAGTTTTGCAAAAGTAACATCAGTGAGGCCTACATTCTTGCCTGTATAAGTTTTTGTATGTATTTTGCCACTTGAGTCCTTAAACTTGGTTAAAAAATCTTTCTATAAGATCCTGGATTTGCAGAAGAATTGTCTTTCTGAAGGGAGCTGTTTCTTGGTTCACACATGAAATGTTTTCAGTTTAGCAGTGCAAACGCTGCTCTCATTTCCAGCTGTGCCTGCCTCTGGCTTCCCCAGAGGCTGCCCAGGTGGAAGTGGTGCCACTTTGAAGCCCTTGGGGCTGCTCAGCTGAACCTGGCAGTGCCACTTCGCTCTTGAGCTCTGTGGCCACTGTGAGCATCTGAGTGAGGAGGGACCTGGTCCTGAGCAGCTCTGAGATGCTCCAGCCCAGGGTTGTTCTCTGTGACAGTGAACCTGAGGCTGTAGAGAGCTCCCTCAGAGTCCCACAGAGGGGATCTGCAGCACAGTAATGCTGAAAGGCAGATGAAATCCTCATGGAAGCAGAGGTGAGACTGAAAATCCATGCAGAGATGATCTGTTGAGTAAGAAGGCACCATCTTCACAGTGTCACATCTCAAGGGGAGAGCTGCATGTCAAATATCTTAAAAGCTACAGGAAAACACCACCTGGATATGTAACAAACTGACAGGTTTATTCTGGGATGACAGTATTTTGGATACAGAATCTTCCTGGGTCTTTGTGGTGTTTTCTTTAATCATTCTTCCACAGCTTTCCTGGTAATCTGGGCAAATCTATAAGAAAGTCCTTGTTTGGCTCTATTGGATTTTTTTCCTCCCAAATGGAGAAAGTTCTAATATTTTTCAATTGGCTTTTAAAGGTTGGCTTTTAAAAGGCTTTTTAATTTGCTTCTTTGTCAGTAAAAATCCATCTTTGCAGCCATGGGCAAAGCAAAAATTTCTGATATATTCCTGGCCAGTATTCTTCTATGGTATTTTACTTTGAGGTGACCTCATCATGCCCTGGTATGGACCTCATTATCTGGGAGCTTTTCTGCTCTAAGATGGCAGAGGAGAGGGAATGTATGAACTACTCCTAATGACTGGGCTGCCAGGGAAGGCTCCTGCCCACAGTGATTGACAGGCAGAATCAAGTCTGGATAATTTGTTCTCCCAAAGTAGAAATGAAATAAAAAGGGGTTGAAGGCTTTTATTGGGGAAAAAATATTCTAACCTAAAGATCTCTTGTTCTTTTCATTTTTCTTGTATCTCTTGAGTTTGTAGTCTCAGAACAGTGACCAGCAGCAAATGAGTAGTTTCTGGATATTTCCTTGGCCTGGGGAGTTTTTCTCTTTTTATTTGCTTCATTTTTTTCAGGTAATTTGTACTTTTTCCAAAACTTTGCTTTTTGATTTTATGTAGTTACGCACAACAATTTTCTGTGAATGGAAGCATGCTGCTCTCCATCTTGGGTTGGTGGGAAAAAGGAGAGAGAGAAGAAACCCAGCCCTACCCATCAACCTCAGAGATCAGGACAGGCAGGAGCAGCTCTGTGTGTTTGCAGCTCCAAGGCTGCTGGAGATGGAAGAGGCAGCAGGGATGGCCATCCCCAGCTCATCTGGGGCTCACAGGAGCACATTTGATGTTGTGGCTCTGAGTATTTCCATCATTGCTCTGTTTCCAGAGAGATTTGAAAAATTCATGTGTAAGGTATCGCCCAGTAACTTTGAGGATTTTTGCAGGTTTTCAGAAGCAGGAACCTCAAAGTTGTAAGTGATGAGTAAGGGCCTTGCAGTGCATGCAGCAGTTCAATGGAGTCAGCTGAAATCAGGGGGAACAGCCCTCAGCACTTGGGTAAATGAGGGCCATTACTTAAGGCAGGCCAGCAGTGTATTTAGAAGTGAGCCTGAGGGAAATCTGTTCCCCTTCCTTTTAATGATTCCTGTTCATCTACAGAGAAATGCAACACTATTTCTACAGAGAAGGGGAGGCATACATGGAAAAACTTTCCCCAAGTAATTTATTTTTCCTCCTACTTTTTCAGTTAAGGCTTTAAAGGGAGGTTTTCCTGCATTTGAAGAAGATGGAGGGGTAGCATGGCTGCAATGATTCACTAACAAGCACTGTTAAAATAATAGGATCTCTTCTCTCTAGCTCCTGTTTTGTGGTAAGGCCTTGTTCCTTCTGTAGATTCCACCAGAAACCTGTGCTGTGAAGGGTGTTCAGTCTTCTCCAAGAGGTGCAGAGCTGCTGTGTGAGTGCTCACATTGACAGCTGAGAATCCCAGGTAAATGAGCAGGAGCCCGAGGCTGTGCAGAGCGTTAAGGGCAGGCACTTGTGGCTCCTGCCTCTCCCTTTGGTGCCTGTGCTGCTTCCAGACAGCTGGAAAACAGGCTCCATGCCTGGGGCTGAGCAGGCAAAAGGCAAAGCTTGGAACTGATCCCATCCAGGCTGTTCACCTGGACAGCCACTGCCAGCTTTCTGTGCTCTGGGGGGAAGCACATTCTGGAGCCTCTGTGTCCTCTGAGGCCAAGCTTCTGATGGGATATCTGGCTTTTGTGGGGCTGGGAGGGATGAGGAAATTGGATGTGATATACACCTGCTGCTGCTCTAGGGAGCCCCCTTGACCACAGAAGGAGCCTTTGCATTTATGGAAGAGGATTCAAGTGTATGAGTGGTCCCATCTCTATTAGCCCAGTAATACCCACCAGCTTCATTTAAAACATTTACTTAAATATTTTTCTGGCTTAGAACTGCATATCACTGAAGTTACGGGGTTTTTGAAAGTGCTAACAGTTCTGTGTTCACTGAAGTATTTGGAACTATTTTGTTGATAGACATTTTAAGTATATTTTAAAAAATGTCACAGTAGGAGAGCAGCTGTCTACAAAGTTGGTGCTGGGAAGGAAATAGGATAGGATTGGATCAGTACAGGCTAGGTTTGTTCCTTCCCACACCTGCTTTATCTAAGATTATCAAAGCCAGCAGCAATGACACCTCTTCAGTTACTGTCACTAGGAAAGACTGGTGGATACATTCCAGCTGTTTGGCCT
Source organism: Ammospiza nelsoni (assembly GCF_027579445.1). Classification (NCBI taxonomy): domain Eukaryota; kingdom Metazoa; phylum Chordata; class Aves; order Passeriformes; family Passerellidae; genus Ammospiza; species Ammospiza nelsoni. Next base: position 19,424,848 of record NC_080646.1, read on the forward strand.
CAGATTTCACTGCCTCTGCTGGAATACAGCAGTGATCTAAAGCCCTGAGACAAGACAGAAGGACTTCTCAGCTGTCTGAGACAAGCTGGCACAAGATAAACCATTGTGGACCTCCTCACTGAGCACATGGTAGCCAAAACTCCAGAGAGGCTGCTCCAAGATGGAGTGGGAAGGTAATGAAATGCAGCTGGAGGTGGCTGTGGCATAGCATATAAATTGACTTAAAACAGGGGGAAGGATTGAAGGACTTTCCCAGAGTGAATGATTTTGTAGGTTATTGATTTGGGCAGCAGTTTATTTAAACATTAAAACTCTGAATGAAGCAAGTTACCCTGAAGAAAAATGTGTCAGGTGTAGAACTTGTTACAGCTAACTGGTTAGCCTCTGAGGACTTTGTAAACTGTCCAGATATATTTATTATAGAAACTATTTTCTTGAGGAAAAAATAGACTGTTACCCCCTCCAGAGTATGCTGTGGTATTTTCTGATGTGAATGCCTGAATTCTGTGCTCTGTTACCATTGCAGTTACTGTGGGACTGTGCTCAAGATTTTTTAACAACCTCTCTCTGTTTCCCAGGGAAGGAGAATAAAAAACAACAACTTAAGGAAAAGAAAAATGACTGCAATAGTTACATCATTACCCATCCAGTTGTAGGATTACACTTGGTGCTGTCTGTGAGGTGCCCCACAGCAATGCAGAAGGAATCTGTCACTCAGCAATGCAGGGCCTTCAGGACAAGGGGTGACAGGGCACATTCCTGCTTTCCTCATGGCTCTGGCACCTGCAGAGAATAAATCCCTCAGACTTACAGGTTTACCAAGCAAGATTGGTAAAATAAAAGTAAGACATTTAGGAATGGGAGAGGTTATGGGGAAAACTTATTTTATACTTCCTAAGGAGCAAATCTTCAGTCCCTTATAGATCAAACTGAATGGATGTGGGAGGAACAGGAGAGACAGGCTCCCCCCACCCTGGTGACTTGGCAGGGGTAGGGCTGGCTCATCCCAGGCTGCAGATGGTTCCAGAGCATCTGTGGCTGCACTGCTGGAGTGTTGCTTTAGCTCCTGCCTATGTAGTCCCTGTCCTGACACCAAGCTGAGTCCCCTCAGATGTGACACACCTTGAAGTTGTCTCCATGTGTGCATGTAAGAGAGAGGAGATTCAGCTAGGCTAGTGTCACAAACTTGTGATACCTGCAATGTTTCTGTTCTTCCCTTGGCTATGTGAGCTTTGTGGAGGCTAAGGAGCTCGTGCAGTCTGCTAGAACTGCCATTAAATTGTCTCCCAGCTTCTGCACCTTAGGCTGAAATGATTCCTCATGTCCATTTTCCTGATTACCCAATCCCTACTCATTCGTGGCAAAAGTCAGACATTCTGAGAGCTGCTGCTGCTGCTCAGACGTCCAGAGCACAGCCTGCAGGTAGGCTTGTGTCACACACAACTGGAACCCCAGACCAACTCAGCCACTCCTGCCAAGTGTCCATAAGCAGCAGCCTTGCATAGCATTGTGTGCTTTGGTTTTGAACATTTCACATGTGTGTCTTTTCTCCTGCTTTTAACAGACCTACAGAATGAGTAATGGTCAGCAATTTACTGCACAGAGGGAATAGGAGCAGCAAATGGGTTATTAGCACCACAACACCTGCAGTGTGCATGAGCTGAGTGCACAAAATAGGTGTGATTAGCATACAGTGCAGCCTGATACTAAAGCTGGTCATTCTGGAGCTGTAGCTTGTCTGGGCTAGTTTGCCCCCAGCAGTGGAGTGGCTGCTGTCCAGTTGTGTGGTTCCTTTCCCCTAGCTAGCAGAAACACCCATGCACCCTCCATCCCACCAGCAAAACAAATTAAGATTTGCACTGTGCTGGATTTCAGAGGATTGCATTTCTCTGCTGTGTTGGTGGGTACCAGGTCCTGGTGTTTAATGCTGTTGGCATTGCAGCTCTGTGAGTAAAAGTCTTGCTACCTTAAACCAGATTTTAATATGCCCTTCATTACTAAATAAATATAAGACAGTGAACACTAAATCAATAAATTCTGACTGTCCCCAAAGCAATTATTGTAAAGCCAACAAACCAGACATTCAGGGTAATTTCAAAAAGGGAAATTTCAACAGGAGAGCACATCAGCATCCTCTGTGTGACCTGTGCTGAGGCTGTGGTGGCACAATAAAGGTACTGCAGGGTTCATGGTGCCTGCTCCATTTGAGCAGTTTTGCTTGGCTGGGTTTGTAAGGTTGCCTTCATTGGTTTTTTGCTCTGGTGGTGCTAGAAAGCATAAATTTTTGTGCTGTGATGCCTCTGTTTTATCATAATAGGATGTTTAAATGTATTGGGATTTATCTCAGTAAATAATGCTGTTCTAGGAAGGCAGGGAAGAGGGGACACCAAAGAACAATTAAACCATTTCTGTCATATATTCCACCTTAAATTTCTGCTAGGTATTCCACTGCAATTCTGCATCCCTGGAGGTTTTGTTGTTTAAATATTTAAACAATAAAAATTACTAAAGCTCTAAGAATGATGTCTCATGATATTCAGTGACCTGAAGATAAGCTGTATCAGCCCTCAAGAAGGTAAGGAAAAGGCTTGCATGTAGAAGGTGAAATACAGTCTCACTAAAGCTCTGTAAGTGAAATCACCCTTAAGATTCTCTTATGCCAGGATATGTTATCCGACAGGCCAGCTCTGGAAAATGCCTGTTGTCTTAACTAATTAAGATATATTTTTGACAGGCCAGATATCATATCATATCATCTGAGCAAGTTGTACACAAGCTAATAATTCAATTTTTCCAAGCAAAGCTAACTGTGCAGTGCAAAAAAGACCTGTCACAGGAAAACGTCAGCATAGCAGAGGAGCTGGGAATCAGTAGGAATACATTTTGAGGCCCCAAAGCAGCTGCTTTGTCTGGCTGACTGTATGTACAGAGCCTCAGCCCAGGAGAATATGGTCTGTCTGTACATTTTTGCACAAGTAATTGATGCTGTCCTCTTCATGTGAGAAGAATGTAGAACATGGTAAATTTTTAACCTAGAAGCATTTGCAGTTGTACGCTCTTGCAGCTGGGCCTCCTTGCATTTTCAGTTGTGACAAAGAAAAGGAAAGTTTTATTGGAAAACATCCTCTGCATTTTAAACATCCTGTGTATTGCAGAGGGTGGCAGAATGGTTCAGCAGGACTTTCATGGGAATTAATGTGTCCCATAATTATTATGAAAGAGTATGTTGGCTCTAGTGCAGACAAAGCTGCGGCTGTGGTGAATCCTGGCACTCCTGGGTGTTCTCTCCCTTACAGGCTGGACACCCCATGGACCTTTCAGGCCTGATTCCTTTACAGTCTGAGACCAGGACTTGCTGTCCTATAGCAAAGCAAACTTCATTGATTCCTAGGATGTTTGGAACATGGGGATTGTCATCATGCTCAGAAAACAAGATGTGAATGGGAGGAACCTGCAAGGAGAGGTGGCTGGGGAGCCTCTCATTTGTGTATGATGAAAATTTTGTGCCTCTTCTTATAGAGAACTAACAGAGAAGTGCCACAGTGCACCCTGCCATCCCTGGGGAGGAGGAGCAGTGTGTAAGGTTGTTGATTTTCTCCACTTGCCACACTTTGGTTGCTGGATTATCTCAGTGCAGCTGTGGTCTAAGGGTTGCTTCCTATGTGGTGGGCCATGAGAGGGGTGTCTGTTTATTCCTTTAATTTAAAACAAGAACAACAACAAAAGCCATGATAAAAAAAAAGCAAAGCACTTCTGTCTTGGCTTCAGTAGTGTAACAGCAATTAGGTTCTAAAGCAATTAGGACCAGCAGCACATACAACAAGGCTCACTGTGCATGGAAAGCAGCCCACCCTGGTAGTGCTCTAGCAGTCCATGCATTAAACCCTGCAGATAAGCTGCCAGAGGATATTTGTTTCTTCTGCTGTTCTTGGGAAATGCTATTTCAACTGTCCTGTTTTGAAGATTAAGGAAATGGATTCGCTGAATCAAAATATTTTGCTGTTGAAAAATAATGGCAGATTGAATCATGTAATACCATAATGAAAGTTTGGCATAAAAATAATTCAAAAATGGTATGTTTTCAATCAACAGCTTGCTGTAAATTTGCTAAGTAATTACTCATCTGTTAAGTAGGAAAGTAAGGCCTGACAGTCCTTGGTAGGGGGGAGGAGAAACAAACTGTGGAGTTAAGAGGTTCTAGCATTTCTCTGCTTTAATGCTCAGTGAATTTGAATCCTTGTGCCAGCCTACATCAGAGCCTGGTCTGGGTTCTGTTGGTAGTGGGAGCCCTCTTGTGCAGGCAGCCCAGTTTCCCTGTGCCCCAGTTAGGATTTGCCCCAGCTCTGTTTAGTGAGGTGCAGTCCCACTCCAGGCCCATATGTAATGAGAGTCCCAGATGGTTTTGTGCAGCTAGGTTTGTGCCTTTTTTTTTTTTCCTGTCTCTTCAGTGAAGCTGAAATTTTCTTTCCAGTTACACCTGGTTTTTAACCCTTCCTTCATCACAAAGGTAACCAGATGGTGATTTGCATTTCCCAGGGGACCCAAAGCAGTGAAGGCTAACACTGGAGCTGATTACTTCTCCCTGAGCATTCCTGCTCTGACCATGCTGTGCACATTTCTGGGAACCTAAACCAGCTGTGGACAGGCAATTCTTTATGTTTTGTGGTTTACTAACCCAGGTTTCAACCATAGACTTTCTAAAGTACAACAACTGGTGTTGTCACTGCTCACAGCTTGATCCCACATGAACCAGTGCTGCTTTGCACAACAAAACCCATCATATGTTTAATTCCAAAAAAAGGATTTGCCTAAAAGGGTGGTGTGAATCTCTTTGAAATAGATATGAATTAAATTTTTATGTGTGAAACTGGAAAAAACCTTGCCTTTTTGTATTACTGATTTGTTACATTCAATATCCTTTGTGTGGTCCATGCCACATCTACAGCAAAATGCAGCTGTGCAAATGGACACGTTCCTTGCCTTTTGTCAGGTTGCATCAGTCACAACGAATGCTGCCTTCTGTTCCTCAGCTGCTTTGCTGCTGCCTGTGCCCTCCTGGTTTCTTTGCTCAGTGGAATCCCCTTTTTGCTCTCATTCTGTCTGCTACAAATGGTTAGGAGTGGGAGTCAGCAGAGTTTGATTTTCATTGCAAGTGAGGACAGCAGCAGGCAGGGCATGGCAGCCAGGCTCCCCAGCCCTTCACTGGGGCACCCTTTACTGACGGGTTTCAGTAACCTGGGAGAGCTGGGTTTGCCTTAGGAAGCCCTTGGGTTTAGATTGTTTCTCTCATAGAAACCTGTACAGATCTGACTGGTAAGCAAACAGCAGGAGGAGTTCAGGCAGATTAGGCAGTAAGAGACCAGAATACTTCTGGCCTTGGGACAAGAGGGCTTGTGTCACAAACATCTTTTTGTGAAAATCCTTTTCTTTAGGATTTTCCCTTCTAAGAAGCTGAGGCCTCAGAAACAAAATGTAAACAATGATTATCTGCTGCTGTGGAATGCAACAGGTGTGTCTGTGATTGGGCCATCTTGAATGTTTACAATTAATGGCCAACCGCAGACCAGATAGCTTGGACTCTCTGTCCGAGCCACAGACCTTTGTTATTCTTTCCTTTCTATTCTTAGCTAGCCTTAAGAGGAAACCTTTCCTTCTATTCTTTTTAGTATAGTTATAATGTAATATATATCATAAAATAATAAATCAAGCCTTCTGAACATGGAGTCAACATTCTTGTCTCTCCCCTCATCCAAGAACCCCTGTGACCACTGTCACAGTCTTGGGCTGGGCCAGCAGCTACAGGACTATACTGTGCAGTAATGGAAATGCCCCTCTTTTTGGGAACCTTCCTGCCCTGCTCTTTGGCTGGTTTGGATGGGTTCTCACCCACCCATCAAACAACATAAACCTTTTGTCTCTTAGTTCCATGATGTGTATCAAGAAGCTACATCAGACTGCAGTGTTTTGGTGTTTTCCCTCAAGTTGTCATTAAAGGACACTTGGGAGCAATGTGAGGAGTAACCCACTAAATGTACATTTCTTTTGCACAGGATGTTTCCAGCTGCTGTCTGTTATTTCTGCTTGTGCATCAAGGCACTGCAATGTCTCTGCCTGTTGATGGGGTCAGTGTGAGAGTGAGCTGTTAAAAGGATTTGGTTGAGGCTGGATAAGCTCACGGAGACCTGCAGAGCAGTGCCCAGAACGCCTGGACCTTGCCTGTGTTAGAACAGCTTTCAGCAGCTATGGAGAAAAACCTGGAGAGGTGAAAGGAAATTTTAAATGCTCAGCAGCCTCTCTACTTTGAGCTACTGCACTTCTGTGTAGTTGGCATTACCCTGGTCCTGAACCTTTGTGAGTGTAACAAACCCAAGAGATTTAGCAGACCAGTGCCGGGGTGGCAGTGACAAGTTTTGTGGTCTGATCAGGGAGTGAGTGGGTTCAGAACTCCAGTTTTGGCTTAACTATTGACTGCAGAGTAACACCTGCAGGGAAATGTGCTGCTTCTGCTGGGTTTAGCCCAGTTACACTGGGTTGCACTGTAATGGACAGTGTGATCTGAAGGGAAATACTATGGGAAGGATCTTAAGGGCCCTTTTAGACTTTTATTATCTTAGGTTAAATTTCTCAGAACACTTTTCAATTCAACAAATAAGAAATTTATACTGATATTTTTTTCCATTTTGGTTTTTCAGTCTCTAATTTTTGCACAGACTCCTTTATTTTTCCTCCTTTATTTTTTCTGTTCAAGATGCCCCAATGTTTTGAGTGGCTACCTAAGCAAAACACTCATCTCCTTTGGGATTGCCTATCCTCTTGATTCTAAATTTTATTCTTTTGAAAACCATTTTAAAAATGATTGTTAAAATATCAGAGATAATCACTAAGTGAAGCAATGGAACTGTCCCCTGAGAGAAAACACAATGAATTCATACAATATTCCCTGCAGATGTCTCAGAAAATGTTCCCTCTCCTCCTGCAATTCCCACTAGCAGTATGACATGCTTTGCATTGTGGATGTTTTCCCTCAGTGTCAGGCATGAGGACTCCTTCCAAACACCATCCTCTCATCTGCATTCCATGGAGTTTAACCTAGGGGGTGTTTCTGGGGGCATTCCCAGGCAGAGAAAAGGGTGGATACAAACTGCCTTCTGTGCTGTGCTGATAAACAGCTCCATGGACTCCTCCTTTCTGAGCAGCTACTCTGGATAAATTGGGTAAATCTCTGGCACTGGGGTAGGAAGGTACTCACTTTGGCCTTTCTAACATGGATATGGGATTTTGTGCAGCTGAGGCTGTGTTCAGGGTGTCCTTGCAGGGACTTTGCTTTAGGTTTGGATGCTCCAGAGTGTCCAAAACTCTGGATAGATTTGCTGCAAGTGGTTTAAGAGCAGCGCACAGGATACAGTGACCTGAAAGCTAATGCTTCCTCCTATCAATTATCTATTTGAGCTTGATAAATTTCCAAATATTTACAAAACAATAGCAAAATGTGCTCTGGCCACTCCTGACCCAGGAGCTTTGGACTTGGGTAATTCTCTGAAGATGCCTGTTTCATTAAGGATGCTCCTTAGCCAGTCTATGAATTTTGCTCAAGGCCTAATTTTAATGTGGGAAAATCAACATTTGGGTCTGGATATCCTTTATCATCACATAGAAGAGCTTTTCTGAGAAACAAACTGCACCACAAACTGTTTGAAAGCTACCCAAGTCTCTGTACATGCAAATGCTTGAAGAAGGGATTTTAGGACTGACTTGGTCCCTAAAACCTGCCAAAATAATACTTTTGCTCCAGACCTTCTCATATCAAAAGGACATAACGTAGTGCAGAAAAGGCAATGTTGATTAGATTAAGTTAATTCTTAATTTTAATATTTATTTAAAGTGTTTGTTTGAAATTTTTCATACCAGCTATGCCATAATTACCTATTAGGGTGTCAATCAGATGTTTACAAAGCAGATGTATATCACCTTAGCACTCTCTACAACTCCCTGAAAGGTGCCTGTGCTCACCTGGGCTGGGCTCTTTCTCCAGCAGCACTGACACACCCAGAGCATACAGCCTCGAGCTGACCCAAGGGAAATTTAGGTTGGACATTAGGAAAAATTTTTTTTATGGAAAGAGTGATAAAGTGCTGGAGTGGCTGCCCAGGGAGGTGGTGGAGTCCCCATCCCTGGGTGTGTTTAACACAGCCTGGATGTGGTGCTGGGTGCCAGGGTTTAGCTGAGGTGTTAGGCTGGGTTGGACACAATGATATTGAAGGCCTCTTCCAGCCTGGTGATTCTGTGGTTCTGTGATTCTGCTTTTTCTGTCTCCTCCAGTGTGACCTGATCCTGGTAGATGTTGAGGCTTTGGTTGTTTTGTTTTGTTTTTTTCCAAATGACTCGAGGGCCAATAGTCATGACTGCTGTCATGTAAAACACCATCTGTGATTCTGGCTTGGCTGTGCTCTGTTCCAGATTGCACAATGCATGAGCAATAGTTCAGATTGTGGAAATGTGCTGCTCTTCCATGGTGCTGTGTGTACAAGACACATTTCCTTAAGGACTTTTCTCAAAGCACTGTCTTGAATAAACAGAGCCAAAGCTTTCAGTTTAACAAGAGTTGAGGTAAATACTTTGAATATGTTCATAATTACAGATCACAAGCTGGTGAAAATCCCCATAATGCATGGGGATTCCAGTTGTGTGGGTTATTAGCAAGCAACAACTGGGTATGTATCTCAACCAAATTAATATAAGTTACTGAGGGTAGTAGTTAAGATAGAGGGAATGAACTTTAAAAGCCACACTAACTCTGCCCAATATAATGGGAAACATTTACAAGTCTACCTAAAGTTGTTCAAAGCAATTCTTATAACTCTAAGGGTTGGATTTCTGCAAATGTCAGCTTCCTGCAAGTTCCACAGACCCATTTGCCATAACTCCCAGTTAAGGGTTTGGAGGCTCCTGCTGGCCTCAGTACAAGCTGACATTGATTTCATCTGCTATGAAATAAAATAGATTAAAGATAAACTTAAGTATCATTCAAATCCAATGAGAACAAGAAGCATCTTGCAGAAAGAGATCCTGCAAATGAAAAATGCTTAAAACAAAAGTTACCTAAAACCTCTTCTGAAACTATAATCCTGATGTTGTGAGCAGGGTCCACTCTGTCCTCTTGATGTTAGGGACAGACAGAAAATAACTGGCCCCAAAGCCAACATTTGTCTCCCAGGACCAGTACCTATTAATGAAAGACATTTTTTCTTAATATGTGAAGACTAATGGGAAGGAATGAAGGAGGTACTAGAGGGTCAGCTCAGAGGAAAGATCGTCCCCTACCCACCATTCCCATAAAGGCTGTTGCCTGTTTGTGGTGATGGTCTGTGATGCCATCTGTTATCTGAACTGTATCTGTGTATCTTTGTGCCTGGCTGCCCTCTGATTTATCTGCTAGCTATCATTATCTGTGATGTGGGGATGCGTGTGGGCTGCCTAGGTGGACATCAGCCTGTGGTAACCTCAGTTCCAGAGCTGTCTCTGGCAGTAGCTGAGGCTGACTCATGGCTGAGGGTCTGTGGGGAGGATTTTTGCCTGTCTGGGGACTACAATGGGAATTTGAGCTGTATTGATTGAGCAGCTTGAAATGACACGAACAGTCTGAGTGACGCCATTCATCAAGTGCAGGTCACACTGGGGTGCTGTATGTTACCTGCTGGAGATGAAGCAGGGAGAGCTGAGAGTCATGTCGTGCCTTTTCTCTGCCCTTTTCACCATCCCCTGATGTGGCACCAGCCATGTGGAGCTGGACTGCTGCAGGTTCCTTTTTGCAGGCCTTCAGCCACACACCCCTCTGCACCTCCCTGTGTGCACACCTTGCATGTTTTCTCAGTTGGGCTTTGTCACTGCCCAGCAGAATCTTGTGCTACAGTAATGCCTTGCTCACCAGGACTGGCCAGAGTTATTCCTCCCTCTCATTCTAGGTTAAAGTCATGGCAAATGTTTTAAGGAGAATTTTGTCTTTCACATCTGGGTTTGGTGAGAGCCTTCTCTGCTCTGGTGTCCTCCCTCCACCCCTTCTTATTTCCCCTAAGAAAGGAACCATAAGGAATGAGATCCTTGCAGGTGACCATAGCCTGAGAGCTGTAAGCTTTGTGTTAGAAATCTGTGTCCTAGATACAGGATGTATATACTGACAATATGTACATACTTGGGAAAGCAGAGAGAGAGACAATTAGCATATCTGAGTCCAACTAAGCTCTGTGAACAAGATACTAATTTTTATTTATAGCCTTGTATGCATAGAGGTGCATATATAATTCTAGCTCACCACAAATGAAATAGAAGGTTTTATTTATAGATGTGTGTGCAGTGTGTTCATCTCTATGGACTCTCTGTATTGTTCCTCAACAAGACTGACAGCTGACAGTTCTGACCAACTTGACAAGGTGCTTTTGGATAGATTTCACAATATTTAAGACTAACAGCCAAACTCTCCACTTTTAAAGAAAGATGAAACTGGCAGATAATCAGGATGTAAATAATTTACAAAAAAAGAAAACCAGTACTGTGTTAATTTAAACTTTCTTCTTTAGGCTAGTAAACTCTGGAATACAAACTCCACAGCTTGAAACTTGCCTTTTAAAAAAATTTATTGGAACTGAACACAAAAAGCAGACAATCATCACTGAGGGCAAGAGTAGAAAATTATTATTATGTATCTGAAGAAAAGCTGTGGCTGAGGGCTGGCTGCTCTGGAGAACAAGAACAAGACCTCTTAGCCCAGAGTGGGAACCCACCCTCCATGGGCAGTCAGGATCTTCAAGTGTCAGGTGGCAATAAAAGTTTTGAGGGTTGTGTTTCTATTGACCAGTACACAGGACTAGTAACATCCTATTTTGTACAGCAATTGTCCTTGGGTTGCTGTGTGCATCTGAGGTTCTTTGGTCCTATACAGCTTCAGGGGAGAATGTAATCTCCTGGTTTTGTACAAGTTGCAAGCAAATGGAGCTGGAAGTAGACAGGGAAACAAATAATTGATTCAAATTTTCTGCTTCCTGAAGTAGCGGATTTGTAAACAGCTGGAGATCCCAATTTTATTCCAAGCTACACACATATTAAGATCAAAGCCATATTTCTGAAGTTTGGTTTATGAATTAACAATATTCTGAAAATAACAATAAGCTTTGTTTTTAGGCTTAGCAATACTTGAGGTTTGTACCATTTCCTGCCCATACCTGGCCTTAAATGTAAGTTTGGGTTTTGCTGCTGGAAGGCTGCTCCAAGTTGATTTGCATCTGTGTGGGGTAGCAAGTCAGCAAAACCTACTTCACACTTCCCTGCAGGACCAGCAGCAGCTCCTGGCACAGGGTATTTCAGGGAAATGCCTTTAGTCTGCCACAGGTGACTCTGGTCTAGAGCAGTTCAGCAGCAGTACTGAAACATTGTGTTGTATGTGATAGCTGGGATTTGTTACTTCAGAGACTATAGGGAGCTCCTAACTCAAACCTCCACTTCCTCAGCAAGCACAACTGGAGAGTAAATGGGCACAGGGAGGCACAGGCACAGGAACAGGGTTCCATGGATGTGACAGCATGAAAAATGAACATGCAGGGTCTGAACTCCTCAGATATGGTATCATGTCTAGTAAGCTGCTCTCCCCTCCATGTGTGTTGCTTGCAGACAAGGATTCTCCTCCTGGCTTCCAGCATGGGCTAGCTTGCCATCAGCATGGCATCAGCACAGAGAAACAAGCACAACTTGGGGAAAGGCTCCCTGCCAGCCAGTGCTAACAAAACTCACTCCAGACCTTTTCTCGGTGCATTATTAAGGTCAGTGAGCCAGACTGTAAATAAGAGGCCTCATTTCCAGCAGACCTTGACTGTGCCATTTCCTTGGAAGTTGGCAGAGTGTCAGGTGAGAGCTGGCAGATGTGACTGTGGCAGTGGAGGCCGTCCCTGCCAAGCCACCAGTGCAGCCTCAGCTCAAAGGTGCTTCTCCTGTTTGCCAGAGAAATGTTTGCCTGTGCCCCAGTCAGCCCTGCTCACACCTGACTTCTTAGCAGGATCCCACCCTTTGGTTTAAATGAAAATCAAAGCCCCCCTTGCCTTAACCCAGACAGTTTCTGTTACTCAGCTCCCACACAGAGCTGTACTGACAGAAATGAGAGGGGAGGTCTCTGGGGTGGGAACAAGCAGAGGGATGCACAAGGTACCCCTCATTGCTATAAAGGAAACATTTGTGCAACTGGAGCACTGACTGGAGTAGCCTTCAGCTGCTTTTACAGCAGGGCAGAGATCTGGGGTGAGAAAGGGGAGGCTGACACAGCAGGGGACACTAATGTCAGCTAAACCCACCGTGCCCTGTGTCTTGGAGCCCTTCATTTAAGCTGTGCACAGCATCTCTCGGGTTATCAGCCTTGTTTCTCTGCCAGTGAGCACTTAGTGAGCAAATTATATCCCACAGCCATTTGCCAGGACAGTGATCAGCTCTCTGAAAACAAAGGGTCAGATCTGGGAGCAGCACCTAGGAAAGGTTTGTTCAGTGCAGTTCTAAAGTATCCTTATGTTCTAATTGAAAAAAAAGCAGGGTGACGTGGGGCATAAAGAGCAGAGAGCAGCAGGCAGTTGTTCAGGGGAGTGGGTGGGCTGCATTGGGACAATTGTTTCTTTCATTTTTCACCTGTAGCTATTGTGTGGAGTGAATCTTTGTGGAGGAAGGGGCTGCTACAGCCAGCTGTGCCATCGCCACATTGGTTTGTATTCAGTCTGCTACCTACTGAAAACCAGAAACAAAAGCAAAAATGCATTCTGTATGGCAGTGCTAGTTTATGTATTTCTTGGCAAACAGCTGCAATAAGCCTAGCTGGGATTTTAAAGTACAACTATTAATTATATGCCTTGTGCTAAACATTGATGAATTTCTTTGTGGTAGAAAATATGTGCACGTTTCTTCTAGGCATTAAAGCCTTTTCTCTTTGGTGGTGGTAATTAAAAAACAAGGACAATATGACTGGCAGAATGTAGTGTTTCTTTTCTTTTTCTAAGAAGACATAATTTATAAATTAAAAGCACTATGTCTCAGCCAAGAACAAGCTGGTCTTCTGAACTATGGCATGAATGTCTTCAATGAAAATAAAAGATAAAAGATGAAAAGCATCTTCTTTTCCAGTTAGAATGAACATTTTGGTACTATTGCAGGCAGAGGAGTTTGTAACCCCTCTTCACTCACTGGGACAAGTGGGCAGGGAAATCCTGACTCCTTGAGAGCAGCCTCCCCAGGAACTTACCCAGCCCATTGACCCTCCAAAGATGAAAAGAGGGAACATCCCAGAGGGAACATCCCAGGGAACATTCCCTGTGTTCATCTGGGCAGGTCTTGTCTCTGTAAACAGAGATGGGAGGGGGGTGGAGGACCTGCTAACAAGCACAAACAAGTCAATAAGTTCTTAGAAATACATTTCGACTTGACAAATTAGTAACCATGCAAAGGAGCAAACAAGGGGTGCTTTCCTCCCTTCCTGTGGATGTGGCCAATATCTGCACCTACATAACATTTCCTGCAATAAACACCTGTCCAAAAGTGAGGTGCCTTTTTAGCATTGGTTTAAGGATCTCTGCATTTCTTTTGCCACTAAAAGGAAGATTTTAGCCCTCCTGTCTTTCTCTTTCACTTCTCTTCCTTATCCTAATATTGGTGAGATGCTGATCTGAGTGCAATTTAAGCCATGAAGTAAAAGGAAAGATTTCAAACATTTCAGGTCTCACTGAGCAGCCTTTTCAAAGGAGCAACTGAGAAAACACAGGGAGTGGAAGGAGTACAGATCCACATTTTTCAGTGGTAATCTGATCTTAGATCGATTTAAATAAATAATGAATTAATCCATTCTTAAACAGAGCCCAGTGTCTGAGAGTTGGATTCAGTTAATTACTTTCCATGTAAGCAAGGTGCATACTCTAAAGTGATCAAGTTTAATGGTACTAGAAGGGTTGAGGTGGTTGGGTTTTTAAAAAATGAATATAATTTTTTTTAAAATTTTGTTAGTTTGTGAATTGACTTGTCAGTGTTGCACTCCCAGTTGCTCCAAAACTAATTTTAGTGTTGGAAGCTTGAAACTCTGACTCTTGAGTCTACAGCTTTGCCTCTTGTTCTCAGTCCCTACAATAGGAGGTTGCAGTTCCCACCTCTTGAGTTGATGGTTTAGGTGTTTCTGCTCTGTTGTGGCCATGGAGGATGGATCTGTAGTTAATTCTCTCCTGTAGTGATTTTATTTGTTTTGATGACACTATGTTATTCTGCCTTCTGCTTGTCAGTAATTTAACAATCTCTTTATCTGGAAGCTAATTAAGAGTTGGGCTGTCTGAGTTCTTTGCAATTAAAAGCAAAGCAAGCATGATATTCTGTCTTCCAAACTATATCCCTAAACTTTAAAAATCTCAGTGAAAAACCTGGGGTTTGTAAGACCTCTCCCTGCTCCCATTTTTGTTCTCTTTCCCTGTTCTCTGTCCCTTGTTTCAAGATTTAATTTATGTTTGCCAAGGACAACACTGGGGTGGGGAGGGGAAGTACAGAGAGCTGGGAAATAAAGCATCTTTTTCAACTCTCCCCACACGAGTACCTGTCTTCTATCAGTGCAGGTTGGGAGTAGCTGCAAATGCATTTCTGTGGCCCCAGCATGCCTGCACCGTGTGAGCACCTCTGCCCTCTCCTTGATATTTTTAGCCCTGCTTTTCTTTGGTGTATCTCTGCTCTTCCTCTGCACTAGAGGACAGTGTACCTTCCTCTGTGCTTCTCCTGTTCTCACTGCCCTTTCCTGACCCCTGGCATTTTTTTCCTAGAGGCAGTGGGATGAATGGGACTGGTATTCAAGCTCCAGGCATGACAGTGCCATAAGTCTCTGATGACACTGGGTATCACAGGAACTGCTGGGGACACTGCTCTGCTTTTGAGAGCTCTGATTATGCAGCAGGGTCCTGCTTTGTGTCCCTACACTGCTGCTGAGGGGGAGCTGAGCCAGGAGGAGCTAATCTCAGCTCTTGGGCCCTCAGAACAGCCAGGGCCTGCATGGCAGCATGCATGGCCTGGGGGCATCCTCCCACTTGGCATCTCCAGCCTGGTGAGGCCTTGCTAGTCCCCTTTGGGTCTGGGGCTCATTGACCCAGTACAGAGGGAAGGAAACAGCATCTGCCTTTGTCTACAGTGCTGTGAGGAGCTGTTTGCTGATGGCAGGAGCAGGAACAGTGCTCTGTGTGTGCAGGAACAGGAAGAGCAGCAGTGCTGTGTGTGTGCAGGAACAACAACAGTGCTCTGTGTGTGCAGGAGCAGCAGCAGCAGTGCTGTGTGTGCAGGAACAGCAGCAGCAGTGCTGTGTGTGTGCAGGAGCAGCAGCAGTGCTGTGTGTGCAGGAACAGGAACAGTTTGCAGTGCTGTGTGTGGAGGAACAGCAGCAGTGCTGTGTGTGTGCAGGAACAGCAGCAGTGCTGTGTGTGCAGGAACAGCAGCAGCAGTGCTGTGTGTGCAGGAACAGCAGCAGTGCTGTGTGTGCGGGAACAGCAGCAATGCTGTGTGTGCAGGAACAGGAACAGCAGCAGTGCTGTGTGTGCAGGAACAGCAGCAGCAGTGCTGTGTGTGTGCAGGAACAGCAGCAGCAGTGCTGTGTGTGCAGGAACAGCAGCAGCAGTGCTGTGTGTGTGCAGGAACAGCAGCAGTGCTGTGTGTGCAGGAACAGGAACAGCAGCAGTGCTGTGTGTGCAGGAACAGCAGCAGTGCTGTGTGTGCAGGAGCAGCAGCAGTGCTGTGTGCAGGAACAGGAACAGCAGCAGTGCTGTGTGTGCAGGAACAGGAACAGCAGCAGTGCTGTGTGTGCAGGAACAGCAGCAGCAGTGCTGTGTGTGTGCAGGAACAGCAGCAGTGCTGTGTGTGCAGGAACAGGAACAGCAGCAGAGCTGTGTGTGCAGGAACAGGAACAGCAGCAGTGCTGTGTGTGCAGGAACAGCAGCAGCAGTGCTGTGTGTGTGCAGGAACAGCAGCAGTGCTGTGTGTGCAGGAACAGGAACAGCAGCAGAGCTGTGTGTGCAGGAACAGGAACAGCAGCAGAGCTGTGTGTGTGCAGGAGCAGGAACAGCAGCAGTGCTGTGTGTGCAGGAACAGCAGCAGTGCTGTGTGTGTGCAGGAGCAGGAACAGCAGCAGTGCTGTGTGCAGGAACAGGAACAGCAGCAGTGCTGTGTGTGCAGGAACAGGAACAGCAGCAGAGCTGTGTGTGTGCAGGAGCAGCAGCAGTGCTGTGTGTGCAGGAGCAGGAACAGCAGCAGTGCTGTGTGTGCAGGAACAGGAACAGCAGCAGTGCTGTGTGCAGGAGCAGGAACAGCAGCAGTGCTGTGTGTGCAGGAACAGGAACAGCAGCAGTGCTGTGTGTGCAGGAACAGGAACAGCAGCAGTGCTGTGTGTGCAGGAGCAGGAACAGCAGCAGTGCTGTGTGTGCAGGAGCAGGAACAGCAGCAGTGCTGTCAATGTCCCATCACCCCGGGCCAGCAGGCCGTGGCAGCCCCCGCGGGCTGGGGAACGCTGGTGGGTGACAGACAAAGCCAGCAGCCGTGGCTGTGACCTGGCTGCTCCCAGAGGACGCTGATGGCACAATGGGCCCGGCTGCCCTGCAGGAGGGGGAAGATAGAACATGCAGTGGTGGGGACCTACCCTAACCTCACTGCTTGCTTTTTCTGTACTTTATTTTTGTTTTTATTTTAACACCTTCCTGAAGTATTGCCAATTTCTGAATCCTCTACAGTAGTTTTGATTAAACATAGGAATAGTGTCAGAGGTCCCACAGCTGCCAGAAGAAAAATGAGTTTATAAGAAAAGTCTTGGCTTTGTTAGGAAAGTACTTCCCCAAAGTGATGACTTCTGTGTAGTTATTTAGGTGGTTGGAGTGTGCATAGATTTAGAGTACAGAGAGCACAGAGCCATCAGACCTGCCAGGAATTTCCCACAGGGCTGCAGCTCTGCCTTTTTCTAGGACAAGAGGCTACAAATGCTTCTGGAATTGCTGTTCTGTTTGGGTATTTCATTTGTTTGTTTTTAAATCTGACAGTGAATTCAAAATATGTACTTAGAGCAGGAAGTGTTCTCTCCAGGACTAAAAACACAGTTACAAAGAAAATAAATAGGAAACATAATATGTAAGTTTTCATTCACTGTTCCTACAGAGAGGTCCTAGCATCTTTTGGGTGACTTTTTTCCCCCCCAGAAAATAAAGACTGAATTTTACTGTGAAGAAAAAGAAGGCAGCTCTTCCACAGAGCTGGATTATTGCAACTGCTTCTTTTAATTTCTACTGTTGCATGAGCTGACTAGATTTTTTAGAGTGCTTTAATGCAAAATTTGTGCTGGAAAAAGTGACCTTGTTATGAGAATACCTAGTAGACATTCAATATGCCAGCAGGACCAGCCTAGTAAAGTTAATGGCTCGAAAATTCAATTTGAAATGGTACTTTGATTTAAAAGAATTTATCTTTGCAGTAAATTGACATTTGAATAATGTGGTTAATTCTACCAGCAGAAGTATTAGAAAGCAGTGATGTTTATATATGATTTCCTTGTGACTTCTAAGGTAGTTGTCTGGCACAATGCAAAAAAAAAAAAAAAGGAAAACAGAAGATAAAAGGAGAAATTGGACACTTGAAACTCAGCTGCAGGATTTCAGTCTTCTCTTTCTTTTTTTTTTTTCCTGGGGTTTAACTGGGTAACTCCCATTGCAGGCCTTTTATATCTGTCTGATAAGCCATCAATTGACTTCACTTTGACTGTTATTGACCAATACTGAGCTGTGGTTTGAATTTTTCAGGGACATGGGAGGAAATGTATAAGGATAATCAAGCAAGGATTCAGCTGGATTTGACCCATTTTAAAGAACACATAGACAGCAGGAAACTGGGAAATGCAATGTAGTATCTGAATGCATGTAGAGTTTTGGGATGCTGGTATGAGACTCCTCTGCTGTTCCAGCAATGCTCCTTAGCCCCAGTTTGTTACCTACAGACCGGGGCTTTTTCCGTCTGTTTTCCCCTACTTAATGACTTATTTGAGCAAAAATAAGAATCTGTATTTGAAAGGCACAGCAGGCTCCACCTGCCACACTGGCACAACCTGCTGGAACAGCAGCCTCTCAGAGCAAGCAATGCTTTTATGAGCAGTGCTCAGCAAACTGCTGCTCGGAGCCAGCCCGGCGCTGCACGTGGGGCAGCAGACAAGGGCTGATGTGAACTTGCCTGTGTTGAGCACAAACATGTCAGAGCCAGTTTTAATCCTTAAGCCTGCTTTTGTTTTGAAGGTTCTTGTTTGCTGCAGGTATCTAAATTTAGCCATATTTTTGTCAGCTAGAACTTATGTTACAGAAAAGAATGCTAGCAAATCTCAGCAATGTCACACTTCATTAGTCATGCAAGCACTTAAAAGCAAGGTTAGAAACACAAAATTCTGGAGATTTGTGGAGGCAGTTGTTTAAAAATGCCACACTGAGCTTTTTAGGATTTACCTTCTGAAAATGGACCAAGTTAGAACATTAAATTTCATTAACAATGCAGCTTTCTTAAGTTTGGAAAAGGAGTATTTAAATCCTGAAGAAAAGCTTCACTGGATGTGTATGCTCCTCTTTCTTTGCAACATTCACAAGTCCCTTACATTCTTTTCCAGGTTCAAAGGCAGAAAATAGTATTTGCTGACAACCTGCTTTTCTCTGGTAGTGGCTGCAGGCTGCTTGGGTCCTGCAGATAAGCTTGGGGCTCTCTCAGCATCCCATTCTGAACATCCTTTCCCCTTTCTGCTGCTGCAGGGGGAAGGCACAGGGGACACCACACTGAGAGGCAGCAGGTGCCACACAGGACCCCTCTCTAACTGAGCCAGGGCTGTTATTTCTGTTGGTGAGATCTGCTCTTCAAGCAGCTGTATATAAAAATTTAACTTGCACCTATTGATGTGCACTTCCTGCAGTGTGCTCTTGAAAAGAGAGAAGCTCCCCTCACAATTATGTTGTTTTTTTGTTTTTTAATATAACTTAACAAGAGGTATTAAAACCAGAGTCTTTATTCTCAGGACTTTTCCCAATTTATTACCTTTTTTCTACTTTTGACCTTTGGCTACTTGAAAATTTGGTGAGAGAATACTTTAAAAAAATTACTTCTTAGTAAAAACATGCACAGAAAGTTCCAGTTATATGCCAAAAAAGCTGAGCTATTTTAACAAAATACTGAAATCTCATCCTTCTTGTGATAGTGCCCAATTCTCTTGAGCATCCTGCAGTTTGGTCCAGTTTCCAGGCAACCTTTGTGTCCTGTGCTGCTCAGCTTGGGAGAGGAGCCATCACAAGCACCAAAGGGGCAGCTGTTGGTGTGAGGTTTGTGCCATGGATGCTCAGAACATTGCAGCCTCCTCCTTCCCCATGGACCTGCCAGCTGCTGGCCTGGGAGCAGGGCTCTGCCAGGGGAGTGCTGAGCACTGACCTCAAGCAGCAGCTGGGCACAGGGAGCCCTGGGGAGCTGGGCTGGGCAGGAAGGGGAAAGCACTCCCTGACTCTCCGATGTTCTGCAGTTTATTGCAGCACCAAGACATGTGAACAGTCTCTGTTTTGGCCTGCATGTTCAAAGAATGAGTTGGAGTTCTTCAGTTCTTGGTCTCAGAGTTGTTTATTGTTTATCTATAAAAATTTTTCTCCTGCCCTGCTGAGAACTGTCCAGCCCAGCAGGACAGTTCCAGGCACTCTGCCTGCCCTCAGAGCGGTGTTACCTCTTTATACTACAAACTACGTATAACATGTTTGCAATTACTTTCTAATACCTATCACCTATGTTAGACAGTGAGCTTCTACTCTAAACCAATCCAAAAGTGCCACCATCACAGCAGAAGATGGAGGAGGAGGAGGAGGAAGAGGAGGAAAAGGAGAAGGAGAAGGAGAAGGAGAAGGAGAAGGAGAAGGAGAAGGAGAAGGAGAAGGAGAAGGAGAAGGGGAAGAGGAAGAAAGAAGGCTGGACACACCCAAATGCCTCCATCTTGTCCCCAAAACCCCTATTCTAAAAACCCCAAAATCTACTTGTTCACCTAGTGATAATTTTATTATAACACTACTTAAATTTCTGTGGCTTTCAGGTCTTCATACAAAGCTGGTAATTTGCTCCATGGGTCATAATCAAACCCACAGGTGTTCTGGGCTGTGTGCCAGGGTCTCTGAGCCCCCTGGCAGGGGCCCAGCAACTCTGGACACCCATGAGATGTCCTGAGTTCCAACACATGGCAGGGTGCAGAGGGGATGGACAGACAGCAGCAAGCCTGGCTGTGGAGGGCAGAGCCAGCACAGGAGCCTGAGAGGGCAGAGCAGCCCCCAAAGCTGAGTGAGCACAGAGCAAACGTGTGGCCAAGGGAGCAGTCATGTCTGGGAGGGTTTGTTAGGAACTTGTTAGCTGCTGTCCTCCTAAAGCTGCATTTAACCAAAGGTCTGAGGGGAAAACTGCGTAAATCCTCGTTTATCCACACTACAATTGTTACAGAAATAATTCAGAGGAAATGAAGTACCTCACCAAAGGTCCTGACTTTGTTTCTCAGTTGTGAGTTCCACCCAAGCAGTCTGTCCTCACAGCCTGTGTCCATCAAGTGGTTTTACACCTACTGGGAACTTCAACAGCTCTCAAAGAAAAATTCAAGTCATCATTCCTAGTGTTGTCTTCATTAGACTGGCAGTTGCAAAGTTATGAGGAAACAGATTTGCAGATTATTCTAAACCAGAAGATATTAGATACATTTTAGGCCTGAAGACTTGATGTCTCCTGTCAGGAAGAATATTTTGTTTGGCATCTCATTGCAGGGCTTTGGGGATTGTTTTTTCCTTAAAACTTTAATAGCATCTCCATTCCTGTAGACTCAAAAATATGGATTATTTCATAAAGATCTTTTTCATAATATCTAGACAAGTTTATACAAATTGTCCTGTCTCTAAATAGTATTATACATTACTAATATTACTCTGCTTTTCTCTGGTCAGTGAGGATACTTTGTAACTCTAATTTGTACAAATATCTATGTGTGTCAGTGCAATGCTTTGTCCCCAGAATCACATTCCTAATTGAAATAATCCATTTTGGATTATTGTTGAATAATAGGTGGGAAATTATCCACCTTTTTTTCACCAGAATTGTGTATTCTCAGTGGTGATAAGTTTGTTTATTTATCTGATTTCACAAAATATCCAAATCTGAACGCATAAAATGTCTACCAATATAGAGGGCACTCAGGATTTAAAAAGATAAAAGGTTTCAGAAGCAGGGGTCTCTAGAGTTCTGTCTACAGACTGTACACAGAGTATAAAATAAACCCTATAAAGGGTATAAATACAGAATGATCACTTGGAAATAAAGGGCATTTTGAAAGTACTGCTGGTTTTTGTGCCAAAGACAGAAGTATCAAAAAAATAAAATCAAAATTCCACTATTTCAAATGGGTTTTTTCCCTTTTCTCAGCTTTCCCCCTTTTCTGCAGCTGCTAATTTTACAAGCTACTCTGCTTGCAGGAACAGCAAATGTGAACCATAAACATCAATGAATTGCACTTAACATGGTTCCCAGAACAGATTTCTGAAGGCACCACAATGTGAAGTTGTGGGTAATTGAGGCCTCGGGGCATTCTTGTCCCTTGATCTTTACCTGGTTATAGAACCTCATCTTCTGATGCCAAATCCCATTAGGATACCCCAAAATGACAGATGGCTCTGCCTAACTGCCAGTTGGCACAGATGTGATCCTGGGTTTTGGATAAACAATAGGATGCTTTTTCACATGTAGTAACCTAAATTTCCCCAGCCAGAGCATAGCTGCTCTGTGACAACGATGCAGGTTGCTCTGTGTAAATTCAGAGCAATGTGTATGAGTGCATGTAGAAACATGTCTGTGAAATTTCTCTGAAGCAGACTTACAGATCTGGGCCCTGGAAAGCTGTACTGACATAAGACAAGGTGTGAATTTTAAGCCACTTATTTTTCTAATGTAACTCCTCCTGCAGAGCATCCTGACCACTGAGTTCTGCTGTAGTTAAGCTGGAGAGAGTTGTCTGAGTGAGAGAGAATGGCAGTGACTGAAACACAGCAGCAGAACACAGGATACATTGCTCTACAGCCTGGCCCATGGGCTCATCTGAAAATGTGTGCACATTATTCAATAGCTATTGGCAAATGTCTTATTAAACATTGTAAGTGTAAATGCAGCCTCACAAAATGACTCAAGTAGACCATTTAACCTTCCTATTATACAGTTGGTAAACAATGAATATTAACACAAAGCAATCATTTCCATATCCAAGGATATGGTACCTTGCTGTTAAATGTTAAATTCTGCATGACTTTTATTATTGCTATTAGTGACTCCTCTAGCTGAGAAATAGCAAAACTGTAAAGTCTAGAGGAAGCACAGCACAGAGGAAAGGGCATCTTTAGAAGGCAAAAGAGTTCCTACATAAGTGGGTACAGGAGTGGTTCACGGTGTTTATGTACTTTAGTCCTGCTATGCATGTAGGATTTGATGGTTACCCTGGATCAGTGTTTATATCCAAGGCTGTCTGCTCATTGGAAGCACAATTCCTGACTTTTGTGTACCCACATCCAAATGCATTTCCAGAATCTTCAGTGAACATGGCATTCTCACATTCTCAGTTCTGAGGCTGAGACAGATCTGTTCAACTTTGACAAATGTGAAGCCACCTTAACCCCTCACTCCAGCTTCTCTGTTTGTCTCCCTATGAACAATGACAAATCAGAGAACTTGGACTTTGCTGCTTGCTTTGAAAATTTAGACACTGGTGCAAATTCCCAGAAGCATTTCTCAGTCTGCAGTCACTGCACCTCTAGTGTTTCTGGAAACCTACTTGAATATTACTTAAACAATAACCATAAATCCTCTCAGTCTGCTTCCCCTGGGCTGCAAACAGCAGAATGGCTCCTCACAAGCTGCCATGTGACAGCCTGCTTGTGCTGCTTGGGGACGTTTGCTCTGAGCAGCACAACTTGTTCCAGATTGGTGGGGAAAGCTGAGCTGCAAGGGCAGTGACAAAAAGGCCACAGACCTAGTCAGGATGCTGTGGAAGCTGAGGAAAAATTTCAGTCTGGAAGAATTCTGTGAAGTGTTTGGAACCTCCTGGAGACATTACTCAATATGTAATTTTAAGGTTTCTACCAATGATTAATTCATAAAAGGTTTCTAATCCCACCTTTGAGTAATTTGCAACACTTGTGTTGACATTCAGGTGAGATACATGAACTTTTCATTTACTAAGAAAATCAAATGTGGGTTTCCCTGAAATGTGAAAGGGAGGAAAGTAGGACAGCATTAGTAGCTGATGGAGAGCCAAAATGGGATTGGTCAGCTCTGCTGAGGAATTGTTTGGACTGAATCCTGCTCCCATGGGAGGAAGAGAGAAAATCTGAACATAACAAGTCTTAGTCTGTGAAAAAATAAAATTATATATATATATAATATAGATTATATATAATACTATATAAAAGCCTAGAAAGTCAGTTTCAAAAACAGTTAAAAATTTAGCTCATTGCTGGTAGTGTTTCCATCATTGATGTAGTGAATTCTGGATATCCCCTTTCTGTCTTTCCCAGACATGACAAATATGCTGATTTCATGCACAAGATGAATGAAATATCCTCTGGAGAGGGTAAATGAGTACATGTGAGTGTTGGAATTGAGGTTATCCAGTGCCTGGCCAGGAGACATCCACACATCCCAGCTCCTTGCATTAGAGTCTTGGCATCCTCATTGTGCATCTCTGACCATAAATTCCATTGTGTTTTCTTCTTCAAACACTTCCTGGGTCATCTTGACAAGTTGTTCTGTTTGTTAGAGCAGCTAAAAATATTTGTAGCTGAGAATGGAAACTGTGTCTCTTCTCAGCATGATGTGAGTCACTGCTTTGTGGGGCATTGGGTGCCAGGCTCAGCGTGCAGGGCCGGGCACATGGCGAGCGCTCGCCCCACGGGGATGGGGTTGTGTCCACCCAGCAGATTTGGCCATCCAAATCTCCCACATGGATGTACAGAGGAATTGAGAAAACTAATCCTCATACCCACTGCAGTTAACACTGGGTTCTGAGACAAGGAATTCCTTAATGTTTTTGAGCCTGGTTTTACTGGGCTCAGCTGCCTTGGCTTGCTGTGGGGTTGGCCTCAATGAGGATAACAAAGTGCTCACAATTTCACCATGGACCTGGCTGCTCTCTAGGGCTGGGAAAGATGGGGCTGAGTGGGGAAGCCTTGGAAAGCACAGGTTGTGCAGGGCAAGTGTGTCCCACCAGTCCCTGAAGGGCACCCAGGGTGGCACACAAGCAAGCAGAGATGCCCTGTGGGAAGGGGACACTGACTCCAGCACAAACTCCAGCTTCTACTGCAGGAGAAACAACACACAGAATGCCCTTCCTCCTTTTCTGTTTTTATCTCTATCATGAGAAATACCCACTTATTGGAATGGTTATTTACATATTTCCTGATTTTTTAGCAACTTCTTGCTTTGACATATTCAGCTAAATGAACAGGGAGAAACTTGCATTTGTTTACTTGTTCTTTTAGAGATAAAACACCTCTGTGCCTCAGCCTTTGAAATACTGTGAGTGATGGGTTTTGAAAGTGAATTTAGAAAATATTCTGAATTAAATATTTATGTTTAAGCTTTTACAAGGCAATCTGAATAAGCCTTTGGGTTTTTTTCCACAGCAGACTTAATTGTGCCTAGCCATATACACGAGTTTGATTCCCTAGCTACAAAAGTATTCTGTTGTTTTTTGTGGAAAGTTTAAGCCCTCTGTAATCTCTGTGCTAAGGTGTTGAGCTAGGATAAAATTAAGAGGGTTTTGCCCATGAATTACACTTCTAAGTGATACAGTGTAGATGAGTCCTGAGAGTGCAAGCCTACCTGGCTGTAATCCCTGCTAGTTCAGACTAGGTTAAATGCACAACATTCTCACTAAGAATCTTGTGCAGGTTGTGGCGTTGAGTATTCCAGGCTTCTTGGTGCTGGGAGAGGGAGGGCACAGGAGGTGACCCAGGCCAGGGGACTGACAAAGGGCTGCGCTCTGCAGAGGGGGTGCAGCGGGCCAGGGAGGAACTGACGGCCCTGCTGACAGCAGCAAGAGAGGAATCTGGGCCGGTTTGCACTTCCCTGGCTGTCCTCAGAGAACAGAAGCAGGAGCTGGTGCTCAGGAGCCAGGAGGAGAAGTCGGGGAGCAGAGGCTAAAAGTGTGCGTTCTGCTGGGAGCAAGCGAGGCTCCACTAGATGTCCTTCATGTTCACATAAATGACACGGGCAGCTCTCACTGGAAGGTGTTTGCAGGAGGGGAGGGGGCACACAGCGATGCATGGATCTGTGAGCACCTGGGTTCCTTTCTGCATGAAGTGATCTCGTCTATGTTGGTGAGTGGCTTGCTCAAAAACGTGACCCATGTCCCTGGAAAATTGTTTTACTTGGTTATAACTACTCTTTAGATTGCTGAAACAAAAAACTAACCCTTTTGAAAGGCTGGTGATGTGTTACAATTTACATGTTCTAAATGGCAGCTGGGTATATTTTACATACTTCAGTATATAATATTGCTTATGTTGACTGAGGTCACTAGGAAATTAGTGAGTTCCAGGAGTTTCCCAGACACAAACTGATGGAAAGCTAATGTTCACTAAGGTTGTGGTGAAAGAAGAAGAAGTTCAGGTTCACAGTTCAGATAAGGAAGATGCCATCAATGTCACTGAAGTAGATGATCTTTAGAATTATTAACTCTCAAATTATTAGTAGTTATTAACAACCCCTTCTTTGGGACATAATGAGATGGGCATAACGTTCAGTCAGCTTGAGATCTCCAGCTGTGCTCACAGGCTGGGGAAAGTGTTTGTGACCAAATGCAACATGGTAGGTGAAGAGGAGTCAGATGGAATTGGTGACATTTATGTACCAAAAAGCAAAATATCAGATCTTTCTTATTGGTTCTTTATACAGGCTGTGGAGAAGTTGATGGTAAATGTGGCATCCACTGATGCCCTGGATGGTGGACAGCAGATATCTCTAAGAAGATAAAAAACACAGCTCCTGATCTGCTGTTCTGTGCTGAACTGGTGCTTACACCTCCTTTTTTCCACCCAGTTGCATTCTATACTAACAGGAGAATTGAGTTTGGAAAGGGAAGAGAAAGAATGGGAAGGATGGAGAGGTCAGAGGACAGAAAGTAGGAGCTGCTGAGGAGCTGATTCTTGGGCAGTGCCCACTCAGTGTACTGGTGATTCTGTCAGATGTTTGGTTTCAGAAGTTTAAGAGGCCTTTTAGTGCCATTTCTGACTACTCTGTGATCTTACCAGAAATATAGGCAGTTTCTGACTTGGCTATTTCTTGTCTTTTTTGAATGGTGAGGGATGTAGAATTTTAGCAGGAATGTGCACAGACCAAGGCATGTGAAGTGATCCACTGCTGAAGTGCAAGGGCAAAATTAGTATCAGTTATACCATGGCAAAGGTGTGTGATGGATTATATGTTCTAAGAAAGCACTTTGTGTTCACTGGATTTCAAATATTTTGTAATTTATGCCTGTTGGTATTTAAAAATAATTATTTTAATGATTATTTAACATCATCGATTGATTTTTAATCAATCAATTATGTTACAGGGACTCAACTTATTGGAATTGGAACTTATTGGAATATCTCAGCTTACTGGAATGTATGGCAAGTGGCAGGGCTGCTGTGGCCATATTTAACAGAAGAAAGTTGAAAATGGACATAAGCTTCTGGTTGGTATAAAAAAGGCTTGGGGAAGAGAAAGACCTCAGAGTAAAGACAAGTTGAGGGAGATTGAAGGATGGGTATGGTAAAACAGGAATTCAAACAGATGTGGCAATTTGTTTTACGACATAACCATAAAATGCCACTTAAAATGCCTCATTTGTATTCTGTGTCAATGTAATAGATGTAAATCTTTCAGGAAGTCACTAAATATACATTTCTTTTGGCAAGTATAGAAAGCATATGATCAATGGGAGAAACCAGGAGGGATTTTGTGTTACCAGGACAGCATGGCTGAACTTTGTGGGACTGGATCACGCAAAGGAGCCCTCCATTTCAGCCCATCCATTCTGCCTCCCTTTTTGACATTTTATCACTTACAGCATTTAAACGTCTCTTTTCATCTTGTAAGCCACACTAACTGCTTAGTGGCACGTCTGCTTTTGACACTCATTTGCTCACTGCAGAGAGGTCCCATCCCTCTCACACAGAGATGCTGAGGCTCTCAGTAAGGCCTTCTGCTCACTGAGCTGCATTAGAAGTGTCTCCCTCCTTATGAATGTGGGTATTGCTGCAAATGAAACCACTATTTGTCAGGATTAAGGGAAGCATAGGGTAAGATAAATTTCAGCTATAAAAGGATTTGTCTGAAAAGACACAAGAGATACCAACAGTTAGTAAGATTTCAGATTTTCTGAGCAGTTACCCTCTAAAAACAATCTGTGACACCATCAGCAAGTCTCACTGTGGCTTGCCAAATCCACTTGTGGTTCTGCTTGAAATTAGACTTCCAAATAAATTCCAGACATTTCACGAAAAAGTGCTGTTGGTGAGGATTGCAGTATTTTCAAAGAGCTTGAAGCTTCAAGCTCCAGTCCTGTAGGGGAGCTTCCTCAATCTACTTGTAATAGTTTTCTCATTTAGGGATTAATCACTTCTGTCCCCTAGGAAGATTACGTTCTCTTAATTTTTGGCCCTTTTCCCCTGGAGAATTATATAAGAAGTGGCACAGTCTCACAGGGAAGTATTTTACCTGTGTTACCTGTACATTAGGAACAAGAGCCTCACCATGCCTGTTACTGGGCCTGCCCTCTGCAGCCAAGGCAGGAAACTGGTCCAAGACTTGATTCCAAATAAAAATCCCAACTAACTTCTGAGGTGTAAGATTCCCAAATCCTGCTTTTTCTAGGAAGTGAAAAGTTATCATTCTAGGAATAGTTTAGTGCTGTTAAAAAGAAGTTAGCATCTGGAGAAGTATTGGCACAGATTACCTTTTTCTAGGTTCTCCTTTATTAGAGTATTTAGCCATACTCCCTTATCCAGAAATAAGCATAGTTTTCCTTGTATTTGGACATACATTTCTCTGTGTTGTGCTAATCTGCAACATTCTTAATTAATGGAACAGTCTTTAGAACAGATTAATACTCTATTTGCTGTTGTGGAGAAAGGTTAACTTTGTCCTTTGACGTTGTCTGCCTAGTGGGGAGGAAAAGGCTCCCTTCATTTGCCATCTGTATGAAGAGTTAGTTCAGTGGTCATTTGCTTACAAGACCATTTTAAAGAGAGTCTGTCCATCCCTTAGGACCTGTAGTTTCCCTGTTTGCTCATACTGCACTCCAACCATTGACTTTTGAAGTGTCACTTAAGATTGTCACTCAGATCAAAACTCACACCTGGTGTGAGAAAGTTTGTGTTTGTGTTTCCTATCCTCTCCCTGCTTTACCATGATGTATTGTGAAGCCTGATGCTCATCTCCCAGAGTACTCAGTTTGAAGTGCTGCTGTCAGGTGTTCCCTCTCTGAGCAGTGCCATGTGTATTTGTTTTCTTGCTCTTTCTGGAGGAGTGTGTATTTCTTGGATCTGCTTTCTGTGTCTGGAGGAGGGAGTATGTGTCAACTGCTCTGCTTTGCAGTGGATGCCCACAAGTTCTGCTCAGGCACATGTTCTGCAGCTGCTCTGCCTGGCTGGCAATGCAATACAGCAATGAAATAATGAACTGCTCATTTGCCTAGAGATCCAGGGGTGCAGCAGAGTTTAAAACTGTATGAGCTACATCTGTCTGTAATGTCCTCTGATCTGCCCCTTGTCTTCTTGCTCCCTAGTAATTCCTTCCCCTGATTCAATAGTCTCAAAAAGATATCTCCCTTGCTTTCACATCTCCTTTCTACACTGACTCTTTTCCAAGAGACTGGTGCTTCCACCATTGCTCACAGGACATTTGGGCCTTGGGCCAGTTTTTGTAATGTTTCCCAGTGAACCTTCATCTTCTTGAACTACACCATCAAGATTTTTCTGATGCCAACTGAGTCTCTAAATACTTAAGCTAGGTTATCTGCCAAGAATGGTGTTAGATGAAGAAGAGTACTGCAAAAGCTAGAAAATAAGTCAAAATGGAGTTATCTTCTGAAAAACAGCACTAAATAAAACCTCATAGAGCTGCTTGTTTATTGCCTCTCATGACTTAGGAGTTTATTGATGTTAAAGTCATTCTCCAGATATTTGTTGTGGATGGGTTTCATTTTTTTGCCTTTAAATAACACAGCTAAAGGAGTTAATTCTTCAGTGGTAATGGAAAGTGGAGTTGTTGTGACTGCAGGCTTAGGGTTTGTTTTCACTGAGGTGTCCATAGGTGGCTGTATCCAAAGCATTTGAGAATTGCTCTGAAGAATTACAAAGTTGTATCTTTTAAGAACAACTTTCTTAGAATTTCAGTCTGAGTGTAACATATCCTGTTTTACTTGTATGCCTTTTCCAGACACCTTGCTAAGAATCTCCAGACAGAGTTCCACTGTCTGAAGTGGGTATAAGTCTGCTTTGCAATTTCAATAACAAAGAGGAAGAGAGAAAGAACATAGAAACAACAGATGAATATTTGTGGCAACACAGCTAGACTCTGGAGCTACAAACACCCTTCCTGGGGTTTTCTGGATGGTGTCAGGCAGGCTGATGTTCTCTGTGTGAACCTCTGTGCTTATGCAGCTCAGAAAATCTTTGGCAGATAGCCATTATTTTTGCTGCACATATATACAACTTCAAGCACCATGGGCTGCTTGATATGCAGAAATTATGCATAGACCTTGGATTCTACATGTTAAGTAGGAACTAGGGGTTTATCCAGCATTGCAGACACTGATCAAATTGTACAAGTTTTATGAACTGTACTTTCAACTACAAACAACCTGTGTTTCCTCTGGTTTCCAATTTTGCCTCCTGTCTGAAAACCCCTCCATCAAGATTTAGGTCACTATTAGGTAAAGGACTTGACTACAAAAATTCCAGGGAAGCAATCTGTGAAACTTCCAGACCTTACATACCACCCCACATTTCCATCTCTCATCCAGCGTGCCATGCACAGTGTGGGTGACTTCATCCTGGCCTGAGGATGATGATGAAGCACACATGATGGCACTTGGCCCCTCCTTCCTTGCCTGCCCTGCTCCCCCGGCCCTTGGTGCTGATATGACCAGAGAACATCTGTGGGCAAGGCTGTCAGAAGTTTGAATTCAGTGGACAAGACTGCAGCCCAGCACCATCAGTCAGGTGCAGCATGTCTGTGCTCTGACAAGAACTGGGGCAGGTTCAGGGAGCTCAGCAGAAAGAATAAATAATGGTGGCCTTATGTGGTGTCTTTGTGGCCTCAGTGCTGCTGAAGGATTTGAGGCCAAGTGCTGTGCTAGAAACCTTTGCAGACTTCAGCAGAAGAGGAATGCTGGGCACTTCCACTGCCAATGGATGAGGAAACTCTCTAGCTTTTAGCTAAAGCTTCCTCAGTTCTTCATGGGATCAGCTTCTCTTAGCAGCCACATTACATTATATTACTCACAGTTATATACTTGAGTTGGTATTTGTATGTAACATGTTTGAGTTGGTATTTGTATGTAATATGTTTGAGTTAGTATTTGTATGTAACATATTTGAGCTGGTATTTGTATGTAATATGTTTGAATTGGTATTTGTATGTAACATGTTTGAGCTGGTATTTGTATGTAACATGTTTGAGCTGGTATTTGTATGTAATATGTTTGAGTTAGTATTTGTATGTAACATGTTTGAGCTGGTATTTGTATGTAACATGTTTGAGCTGGTATTTGTATGTAACATGTTTGAGTTAGTATTTGTATGTAACATGTTTGAGCTGGTATTTGTATGTAACATGTTTGAGCTGGTATTTGTATGTAATATGTTTGAGTTAGTATTTGTATGTAACATGTTTGAGCTGGTATTTGTATGTAACATGTTTGAGCTGGTATTTGTATGTAATATGTTTGAGTTAGTATTTGTATGTAACATGTCTGAGTTGGTGTTTGTATGTAATATATTTGAGTTGGTATTTGTATGCAATATATTTGAGTTGGTATTTGTATGTAATATGCTTTAGTTGGTATTTCTGTGTTATGTTTGAGTGAGTATTTGTGTGTTATATTTGAGCTGGTATTTATGTGTTAGTGCAGGGCCTATTGGGGGCTGGAAAGACCAGAGAGAGAGCCCAATAAGAAAGAAAAATCAAGCAAATTGGAGGGAATAAATAAAAAGTAACCAGAATATTTTACTTTTATATTGTATGTAAATCTCTGGGAAATAAATGCAGTAGTCTGCTCTGTCCTTGTGTCTTACAGTGATGAGAATTAGCCCAAAGCAAACTTAGCAGAGAAATCACATGTTGTTAGTATTTTCATGTTTCTACTATTCCTGGAAAGACTGAAGGCTTGGGCAATATGAAGGAAGGAACAATGATGTGTTCTGCTTTTCCCCTGGCTAGATATTCCTCAGCAAACTTAAATATATTGACCAGGCAATTATAGAGCAGAGACTACTCCAAACAGATGCCTTATTTTAACATTCCAACATTTATTCTAATTCTGATCCAAGTGACATTTAAATATGCTTAATCCCGAATTTTTATGCATTATTTTGCATACCACAAAAAGATGCAAGCAAATGTACTGTAAACTGCAGATTTTATGTCTTTAACTTTTGGGCCATGTAGTAATTTGTTTTGCTTTCACCACAAAGCATCATTGGTTTGGTATCTCTTTTTCACTAGTTGGTTTTAAAGCATATTCTTAATCTCAAGCTGCATTTGCTATAAAAACAAAATTGCTCCTGAGAAGGAGCATTAAACTGTGTTTCTTGGTGTTGTGTGCTTTTCATCATCAAGAAACACACTGTTAATCTCAGGAAATGTTAATCTTTAGGTGTACACAAACAGCAAATCTTTTTTCTAATTTCATACTTAAAGATAATAGGCTGATTCATATTGGAAGCAGTGAAGCCTGAAAGTGAAATAGGTTTAAATTTACAGTTAAGCAGTCTATTTTATGTTTTGTCTTGCTTTAAAGAAAGATTCATGGCTATTTACAAGTAATTGTGCTCACAGAGTAAGTAATTTATGTAGTTATATATCTTTTTCCCTGACTAGAGCTGTAGTTTCTTTCCCAAACCTTAAACCAAAAACAAGGTTTAAAAAATTAGAATCAGAAGACTAAATGCAGAAACTGTATCAAAATGAAGTGAACTGTCAGGAATCCATGAATATAAATAGTTTTTTGCAAAAATATGTTATCAAGGAGTTCTCTCGACTATTTTTGGCATTTTTGGAGCAAGAGTGTTGGTGTTTTATTAAAGAACAGCTGCAAAGGGAGAGTTTGTGGACCCTCAGCCTGGAGTGTTCTTGAAACGAGTATCAGAAATCTCAAAGGTGTACTAATGCTACTGTGGCAATATCCAGAAAAACATTATTTTTTTAAATGTTTTTGGAGCACACATCAACCAAAAAGCTGTAAATAATCTACAGGAATGCTGAACTGTCACAAAATTATTTATGATGAAAGCAAAGGTTATAAAATATTAATCTTTTTTTTTTATTCATGTAAGAGAGGGTAAAATTAAACAAGGGGAGCAGCACACCTACTTTCTGTGTCTCCTGCTTACCCTCTTGCTGCCTAATAATCCTGGGAAGAGGTGGACTGGGAGCATTTCAGTTACAGTCCTGAGCAGAATTTTATATCATTATGTCTCAGACTCTCTCAAATTTGTGCTTAACCTGATAACTTGGCCTACAAAGCAGGTGCCACAAAGACTATTAAAGACAGAATGACAGGCTCACCTTCCTGAGAAAGGAGGAGCTGAGTTTTGGGGCAGGAGCTCATGTCTGGATGTGCAGTCCTGTGCCCTTCTCACCTTCCAGAACTGTGGGTGCAGTTAATAGGGATGACATGAAAAAGTGGAATGTGGGGTCAGACTCCAGGTGATGCATGAGGCAGATCTCTTCAGGTACTGAAATACAGTGCAGCTGTGGGGTGGTTTTGGTTATAGACTGAATTCTTACAACTTTCTTCAACAGCTAAGCAGCAGCTGCTGTTGGCATTTCAAGCAAGATGCCTTGTGCTTGCTTTAACTGCTGTTCTGGTCAGCAAAGTGCTCCCTGCTCCAAGGGCTCACCCCAGCTCTGTGTGAGCTGAGAGGCACCACAGGACATCCAGGGTTCAGGGGCAGCAGTTCTCCCAGCAAGATGGGCTTGCTGGTGTACAGAATTGACACTAGTACTTTGTATCTGGTCCCTTGAGAAGGTGTCACTGAAGAGCTTGTGTATGTGCTGTAAATGACTCCCAGACAGCCTAACCGTGGGCATCAGGGCACAAAACAAGGGTGAAAAGACACCCTGAGGTGGAGGTTTGGATAAAGCCCACAGCTGAATGCGCTGAATCTCTTCAACTAGCTCCAACATATTGAAAAAAAACCCCACACAAACAAGAAGAAGGCTCACTTGGGTGGGTTCCTGTCTGTCTTTCACTCCTTTTCTGCACCATTTTGCCCAGAACCATGACTATGTTAAAAGAGGCCAAATGGGAAGAGAGGAAAGAGCATGGAGAAGGGGTAGAAAGGGGAAGAGCACTATCCAGTCTCTGTATCTCATATCCTTGCCAAAAAAGGAATACCACCCACTTTCAGGATGAGGATCAGGCTGCTGCAATCATTTATTCGACTGCCAGTGCTGTATTCAATTCTCTGGATGCCATTCCTGAAATCATCTCCCAGACCCCAGCTGTAAACATAGTTACTAAATGCATACCTCATAAAAGCACTTCTAAATGCAAATGGCCCCCTTTTCTTCTGTGTGCATAAAGCCATTTGGGCATGCATGTGGGTGTGCATCATATTCAATTTGTCTGTGATTGACAGACTGTCTTCCAGACCAGAGGGATAAAAAGAAAAGTGGAAGTCAAAGCCTCTGATTTTTATTTCAGCAGTAGCCAGGCACATACATCTGTGTGCAGAATTTGGCACTCAGCAAATCTAACTTTTGCCAAACCAACAAGAGTAATTGGTGTAACAAGGCTCTTGTGAAATGAAAACACACATGAACTATGTATTTCACATCTCTGTATGGAAAGTTATTTTTAGGGTTAATTTGAGCTATGCAGTTATATTGTGGGTGATTCATACAGGGTCTTTACCATGCAAATGGTGCTTGTAGGGAGCAGAAGCCAGCTGATTCCCTTGGACAGCCTTAGTGGTCTGGCCATGGTAGGTGCACCACAAACATGTGATGACATTTTCCTGCAGCAGACCCCTTGGAACACAATCCCAAGCACAAATCACTCTTGTGGTAGGTTGCAGACAAGAAGAGAGTGGAGTTTCAGTGATACCCAGATGCTGACTCGATACTGTGGATGTTTTCCTGGCTGTGGTGTCCACATTGTGTGTTGTTCTGTCACCAAGGGATGCACTTAGCAGACATTACACAGAGGAAGATGTATTGATTGGAGCTGGTTATGGCATAGGGATGAAATTGCTTTTTCTGAAATGCTTCTTGGAAACTAACATGGGTGTTTAAGTCTTAGCTGTGCATTCCTAGTGGTAGCCCTTGCAATTACAAAATGACTATTTCTGGAGCAGCATTAACTAACTTGTTATTATTCTTTGAAACATCATGATTTTTATATGCTGCAGATTATTTTCATTTGCTCCCTGGTATTTGTGTCTGTAGGGTGTCCTGGGATTGTACTCCCATTCTTTTCTCTGTGGACAGAATGGCAAGAATTTACACAGGAAAGAGAGCTAAGTGCCCTGTGAATCAAAGATTTCAAATACTGTGTGCCTTATAATAAAATCAGAATTGGATATCTTCTTTTTTTGATTGAAACAGCACTGCAGCATGTAGGGTACTTATGAGAATTTTATGGGGAAGGCATAATAATACGAACTCTTCATTCCCTTTAAGAGAAAGCTTGGTGAAAAGGGGGAACAGAATTTAACCCTCTCACAAATACTGAAAAATGATTTTTGTGCTATAGGTCATGAGTGCATCAGGTTTATGACTTCCTGAAAGTATTGGTGAAAAAGAAAAATTTCACACAAAGGGAAATCCTCTGTTTTCCCTTCCTAAGATAAATAAGGATATTCAATACCCACACTGCCAACAACTCCACAAGATATGGCAAAAATCTCTGAAACAGAGATTCAAGTAATGCATTTTTCTATGATTCATGTGAAAACTGACAGCCATACAGATGAAGCTGGTCCTGCTTTAAAACATCATTTTCTGGCAAAGAGAGAGGAGACCTTAGATGAAAATTAAATTGGTTCCTAAAGACTGTTTCAACAGACTTACCAAAAATCATCAAAGTTGATTTCAGATCAAGAAGTACTGCCAGGCACATGCTCTGCTCTTCCATGAGTTGGCTTCCTCCTTGGCACTGGCTTGGCTTGGAACCTCTTTCTAAAACAGAACCAGTGGCAAAATATTTAAAAAGAAAGAATGAAAGAGAAGGAAAAATAGAAAACAGAAGGGAAAAGATAATGTGACCCTTGATTTGAAGAGATCCACTTTTGTGAGCTTTGCAGCTCCTGTTTTTAATTTCAAACGGTCTCGTAACAAAGAGCATGTGAGCTCAGGGAGGGTGGTGTAACCTTGGCCCTGTCCCACCCAGCTCTGTGGCCGTGGGGAAGGAGCGTCACCGCAGGCCACACGGGCTTTGATGTCTCTGCAGACACCTTCAGAGAGGCATAACAAGCACTTGCCTGAAACTGCTTAAAAATAATTTCTGAAGCAAAATTAAAGCCCAACTCTTGAGGTGATAAGAAGAATGCCCAGCTGCTTTGTCTAGCATAAAGCAGCAAAGGGTGCATTACAGGAAGGGTACAGGCGCTTTTAAATAATGATATCGGCTCTGAGAGTCTTGGTCTGGTCACCCCCTGAAAGAGCAAATTATTTCTTGCTCTACAGTATCAGATGTGCTCCTTGTCTTATTATTTTTTTAATAGTGCATGACCCATGTTATCTCTCTGCATCAATATCCCCTAGATAATGGCCATCTGTGCTTTAAAGGCTTTGTAGGTAAACTACAGCTATTTAATATTTTCTTTTATAGTCAGTCAGTCTTTTCGTGAAGGAGACCATAGTGATCGAGTGATATAGCCTAGCACTGCTTTGTTACATGATTCTAATGTTTCCATTTATATCACAGTGTCCTCTGTACTATTCAGATTCAGAAAAAGAAAAAAAAAACCCTACTGCAGAGTTAGATTTTCTGTTTGTAGAAATGCATTTGATAGCAGGGGGAGGGTGTGTTTTCATAAAGTTCAATTTTGTAATAAAACCCAATTTCCTTTTCACATCAGAGCCCCACTATGACAAAGGAATTGCAGCAGGTGTCTTTCACAGAGGGAACATAATTGTGAAGCTTGCTGGCATCCTGCTCGTTCAGGCTCTCCAGCACCGGCAGCTGGGTGAGGGGCTGCTGGGAAAGGCTTTAGCCCAGCTGTGCCTGGGTGTGTCCTCAGCAAAGGAAGCAGCCACAAAGCACGCAGGACTCTGCTCTGGGCTCCCTGTCCCACGTCTGTCACCTCGTGCTGTCCCCTGTTCTGCTGAGGTGGGTGCTGCTGCTGAAGTGACACTGCCCCAGAGGGCAGCAGCTTCCTCGGGCGCTGGTTTTGGTTTGGCTGTCTCTCAGTCACTGGCACAGGTTGCCTGAGCAGGTGGTGGAGTGCCCATCCTGGAGGTATTTAAAAGATGTGTAGATGTGACACTTAGGGAGATGGTTTAGTGGTGGGCTTGGCAGTGCTGGGTTAGTGGCTGGATCCGATGATCTCAAAGGACTTTTCCAACCGAAATTATTCTCTGATTCCATCCCCATCTGAAAGGCTCTAGGGTCACACTTGCCATGCTCCAGTGTAATTGTGTTACAGAACAAACCGCCCTGAGGACAGGGAGGGGACTGTCCCTGCCTCTGTGCTGAAGCAGGAGGGGGAAGAAAGGGCACTGCAGTACAACAGGGCTGACCACAGCCAAGCCTCTGCGTTTTCTGTGTGGGAGGGATGCTTCAGACAGCCTCTGGCTTGTAACAGGACCCTGCACTTCCTCCTGCCGCCCAAAGTCCTCAGTTCTGGGCTTGTAAGAGGGACAGAAGAGTGAAACAAAAGGTTGATTCTCTCTCTTCCTCTAACTTTTCCTCCCAAAGCACTCCTTATCACATTGCTCTTAAGAGGGCACGGCCTGACACCACAGCGAGATGGGCTGCTGTGAGACTGCAGACTTAGAGCATGTGAAGATCTGGATGACTTTCATCTTTGTAGCCAATGTGCAATTTCAAGAAAAGGGCACCCTGCCTTGGATATTGTACCTTTGTCACCAGCACTTAAAACCTGTGTGGAAGCAGAGAAAGCAAAAAAGTTGAAATAGAAAAAATTCTCAGCACAATAGCCTGCTGGATATCTGCTTGATTTTACCTGTGTTCTTTATCTGAATAAGCAGCAATTTCAATATTTCCCTTTCCAAAATGCCCTTCTTGCTCTAGTGAAAAGCCTTCAGGGAGCTGATTTGTTACAGTGACCTCAGACAGGGCTGTCCCAGCTAGACAGGGAATGCTCATTTCTCCAGCCATGTTAGTACAGGTCCCAAACCTGAATGACTTAATTGCATGTTTTTATTTCTGCCTCATAAATTGAAATGTTGAGGCTGCCACATGCCCAGTGCCACATCTGTAGGTGCCCTTTTGCTGAAAAAGTCTACTAGGCCAGAAAGAAGGAATTACCACCAGTGTTGTGAGATCACCTGAAGACAAGGTCTCCTGCTGAGCACTGCAGAATGGCAGAGAGCAGCTCCTGGGTGCTCCCTGATGCTGCTTGCCCTGTTTAGTAACCTCTGATTGTTGCTGTACAAGGCTTATAAAACCTGGTTTCTATCTTCAACTGTGTCTGCTTATCTCTTGTTATTGTCTGTATGTTTAGGTAATTGCTCATGTTGACAGAGAATTTCCCTTGTTCTTCCAGGTCAGAGGCACTCTAGTCATTACATTATTATCAACAGTTTAAGAATGGCCAACAGCAAAACCATTTGCTTTCTTTAAATAAACAGCTCACCTTCCTGCAACTTCAATAATCTCTGCTTACCTCTCTCATATGTTATGCCATAAATTTGTGCTGTCTGTGAGCTTTAAACTCCTGCATGTTTCATAATTCCTTGGATTGCATCCTTGGCAACAATTCTGACTTGCAGACTGTCATAGGTTGTGTTGTCCAAGTATCTGAGATCAGGTGCAGTGTGTTGAGAAGCTGATGGAGCTGACAGATCTAAAACCACTGCTATCATAGATACCTTTTAATAAGTCAGTAGGAAAAACTCTCCTTTTAAAAAATATGGTCTTTAATTAGTCTTCAGTAATATGAATGTTGATAGGTTTTAGCAAGGTCCCAATTTATGCAGGTTGTTTGTAACCCAGCATTACATTGGAAGCATTCCTGAATTCTATGGGAAGTTTTCTTCTGTTGTGTTCATTCAAGGCCTTTTTTTTCTTTTATTTTTCTTTTTTCTCTTTTTTTTTTTTTTTTAATCAGATCTTTGTATAAATGACACTTCACAAAAACAATTTGTTCTAAACCCTTACTTCAGGTTAACATGTTCACTTTTCCATGTCAAGTGTCCCAGTTTCAAAAAGCTGTGAACTCCTAAAACCAATTTAGCACCATCAGACCAGTGACAGATTTAACTCTGGACAAATCCATGCTGAATTTGTTAATCTGTCAGATGGACTTTTCAATATACAGCCTGCTCATTTCTTGCAAATAAACACAGCTGGTGCAGTGTTATTTGCTCCCAGTTTATGCATCAGGCTTTACCTTTGTATTTGTGTATCCATACTCTTAATATTCTGAAAATATTTTCTGAATTAATTTTTCTGTGTTTAATTTGTGGCTATTTTTCACATGTAACCAGACATTTCCTGCAATGTTCTAGCTCCTAGGAGACTCCTGGGTCTAGATGAGGGACCCAGGGCTAAAAGGGGCTGTAAAACCCAGGAGAGAGGAGCAACCTCTGGTCTCAGTTACATGAGGAGTGCTCAAACTGAAAGACACAGATTTACATTCAGAGGTGCACCAGGGAGGGTCATTGACTGTAAGGCATCAGTGTGCTCATTACACCCTTGAAGCTGATCTAGTGACATAAGAATTTACAGATAATGTATTTTTTTGCAGCCAGCACAGGAACTTGCTGAGACATTTGAGATCTGATTAATCATTTTCTTCCCCATCATCTCCATTCAGAAAAGATGGCTTTTTTAAGTAGAGAGAGGCTTATTGGGCTGTTGCAGTCGTGGGCTAGTTTGGACTCCAAGCATTGATTTAAATGCATGCTACCTGCCAACAACTTCAAGGGGAGCTAGTGGTTGTTTGTAGTGTAAGACACAAACTCTGCCAAATAAATCCAGTATTAACAGTTTGTCTCCTCCCACCAATTATTTCAAAGCAATGGGATGTTTTGAGCAAGTATTGAGTTGTTATCAAAATGCCTCAATCTCTTAGTTCAGACTTTGACATATTCTATAGGGAGTTTATTTCTTTAGCCAGAAATATGGCATGGAGGATTCCACTCAGTAAGTTCCCACTCAAGTTATAGATTTTCTGTCAGAAAAAATAAAATCATGCTTGTATACAGCTACATTTAAAACATATGGCTCTGCTTTGGCATCTGTTCTTTTTTCTATTTAAAGACTTGGAAGTGTATAATAAAAGGGACTGTATTCTGTGACTATAGTTTTTGTTAGGGATTTTACACTGATATCACTATAGCTGTTCTTTCAGAGCTATAAAAATAGTTCTTTGCTCTTGGGTCTCTGGATCATAGCTTCTTCACAGGAGCTGCATCACCTGAATTAAAATGTGTTTGATTAAACTGATAAAAGACTAGACCTGGAAAAGGTATGAAAGTTTGTTGTAGAAATGCAGCATAATTAAGCTGAAGGTTTGTATAGCCACAGACACAACTGGAGACTCCTTTTACAATTCTGAGCTTTTAAATTTGAAGATAAATAGTGAAGATAAATAGTTAAATTTGAAGATAAATAGATAAATAGTTGTAGTAGACTAAAACACATATAGTGTCTTCAATACCTAGCTAGAGTAAATTTGGAGAGCAAAAAAGGTGTCTGAAATTTGCATGCAATTTTTCTTTCTGAGCCATACACTTTGCTTCTCTGCAGACTGAATCTGTTTTGAAATAAATTTGTTTCCCATTTTGATGCCATTTTTACTTCTCATGTTCCAGCTTCTGAGTTCTCAGATTGAGTGTTACAGCGTTATGGACACAAACATGGGAACCATCTCGATTGTTTGGCAGTACCTTCACACTCACTGATCAAACACCAAGTGCCATCTGATTATTTTGACAAATCACAGCAAAGAATACAGTTTGCAGTTGGATTATCAGGATCCACAGAGCAAACTATGTGCTAACATATTCATCGCCTTCAAACATGAATACATTTGAGGAAATCATGATCTCCACATTGATAATCTTTGAACCAAAGTAGGCTGAATTTAGTGAGGAAGTTACTCATGAATTATTTGTTCAGCTCTGAAAACAATGATGAATCTTTTAAAAGTAGCAGTGAATTTTTTGATTAATAGAGAGCCTTGAGAGCATCTGTTTTGAATGTATCTGTATGTTCATAGTGATTGGACTCTTTTTGCACTAGCAGGCTAATGACAGAAATAAAACTTCTACTGCCAAGAGAAAAATCCTCCCATTGAAGTTGTTGTGAGTCTGACCATGATAAATAAAGACAACAATCCCCTACAGGTCCCTGCTTGTTCTTAACAGGCTGAGTAGAGTGCTGGCTAATGGTTGAGACCCAATGACCACAGCTGTCATCTTTTTTTT
Organism: Ammospiza nelsoni; assembly: GCF_027579445.1. Lineage (NCBI taxonomy): Eukaryota > Metazoa > Chordata > Aves > Passeriformes > Passerellidae > Ammospiza > Ammospiza nelsoni. The sequence goes on from NC_080646.1 coordinate 19,465,783, forward strand.
GAATTTTTCTTTTGCTCAGCCTTTATAATATTCCCTTTTCCTTCTATTTCATACACATTCTCAAATCCCTTGTATATTTCTCCAGTTGTTTATTACAGCTGATTCAAGGAAAGTTAAATAACTATATATATATATATATATCTGTCTATCTCAATTTCACATTTGAAGATAGTAAATAGTAGTAGGGATTTTTATGATAGCACAGTTTTAGCCCTCAGGTTCTTAAATCAGCAATGTCACTTTATGGCTTTTAATTTATATGTTTTGGGTGTTTCAACCTGACATATTCTGAGCATAAGACATACATGAGTGCTCAATCTAAAAATGTAGATTCATTTCTGTGACTTAGAGAAAAAAAATCGTCATATAATAAATTCTTGGTAATCTGTCTTTCATAGGGCACCTACAGTTTTTACTGTCTGCTCACATTGACTTCTCCCTTTTGGCCAACTGGAGTAGTCAGTTCCTCAAAACAGCTGAGATTTTCATTATATTAATGATTAAAGATTTTGAGATGGGTGGGGACTTGGGCAACAAACATATCAAAAGCCTCTTCTTTTCAAATGCTCTTTGATTTTTAGCTGTTTGTTGTTCCTACAAAACCTTCTTTGCTTACTGCTCTTTGTGGATGCACTGACTTCCAGAAGCTTCCTCACTTACTACTCCTCAGGGAAAATATTTTTTTCTCTATTTTTGAAAGCTACTCAAGATGTTACTTTTTGTCTTTTGCTGAACAACTTCTTTAAGAGAAGTCAGAGGAGCATTTAGAGGGATGCAGAATAAGACCTTCATCACTGTCACTACTTCTTTTTGCCTTGTAGGACAGAAGATCACAGTACAGCTGCAGGAAAAGGATGGAAAAGGATTGTGGCAGGAATTGCTCCATTTTCCAGGGAAAAGTCACATGTGTGTGGAAGCTATCTAATGACAGTGCCAGGGAAAGAGTAAAAGAGGAAAGTTTCAAAGCCCAGGAAAGATTCCCAGTTTGAGGCCCAGGGAAGAGGACAGTGCTCATATACTAAAAGTGACACCTAAGCAGGAAGGTGGAAGGAACACAGAAAGCTCAGGCAAAGAGCTGGAGGTGAGTTTTGTTTAGTTTGCTTTTTAGTTTAGCCTTGCAAGGGTAGGATTTGGCTTTGGATGGAAGACTGCAGCTACAGGAGTTTGCCTGAGACAGTGGAGGAAAAGTGGAGTAGGGTAGAAAGACACAGGAAATTGGTTTTAACAGGTCAATTTTGGGCATGTAGAGACCTTGATAGAAAATTTGTTAAATTTTAAGTGTGATAAAATCTCTCCATGCCCAACTTTGTCATGCTGACTGTGGCCCTAGCAGGTGTTTTATATCCTATATCACCCTTGCTTTTAGTCAGAGTATCATTAGTCATTTAGTTAAAATGAAAACTTCTAAGCATTTCACCCTATGGAGCAGAGAACTATTCCTGTGATTTTGTTGACATTTGAAGAATAATGGGTTCAGTTATGTTTGAATAAACATAAAGCTGTTATTCCCTCAAATGACTTTATTCACAGTGAATATAATAAATCTGCTTTACCCTTTTTATGTATTGTAGATCCCAATTCAGATATTGAAATTACAATTCTCTCACAACTCATCTTTATGTGAGCATGCTGGGGAGCCAATTTTACTAGGAAGAATATTTACAGAAAGAGAATTTTAGATTCATATAGATGTACATGTGGGAACCAACTGTTGTATTTCCATGAGGAGTTGCACCAAAAGCACTAAGCAGCTATTGTGCCATGAAAGCAAAACCTATGATTTACTGAGAGCTATAAATCAACATAAATTTATTGAGCGGGGAAGTTCTCTTGTTTATGCTTACTAATTAATTTCCTAGCTTTTTATTCCATAAAAATAGTATCAAAATTGTTTTTTAAAATAAAGACACTGACTATTTTTTCACAGGGAGCCAATTTCATCACATTATTTGCTTAGTTCCAACTTCTTTGTTTAGACAGCTACCACATAGACTTGTTTCTCAGGGAAAAAAAAAGAGATTTCTCAAGCAAAAAGAGTACTATTACAGAAAGGGCATTTCTTTTGTCTCTTTTTTTCTGAAGAGGGAAACTGTTCTCACTTCAATCAAATCTTCAAATCTGGTCTCAAGTTAGTGTTCTTTTCTCTCAGTGATTTTCCTCTGTGAGTGTCTGACAAAGGCAGCTGCCTGTGCCAGCACCTGACCCCAGAGCCTGTGTGAGCCCTGCCAGGGCTGTGCCTGGCTGCTGGGCTCTGTCCCCAAGTGCCACCTCCCCTGTGCCACTCAGCCTCCTGCTGCTTCTGTCCCAAGCAGACAGAACCAGAAACAGCTTTGCTGTTTGTCATTTTTATAATTTTGATTGCATTTTGACAAAAAGAAAGGCATTCCCCTCACTTGCTCACATTTCTCTTATCATGCGGCTTGCATCAAATTTCCTGGGGAGCCCTTTGCTAGGGTCTAACACTAGATGTTCTAATTGCACCTTTTTTCTCTGAGCTCAAGTGCTCTGTAAACACTTCCTTTGTGGCATGTGAGAGAAATGAATGACATTTGTCACTCTAAAACCTGAAATGTCTGTCTTTTTCTTCTAAAGCTTCAGGTAGATGTTAGCTAAGGGAATGTTGGAGAGAGGCTTCTGCTTCTTAAGGGAGAAACACTGACAGTGGAACTAAAGGTTCTGTTGGAATTCAGTGTGTGCCCCTTCCCTGGCCAAAGCCAGAGCTTCACTGGGGCTGCAGTCCTTACAAAAGTCCTTTGCAAAAGCAAAACCTCTCACAAAGCAGGGGAAGCTGAAGTGACACTGTTTCTGTGACACTAACCGGCAACCCCTTCAGATTACACCAGGTCTGAATCTTATTTTAGTTACCCTTGTGCTCTGAAGTGTTTTGAGGAGTATTTTTGGACCTTTTTGGAAATCGTGGGGAGTTTGGCACAAAGGCACTGTATTTTATCATGTTCAAACACCCAGTGAAAGAAGGCCTCCAAAGCAATTTTGGAAAATGTGAGTGAAGAGCTGATCCATTGACCCCCAGGTTACAGTGGGGAGAAATGGCTGTTGTAATACACTTTGAAAAAACCTTTCTGCCTGCATGACTGGCACTTTTTGCAAAACTAATGCAGACTTTAATAACCTGTAGGTTTCTGTGTGTCAAATTGCAAGCTTTAATAATAGCCTATTAAAAAGCCCTAAAATTCTTTAATTCCTTAAGGTGCAGATTCCCTTCTCTATAGGTACATTGAATCCTGAGCTGTATGTTGAATACACAAAGGAAGTTGTGGTGGGCAAAGGAAAGTTCCTGAAGAGGACCCTGCAGAGCACTGACCTGCTGGAGGTTCACTCTTTGGGCTTGCCCACAGAAGGGATAGTTGCCCACAGGGGAGCTGCTGTGCTCACACAGGTAGTGGGCTACAAGGGGCATCAAGGCATCTCTACTGAGCAGATGGAAAGAAAGACTCTGACACGCTTTACACATGATTTTCCCTAATCTTTTTACAATAAAGTAGTAAAGAAATTGTCCACATTAAAAGAAGATATGGAGAAGATTTGAATATGCTGGAGAAAGAGAGCCTTTCAAGTAGTTTTCATGATGAAAACAGATTTCTGGGGCACCCAAACTTGGTTATTAAATGGTATAATAGAACCAGCGTGGCACTTGCTTTGGTTCTATCTGTGGAACAATCAAGTATGTCAGTATTATTGTTGTATAACTCCCTCAGCAGCAGATAAACCAGGCTGGCACTGACTCATTTAGTGAAACATCAGCAGGGAAACACCAGGCAGGAACCTGAGGCCCATGAGAGCCGTGGGTCGCCCTGCAGCTCCTGGTGCATCGATCGCTGCTGCCTTCAACAAACACAGACACTTCAGCAGGGCAGCCTCCTCTAATTAAATCTGCTCCTCCTCACCTCCACACAGGAAATCTGCAGCTGCCAACGGGGCTAGCAAATGGGACTTGGCAATTACTTGGTGCAGTGGATTTGCATCATTTGGGTTTTTCATTCCTTTTCAATATCTGAGTTCCATTATCTGAGCTGACTTGGGGTCGAATGCCTGAAGCATTTCATGCACCCCAGAGCAACATAAGGGCCATAGTTGTGATCCTTAGGGAAATATAAGTAACACACTCTCTGCAGAAGGATCACAAGTTCCTCTGCAGACCTAGGAGATGTTTGTGACTTGCCACAGGACAATGGGATAAAAATCTGATGAACTCAGCGTTGTGATTCATTTGTGCACTTCCCAGTGGCTGAAGCAGCCCATGAACCAACTAAACAGAGCTCCTGCTGCAGAGCAGGGAAGGGCCAAGGGACTTTCTGTTTCTCTTCAGTGTTGCAAGTGAGGTTTCTGCCCCTCTAACTCTGCTTTCTTGATTCTCCTGGGGAATTCTCATAGATAGGTATTTCCCTGTATCAATCATAGGGAGAAAAAACAAGCCTTTTCCTTTTTTTCTAAAGGAAAATACGTAAGAAAAAAATTACAAGCATCACAACAGCTTTGCAAACAGAATGGCATAAAGCCTACCAAGCTGTCATGTCAGCACCTCCCCAGAGGAAATAATGGGAAAAAATTCAACAAGGAACATTTTTACATCTGAAAAGGGAATGTGGGGTAGAAATCAGAACCATTTTTTAAAGCAAGTGTATTCAGGAAAACTTGCAATATAAGTTCCAATAAAGCTCAAATAAAGCCCCAGTGAAACTGATTCCCTGTTTTACCTAATAAAATGTGGGAAGTGAACCTTGAGCTAAGGCAGCAGTTAAGTGATGCAGCATGGCTGTGGATCAGGCAGCCCAGAGGGACCATGTGCAGCTCTGAGGGAGGGGAAGGCTGGGGAAGAAATGCTCAGAGATTTTTTATTTTCGACATGCTGCATGGATTTATCTTTGTAAGGAGAGGAAAGAGGTGCAGAGAAGGTGGCTCCTTGGGCTGGGTACACACACAGGGATTGTGCCATGAGGGTCCCTGGTGCCCTGAGTGCACTGTGACACTGGAGGCTGCCAAATGGGGATGGGGCACTTAGAGCTGTGTATTTCCCCCACAACCTTGCATCATGTTCCCTAAATGTATTACTCATTCATATCTATATGAAATTTCCCAGATGAGGCATCTTTTGCAGGAGAAAGGAGATAATCCTTCAGGCTCACCCAGTGCAGGAAAGACCCCATGGTGCCCCTGCAGTGTGGGAATGTGTAGGCAGATGTGGAAGGGGCAGAAAAGCTCCTGTTCCCTGTGAGATGCCTCTGCCCAGCCCTGCAGCACCCCTGCAACTCTTGGGTGCACAGCCCAGAAGCCACTGGATGATGTTGAGAATTTCCAGCACAGCCTGTGCCCCTGCTTTGCCACCTGCTTTGAGAAGAACCAATATTCCTCTGCCCTCATCCCATGGTAACAAAGCAGCTTCATCTGTGCAATTCTACCAGGAAACATGTAACAAACATATCCTCAGAAAGTTACACAAACGAGGAAAATGAACAAAAGAACTAGATCATATATTATACTGGCCCAATTAATTTTAGTGAGGATTCAGGGACGTGAACCCCTATGAGGTTACATCAGCAGCACGCATTTGTGAGTAGATAATAAATTTGTGCAGGCTAGCAACTGGGGACAAAACTGCTTTTTAATATTTCTGCTGCAAAATAAGCTTTCTTCAGTTGTGTTGTGTTGTTCTTATGCTTGCTCCTATTTATGAGAAAAATTATTGTAACAACTTTGTTCAAAACCTTCAAGAGTTTGTGTGCTTACAGTGCTGGAGAGAAACTAAATGCTGCCTAAAATGTTCTCTCAGTAAAGGGTAAGAGCAACACACTTAAATCTTCAAACCTTGTTTAAAAAGTAGTTTCAAGAAACTTCTGGCAAGGAAAACTAGAAGGTTTCCAAAAGGATCCAGTGAACTGGTTTCTGTGGGAATGGTGATGTTTTTGGCTACAATCTAAGAGATTCCTAGGAAAGGGGTACTTGATACTTTCTTACATTTGGAAAAAATCGTGCTCTGTGTTTCCAGATGCTGACTTTCACAGTAGTGTGTTACCTGCAGCTGTAGGATGGTCCTTTTTTCATTTGGGCACAATACAGGGAATCTCATTCTGTGCTTTTATGGATGTATGGGAATCAAAGTGGAGGCTTCAGAGATGTCCTTCTCTTCTGTGCACACCTGAAAGACACAAAAGCTGTTTTCATCTTTCTAAGTACATAATTTCAGATTTGAACAAACTTTACATCAGCAAACATGGATTTCAAACTCTAGTGGTAGTGGCAGCATTGTTCTTTTTTATATACAGCATTTTCTTAGTTTGTTATAATAACTTTATCTAATAGCAGTAAAGTGTCCAACTTACAACTCAAGGCAGTTACAGTTTCCCTCAGCTAAAGACTGTCAGATATGAGAATAAATATGTGACTAGTGTCAATGATAATAAAATATAGATCTCCATTTTTCTTGATTTTTATTTTAGTTTTGTAATTAAGAAAAAATAGTTTATTTAAAGAAACTAATTTATGCTCCATATTGAATAGTAAATTATTCCACTACTGTTTTGGTTTTTTTTTATTGCAGAATAACTCAAAGGCCCTATATTATTTAACTAGGAAATAACCAGAAAAAAAGAAAAAGGGTGGTGGGGGGGCATTTTTCACAGGAAAGGCAACCAGTATTCATCTCCTTCCATTCTTGTTGGCTTAGTAATATTTGTCTGGATCAGTTCTTCTGGGAGGATGTGTGAGAGCAGGGTAGGAGGCTGGTGAGAGATGTGGAAATGCAGAAGCTTAGGCAAGCATGGCAGTGAGAGCACGCAAAGCTCTAGGTCAATGGCTGGCAGATGGCTTATGAGCTGAGGAGGCTGCTGGCAGATGGTATTGACAGTGTGGACAAGACAAAGATTTTGGCTACAGAAAGGGAGCTTTGGAAAGATGCTAGAAGTTTATCTTTCCTGATAAGAATAATGTCCAATTTGGATGCACATCACATCTTGGGTTTTCTTGGGTTTTGTTTTTTCTTTTTTTTTACCACAGAAAAGGTAGAGAAGCTTTGCTGCTTTAGGAATGAAAAAGTGACTGAAACAGAGATTGTGAGGCCTGTTATTTGGTCTAGTTCCCAAATTCTGACCATTCAACAACAACAAAACCCCCTTACTATGTGTAATTGGCACGTAATTATTTGTGATTACTAGTCTGATTCCTCTGCTGCTCTCACTGTTACTGAACTAATTACGCCTCTTATGCAACATTAGCAAATTAAATCATTCCAATTATCCACATTTATATCCTTGTGCTTTCTCTACTGCCACAGTTCCTTCTCATCACCCCGTGTGACGGTGCCTGTCACACTTTCATTCGCAACCTACTTTCTTGGTAGGCAATTAGTGGGTGCTGGGGCTTCTCAGAATCTCTGCTGGTCACAGTGACTCTCAGATATGTACAAGTCTCTTCTTCCCAGCCTGGCAGTCGAAGGAGTCAGGATTCTTCTGTTCTCCTTCTCAAGGTTGTTTATTGTTTCTTACCTATAAAAGTCTTTCTCTGACCTGCCGAGGTCTGTCTGGCAGGTTGGGTTGAGGCACTCTGGTGTTATCTTTTTACACTAAAAACTATGTGTACATTATTTACCATAACTTCCCAATATCTATCACCTATGTTAGACACTGAGTTCCTACCTTAAACCAATCCAAAAGTGCCAGCACCACAGCAGCAGAAGAACGGCTGGACACCCTCAGATTCCTCCATCTTGCCTCCTGAACCCCCATTCTAAGAACCCCAAAAAATCTATTTTCCACCCCGGGACAAACTAACCATTATTCTACTTAAACTCTCTTGACTTGTAATTCTTCATATAAAGGTTGATAATTGTTTTTTCCATGGGTCAAGATCAAAGGCACAGGGGTCTTGGGCTCTGTACCAAGGTCTCTGAACCCCCCTGGCTGTGAGTCCCCTTTGGAGCCAGGCAAGTGCCTGAAGCTGCTGCCCACGCTGCTGGCTGGGGAGGGTGGGGAGCTGTGCTGTTGGGGCACACAGCTCTGTGCCCACCCCCGAGTTCAGGTGTCTCAAAGGCAGGAAGCTTGTCACTCTCAGAGGGATGTAGAGAAAAAAGAATCCCTTCAAATGAAATAAGAACTGGCTTAAAACATCACTTTAAACAGTACTTTAGACAGTCTTTTTAGCCAAATATGCCAACATCATACTCATGAATACACTAACTACTATTCTGTTCTTTAACCCAAGTTTCTTCAACATCCCTCAAGAACTATTCCCTGTTGCACTAGCCACAGAAGTCCTGCTCCTATCGGCAGGATTTCTATGAATCCTGCTCTCTTACCTGTGATTCCGATACAACTAGTTGATACATCTACTATGAAAAAAAAAGACAAAAGACGGCTGCCACTCAGTTTGGAGTTTGTTCAGTTTAGGATGTCAAAATACAATGGGCAGTGAGTACTTAAACAAGCTGAAAATATGGCAAGAAAGTGCATGGTCTGTTATAAACGTGTTGGTCAGCAATGAACCTCGAGCTGGTCTGGCAGTAGTGAAAACAAGGGGTTTTAGAAACAGCTCATGCCTTTTTTCTGGGGTGAGAGGGCACCAGCACAGCTGATGCTCTGTGAGATGAGGGCTGGTTCTCCATCAGGCGCCTGACAGCCCTTCGTTGTCCTGATGAGCCTCACCTGGGCCGTCGCCACCTTCTGCCCCTGGCCCTGAGGGAGCTCGGCTTGGGCTCTTCCCGAGCTGTGGACACTGCTGCTCTGCCCCCTTCGGGGAGCAGCTGGCCCTCGCCATCCTCTGACAAGTGCCAGAGTGTGGTTTGGAGCCTGAAGCTGCGATCCGGATCTCGGTTCCTGCGGAGCTGAGCTGGCTGTGTGAGGGGGACGGCGCTCGAGTAGCTCCGAGTCGGAATGGCGGCGTGCGGCCCTCAGCTCTCAGTGCCCAGAGCCAGCACCCTCAGGGTGAGGCCGGCCCTGCGCGCCCTGCGCACAGCAAACGGGCCTGCTGCTCCTGTGGGGTGCTCACGGGTAACTCAGGTGTTAAAGGGCTTGTGTATCGGCCAGGAATAACTCCTGTGCTTTCCCATTCTCCCTCCTCAGAGAGGTATTGCTGTAGCCGTAGATGCAGTATTTCATGCGTTGTAAAATATCAGCATTACTGTTTTCATGGGATTTGGACTGCATCGCATACTTAGAATATCCACCTCCTAGTATTGCGTGAAAAATCACGCTCTGAAAAGCCAGGGTCCACAAAGGAGACAGAAGTTCTGCAACTTAATTCGAATAAAGAGAGAGAGCCCCCTGGGGTCCCAAGATTTTGGAGACCGCAGAATCCAATGCAGTGAACTCCCGGCCGCCTGCTGCTGCCCTCCTCTGAGGCCCCAGGAAGGTACAGCCTTCCCGAGCCGCCTACCGTATATCCCCCCTTGAACATGTGCGGTCATTTTCCCCTTTCAGAAGTTCAGATTGTCTGGGTTCTGTAACAAACTTACTCGGACCCATTTCTGCCATCTCCCTAAGTTCAGAAATTCAAATTGTCTGGGTTCTGTAACAAACTTTCACGGCTGATGCTCCCGCAGACCCCCACAGCCGCTCGGCAGCTCCCGGATGGTTTTTCAGACCGGGTCGTTAGTGAAGACATGAACACCCATTTCCCGTGCCAGCCTAACGGAACCATTCAAAGCAGATCCTGCAAGGCAGAGATGCGTTCCCATCTGCTGCCCAGCAATCGCCTGTGGGGACGGGACAAGGAGCCTCCGCTCCTCTCTGGGGACAGCCACCCGCAGCTGCCAGCCCCGAGTCCCTCACTCACCTGGCCGAGGAGCCCAGCGGAGAGAAAAGGTAATTATGGCGCCTCTGAGTGTGACTTCTGTCCTTCAGTGCAATATTTGATATGCTGTATCCAAAGTACTGTCTGCTTACAAAATACTTAACTGCAGAACAGCTCTTCTCTGTTGCAGGGAATTTACTGTTACCTGGTTCTCTTAATCATAACATGAACAGATGCTTTGAATATCTTGTTATATTTTTATTTCCTGCTGTAACAAAATCTCCATTTGTTACTGTTATATTTATTTCTGCTGATTTTCAGACACAGCAACTTTAAAATGACAAGCCAACAAGGTAGGTATTTTTGGCATTTATCCTTAGGAAAGGAGCATGATATACTCTCATTAGGAAGGCCTAAGTAGAAATATGAGGAGACAGAAGCATAAAATAATTTTTTGACAAGAATCCAGTGAGGCCTAGGAAGGAAGCTGGTTTCCTTTGCCTTGGCCTTTTAGAAATTAGAAGAGACTACAGAGCAAGTGTCTGTCCAGGCTTGAGCATTAAAGAGTGAAATAGGAAGATGGCAAGCACAGAGCACGTCTGCACCTTTCAGACTGCTCTGAATGACTTTTTTCCATGTGCAGAGCTGAGGACAGGTGACAAAATTGGTAACTAGTCAGACAGGGGAGTTGTTCCCTTTCTTAATAGGTAAGAATCTTGCTTTACATGAGGGCTAGAAGCAGATATTTAAATTTTGTTTTGTCTTTATGCTGTTTCCTCAACGAACAAATCCAATGCTGTGTGCTAATGACCAAATCTGGACTTCTTAGGACAGTGCTTGACAGGACTGCTGAGCTGTCCTGGCAGGGCTGTATTGTAGAAAACCCCTAAATTCAGCAAAACTGTCCTTAGGAAAACCTGGCCATTATTAGCACTGAGTGCTGCAGGCCGTGGTGTCTGTCCCTGCAGTGGAGATGGGGGCTGGATTCCAGAGCTACAAATGTCCATGTGTGGCTCAAACCAACCTGCCTGCGTGGCAGGAACAGTGAAGAGCTCTGCATGTTTGTGATGACAGGTGAAATTCAGGATGGATGGATGACCAATCTTGCAGGGATCTCTTCCAGATTCTCACAGAAGTTCATGTATGAATCTTTCAGCTCATGAGCAAGGGAGGAGTTTTCATCAGCTGAGTTAATTAGCTCTGCCAGCAGCCTGAGGAACTTCCTGCTTCCCTTGGCTTCCTCCTAGAAGAATGTAAATCATACAGAAGGAATTGCTTATATGTCTTTATTTTTAAACTTGCTGCTTTCTGTCCTTTTGAATGTGGGCAGCAACTGTAAGATTTAGAAGTTAGAGTGGTGAGGAACACTTGGAGGATTTTTGTTGAATGGTGTAGACTGTTTTAATGCTGTCTTAGTGGGGACTGCTTTGGATCTCTTGCAACTAGAAAGTCTAAACACAAGCTTTTAATTACTTAAATGCAAGCTGATTGGTTGAGTTTATGTGGTAATAGTCTGCATCAACAGGTGAATTTGTCAGTGCTTACTAATGGTGCTGTACGAGGTGAGTGATGTTCTCTTAATACTCATATTGAGCATATCAGTGTCAGCAGCAGCTGTTAGTCCAACTCTTCAGTTTTCACCTGTTTCATGAAAGCTTCTGGCACGTATAAAATGTTTCTGCCAGTGGTTCTGTGACGACTCGGTGTTCTGCTTTTGAAAAAGTAAAGTTTTGAAGTTGCATACTTATTAAATTTACTGGCATCCTCTTGACAGGATATTCTTGGTGTGAAGTGCACTTCTCAGGTACTGCAGTTCTGGAAGCACGATTACAATGTTTAGTGTGATTCTGCCATCCATTATCACCACCACCACCTACTGCTGCAGAGCTGTAGCAGTGGGCGTGATGCTGTCTGGTGCACATTATTGGCCTGCAGTTCTCTACACAGGAAGAAAATAAACAACCGACTTGCAGTAACGTGGTTATACATTTTAATGGAATTTTGGGGTTAATATTCAGATTGCTAATTCAGGAATGGGTTTTTTAAGTGGGAAATTGGTCTCACCTGGAGGAGTGCAGCTTTTTCTCCCCATGGCAGGTATGGCTGCAGCAGAGTGGCAGTGTTTGGTCAGCAGGGCTTGCTGCTCACTGTGTGCCAAAACCTCCTCACCTGGTCAAGATAGCATAGAATTTGGTGTAGACATCTGTTTGTGTCTCAGCCAGCTTAATTGCTGTGACCCTAATGAATCCTCTTTGCCAGTTCAAGGCAAGCTGAACCAAATAAAATACATGTGTCTTTCCAAATGACATGACGGAGGAGAGCAGATGCTATCCTAGTGCAAGAGCTTATTTTATAGTCTGAATGGGATATGATAGAAAAATTCTGGTAGGTTTTCTCAGGCATAAAGCAATATTCATCAGTCCAGTCATGTTACCATATAATGTTACTGTACACACCAGAGATGATGGAAAATGCTCTGTAACTGATGCTAAAAGATGCAAATATTTGCTGTATTTTGTACACAGTGATGAAAAGTTGTGACAGGGACCAAAGACTCCTTTTATGATAGCAGCCATCTGGTAAAATAGAAAGGCACAATATTTGTGCAGGATGGCTTACAACTTTAAGGTAGGCTAAAATGCTGCCAGACTTGCTCTTGTTGCTCCTTTCTGATCAGAGTCCTGCATTGCTTTCTCTACACATCAGGATGACTGATAATGCCTCAGGTCACATCTGAGCTGATATTAATTGGCCAATATTTATTTTTAGTTAAATAATGGGCAGACTTTGTTGAAGTCCTGCAAGGTTCTAGAGTGTCTGCACTGCAGGGTTTCATCTTGTTCAGGAATGGATATAGAGGTACTTGGTTACTTCACTGCCTCGTGACCTTTGTTGTTTTAGAAAGGATGAGAGGGAAGGCCCTTTTCTCTCAGATGTTTCTCATTCCTGAATTCCTCAGAGCTCATCCAGATTTCATTATTGTCCCTCTGGAATCCCTGTGTGAGCCTCTCAGCCCCTCTGTGTCCCTCCTCTCCCACAGGCAGTGCAGGTTCCTGTGCTAGCACAGGCTCTTTGCTAGGCCCTGGGCAGGAGGCTGCTGCGTGTCTGCTGTCCTGTCTGGACTGAGTTTGCCCTAATGAGGCCAGTTATTCTGTGACAGGTGCACATATAATAGTTATTGCAGAGAATAATTTCAATTACAAAACAACTTTAATTCCCTTACAGCTAACCTTAAAGGAGCACAAGCTTAAATAACCTTGGCTGGATTTTGAGCTGCATAATGTATGAATAACCTGCACTGCAGTGCATAAACACATGGGCCTTATATTCAAGTTCAAATAGTATGCACTGTGATTGAGGAGCAGTAAAAAGAACAGGATTTCTTAATGAGACAATTAGTTCCTCTGGGGGGAAGGGACTGTTTCTCAGTGCAGGGATTAGTGTGTTTACTGGCTTTATGGTAGGTTCTGTCCATGCCACCAAAACACAAAGCAAGTGGTAGCTTCCTTTGACCTACTACAAGATGAGGATAAGATACCCATGATGACTTAATTAGATCTGTCAGCTGTTCTTAATTCTGTTAAGCATGGAACTTGGGGTGGCTGGGTGGAAACAGCAGTTTTGGGTGAGCTTTGTTAGACTCTCAGGTTGATATGGCAGGAATCTTTTAACCTTTATTCCTATGGAGCACATCTCTGTAGTAACATGAAGTTGCTCTGGGATCCCATGCTACTGATGGCTGACACAGACATGCAGACATGCATACCAGTGTCTTTTAAACTGTAGATCTGATGAGGTTGAGCACATTCCCCTCTAAGCTAGAGCAGACAAACAGCAGTGAACATGGAGCAAAGTGGGTGACAGTATTTGCAGTAGTAGTTGTGGGTTGCCAGTAGCGACCTGCTGCAGGGAGATTATTTCCTTAATTTTTGTCCTGTGATTGTCTCTAAGCCAGGCTGGCTGTAAGACAGTGACAGACCAGCTGTTACTCAGAGGGGAAATCCTACAAAGCTTGGCTGGAGGCATATGACCTTTTCTTCTCAAATGTTGACATTATTTTGTGTTTTGTTATTTCAGACTTTGATTGCTAAGACAGGTTTGACATGAGCTTCCAGGCTGATACTCTTCTCAGCTCTACCTTAGGAATTCAGGGTCCCTCTGATGGCCTCTTAGAGGTCTCCACACAACAGCTCTAGCTCCAGTACTTCCAGTTCAGCTAAACCAAAGAATCATGGCTTAGCTTTGCCTTTGGAATATAGGATGACTCCAGTCAGCCAACTCTGCCTTCAAAAATATCTCTTCAGTTGGTTTCAGCCTGAGGTAAATCATTCCCACTGGAGCTCTCACGGAGCCCCTGAAAGTGTTGTCAGCAGATTATCCAGTGTAATGCCTGCTCCAGAGCCCGTGTCACATCCTGCACTTCCCCAAAACCCAGTGCCACTGAGGTTCTGTTGGCTGCCAGTCCTTCAGTGAACCTGGGGGTGAGTCAGCTCCCTGGGGCACGTACATTCCGTTCTGGCTGTGGCAGCCTGTTGAGGCACTGCCCCTGAGAGCTGGGAGGACGTGCAGCGCTGCTGTGGGGCTGGCACAGCCCCTGCCCTCCCCTTCGGGCGGGTACAGCCCTGGCAGAGGGGATGAGGAGGCTGTCAAGACACTGGCACAGCACCTTGCCCTGGCCTGTAGCTTTTGGCCAATCTTGCCTCTTATCTCCGTTATCTCCGAGCCTGTGGTATGTTCTCTGCAGCAGCCAGGTGTGGGCGACTTGTGCAGAGAAGGGGAAGGAAGGAGGCTGGCGGTGGTTCTGAGAGCTTCTAGTGGGCTGCCTTTCTTCTTCCTCTGCCCCAGGTTGGTCTGAAAGCACTGGAAGAGATGCTTTTTCCTCAGCTTTAACATATGACTGGCTTTAGTAGCTTCTGGCTTGTGTTTCACTTAAATGAGCAAGTGTGATGGCTGAAAATATTGTGTATGAATGATGTTAAATATTTAATAGCATATTAAAGTTTTGGGGAGATGCTGCAGTAATTAGCAAGTGCTGAGAAAGTCAATCAATGTACAGAACATCAGAAAAACTGAAGGATGATTTTATAAAAGGTATACAAGACACTGCTAGAAATTAATGGCATTGTGTGGAGTGCACCAAATGTCTTAATATTGTAAATAAACCTTGCTCAGTAGATTTTTATCTGGTCATCTTTTGTTATGTTATACATGTTCACAGTGGGAAGACTGGGATGTGTTTCTGTTGTAGCAGCCCTGTAGTCAGGCTGGATAACAGGAGCTTCTGGTGCTGTTTGTATGTTTTCAATTCTATTGGCATAACCTCCTCCAATACATTCAAAAGTGTTTTTAAAAGCTCAAATATTGGGCAAAGCTGCAAAGATTTTTACATTTCATTCCATAGTCATTTTCTAAACTAGAGTGAGGAAGGAGCTTTCCAGAACTCTTTATTTTCACTTTGGCTATTTGACCTGCAGAGACCATTGTTAAGGTTTATTTTGTAAATTCCTTTCTTTACTCAGCTCTTAGAAAGAGAGGGAAATGTCCATCTGAACTCAGACCTCTTGGGCTGGTTGTACCACAAACAGTTTTTAAATCTTAGATTTTTTTTTTTAGAAGAGTTTCAGATACAAGATTTGCTTGAATTGCATTTTGAGGCTAATGTTTGCAATCCCCAAAATAACAGTACTGTCATAAACTAGGATATTAGCTAGGTAACTCTTAGAAAAATCAGTATGTTTCAGTAGATATTTATTGTCCTTGAAACTAGTTAAAAGAGACAAAGATATTTTGTTCTAACCACAAAATTAGCATATTCTATGTAAAGTACTCATAATGAAATTCTATTCAGAATTCAACAAAGCTTTTCTGATTAAATCACAAATGGACTTGTGATAATGAACACTTCTGCTGTGGTGCTAGTACATGGATTTTCTGGGAAAAAAAAGGAAACTAATATCTTGTGAAATAGATAGTTCTGGTTAGGAAAATGGTCTGTTTTTCAAGTGCAGGTATCTGATACCACAGCAAGTAAAAGTCACATATTTTCTAAATTCAGATTGCAATATGAGATGTCTCTTTTTACTTAATGGCAAATAAGCAAAATAGGGCCACTGCAAAAGCTTGTGAAATGAATTGGTGTGTATTGCAGCAGTATCTCAGACAAAACAGAATGTTGCAGACCTTTAATTACTAGTTAACTAGATTCAAGATGGATCTGTATATAAGCTAAACAATAGATACAAAAGAGCATTATGCAGAACACAACATGCCTCTAACCATTGTTTGTTCCACTTGATTTGAAGCTCCACATAACAAGATGCCATTTGGACTGAGATTTACTGCATGCCTTACCTTTAGCAGTTATGCAGAAATTTTAAAGTCATCTATAGTCATTACTCCAATTAGAAGTTAACTATTCCTAAGCTTTATTATTTTTTAGAAATACATTTTTAAATATATATTTCATTATAGTAGATGGGAGCATAAACTCACTGTTCCTGGTAGCTGTTAATAAACACAGTTATTATTAATTAAATCAGTCTACGCATCTTGTCCTTTTAAGTGTCCAGAACAAAGGAGATCTCCCAGTGTAGGTGTTGCACAGATTACAATATGGATCCACTACTTTTCTGCTAGGAAAGGGTCTGCTGAATTAATTCCATGCTGAGGTCTACCACATGCATTATTTTTCAATTAAGTAACCAGAGAAATGTGAATTGTGTTTGTATTCCTGTGCAGGCAATTGTGGCAACATAATAGCAGGTGTGAAAGAGCCCTATTGCTTTCTGCAATCAGTGGGTGTTTATTTGTGGAACAAATGGCACTGACAGTTCATCAGAACTTAAATTTGCAATCCACATTAGAAATTCAGTAATATCTTTCATCTGTACTTGCAAATATAAATTGCCCTCTGTAGAGTGGCTCACATGAATTTCTGAGGAAACTGTCAAAAAGGGTATTAGAGCATGTTTTTCAAGGAGAAAAATGGCTTCAAAAGAATCTGCCCCATAACTTTGTGCAGGAGCTGGAGCAGTGCTGCTTTAATTTGTTGTCCCAGCTTCTTCCAGCTTTTCTCACTCCTTTGGTCACTGTCTCAACGTGCAGGACAACAACAGAGTGAGGGACTAGAAAAGCTCTGGTTGTGAGGGTTTCAGACAGGAGATGTAAAGCTCTTGTGGCTGGCCAGCGGGCCAGAAAGGACAGCTGGGCAGAAATAAGGAAACCAGTAAACTGCTGGATTATGGTACAGCTCTAACTTGTTCACAAACCCTTGTAGTAGCTTATTCTGTGCTCTCCACATTTGTGCATATCCTGTGATATTTCATCTCAGGTCTGTGATCAGTAGCAGCAGCATGGAAGAAGTTTTATTGCTGAAATGGGGGGAATGTCTGTTTGCAATGTGTCTCTTGCTTTTTGTTTTGCTACTGCCAGTGGAGAAGAATGAGCAGAGAAATGGTGAAATTCTTGTAGATATGTGCTGGTCCTCTTTGCCCACTCCTAAAGAGGATGGTTTGGTGGGTTTGGGGCAGTCTTGCAGCAACAGTAAAGCAAACAGGGGATTAGGAGCTTACATTTCCACCTATTCAGGTAGGACTACAGAGCCATGAGTTATGTCACTGTAGACTTGAAAGGGTTTCCTTTCATAACAGAATAAAAAGTAAAATAGGCTGTTTAATTGAAAGTAATCCATAGACACCTACTATGTATAAAGCCAGGAATAACTGGGCTGTTAGAAGAAAGATCAAAGAGTGTTTTTCACCTTCACTGTTGGATTCATTATAAAAATGCATGATTCATTACACTTTAAGTGTCACGTGCACCTACTGAATTTGCAGATTAAGCAGACATGAATTTAAAAAATAGAGACTATTTTATCAACAAAAAGTATCAAGCTGTACAAAATTTGGAATATTAACTAAAAAAAAAATCTCATGCTTGGATCTTATGAAAACATAGTTGTGTTATGCTTCATATAAATCTATCTGGACACACAAGTAACAAGGGTCCCTGCTTTGAGCACCTCACTTTCACAAATTCTGGTACAAGGAGAGGCAGGTCTTCTTCAGCAGGTGGGGTTTGCACAGATGGTGAAGTACACTTCTCCTGACACTGGTTATGTGTTTGCCCCTATACTGCCTGCAAGCTGGGGGGCTAACACATA
This sequence comes from Ammospiza nelsoni, assembly GCF_027579445.1. Classification (NCBI taxonomy): domain Eukaryota; kingdom Metazoa; phylum Chordata; class Aves; order Passeriformes; family Passerellidae; genus Ammospiza; species Ammospiza nelsoni. Next base: position 19,483,685 of record NC_080646.1, read on the forward strand.
ACCAGTTGGTTGTTTCCAGCCACAGCCCCTGCACAGTGAGAAACCAAACTGGGAAATTCTCACTATTAACCCTGTTAACCTGGAATGGGGGACATGACCATTGTCACTATCAGAGCAGTGAAGAAATGATAAAAACCCAAACCTGCTATTTGTTTCATTCTTTGTTGCCTGGCAAATGCTGTCAAGGGAAGGTCAGAGGATGCCCACTCATTAACACAAGAAGGTGATAAATGTCAGATCACCTTTTGTACATATTTCCCTTGTAAATACTTTGCTTTGATCTCTGTATGCTTGTTTTGAAATTAGATGCATTGAAACACACAATTTCTGTCCCTCAGCTGCCTTCAGTGTTTCTTGAGACATAAATGTGTAGAGTTTTATCATGGGAATGATAAATGATAGTTTTATCAGACTGGTACACCCAGATTTTTGGCAAGGTGCTAATTAATACCTTTTCTAGCAGCTGTTGATAAAGTGGTCCTGAAGGAAGTGCTAACTGTGGCAAAAAAAAAAAATTTGGAAGTGCCTTATATGAGTTGTCTCCTGCATTTAGAAACAGGTAGGGTAAGGTAACTTATCCTTTAATGGATAAGTTAACATGTTTGTGGAAAACTTTTACACAGCACATTGGGAAAGAAGAGTATCACCATTGACTCAAGAGACAAGACACCACAGGCTGGATTTCACAGATATGCAGTATTTAATTACTGTCCTGATAGCAACATAATCACAGTATGCATCCAGCGCTCATCTAAACCAGTTCTGTTTTTAACAGTGTTCAGGGAGGTCTGGACCAGGATGCACTCTACACCTGTGTTCCTGTTTGCTGAACAATAATATTTTTGAGGTGTGACTAAATAACATTAGACATTTGCATAATGTCTCTTACCTGGAAAATTCATGTAACTGCTGAAAATTAATTTAAAGCAGATAACTGCTTTGACTGATCAAAAGCACAGAAATGTCAAAAGCTGCATGTCTTTCTTTCTGCATTGTTGCAAGACGAGGTTTTGGTGCTGAGTTCTTCCCTGGGAAGGAAGCTCAGCTGTGTTGTTAGGGTATCTCCTTGCACTGAGTGCAGGGTGCTGTAATGGACATGGGCCCATGAAACATTGAGAGAAGGCAGGGTGTGTGTTACAGTGCATTGGTTACTCTGCAGCACTTGCTGGGGCTATGCTTACAAAGCCCCTGAAGGACCAGGCTTCCTGCACCACTTCCATTCTGCAGCCACACCACAGAGCCCCAAGAGCTGTAAGTTCACACCCCAGCTGACTTTGCAATAGTTCATTTGCATGCTGACTCTTGGTTTCTGGTATTTGTAACAGAAATGCTTTTTGAATTTCAGAGGAAATAAATTTTGTAGATTCCCAGTTACACTGGGACGATGTTTCAAAAAATTCTTTCAAAATAATTAAGCACTATATAACTTTGGGGATTGATAGAACTGACAGATGTGCTGAAGAGCATCCATAATGTCTTGACATATGCATGCTAATATATTTCAGTGTCTTCATTTTTTTAATCTATTCTCACTTTTCTTGCCTTTGCTGTACCCTTTCCTCCCTTCCCCTTGAATGAGAGCTTTGCTGTGCTAGCGAACAATAAAACTTATTCTTTCAGAGAGGAGAATATTTTCCTTCTGTGCAAGATTACCTCCTTATGTCCTGGCCCTTTTGCCTGTGCCCTGAGGGTTACTGGAGGTGAAGTGTCTCCAGCAGCAAAGCAGCTTTGAGACCCACAGTTGTGGTCACTTAGTAGCTTCAGCTGAGAAACCTGGCTCTGGAGGCGTATTGCCTCATCATGGTGCAGGTGCAATTGTGTGCCAAACTCAGTAAAAATACCTTGTGTATTAAAAATTGTTTCTAAACTTATTTCAAGGCCATTCATTTGAGTTTTCTGAAGGAACTATGCTGTCTAGTCAGCAAGAATTTAAAGGAACTTGTTTTGCTTTGCTCTTTGCTATCATGAAGCACATTAGAGCCTGCAGGACTCCTAGGGCATGTGTCTTGTCTATAAAAGGGTTGTTTGATGTAGACAAACCCATTGAGTTTGTTTCTGTTTCTTTTTATTACAGGTAATCTTTCAATCACATGATGTGAACAAAAGTGGTTAGAGGATTTCTTTCAGTTGAGGGTGCTGCCAACCACTCTGTGAATTCTGTTTCTTTGAGCAGTTTTTAAGTTAAGGATGGTTGTAGAAAAGATGAATTTTATTGTCCAAGTGGACTTTATGCACAGCACATTCAAACACAGAGAAATTTTCAGATATCATTAGGGAAAAGTGCTGGTCTTGGTCTTGCCATGTAGCCATTGGCAGTCAAGCTGTAACCAGTATTATGGTCCAGGCTTTGATTTATTTTCTTTTACTGTTCACTCTGATAATTTCCTTTGTATTTTAGAGATCTTTTCATCCCCCAGTTCTCAAGATATTTGTGCCCCTGAAGTAAGCAGGCATCATAACCAACACAGCTAAAGGTACAATTAGAGAGAGGAGAAGCATCCTCAGGAGTACAGGCAGCTCCAGAGCAGCCAAGCCAAGCTGTGCTGACCTTTGGGAGGGAAAGGAGCTGCTGGAGCTGACACCCATGGATAACTGAGCAGTGACACAGCCTCTGACACTCAGGGGCCCTCCCTGTGAGTTCTGCTGGCAAGTGGAATCACTGCAGTGTGTGCTGTGGCTCCTGTGGCTGGCAGGATGACAACTGCAGCAGACTGTCAATAGCATGTGCTCGGCTTTACTTTTTCCCCGGAGGGAATTGCATGTTTAGCTCAGCTGGTAAAGCCCAGCACATCTCTGCTTGGTCTCTGTCTGTCCCCAGAACTACATGTGCTCTCTAGGCTGCTTTTGGGCTAGTGCTCTCCAGCTCTATTACTCCTTTTACTACAAATGAATGTTTCATTCTGGTAGTTAAAAATAGCTTTCTAGAACACCTATTTTATTAGTTTTTTCTTCTTGGCTGCTTGCCAGTACCCTGCCAATAGACATCATTGGGCTGTGATGCTCTTTGATTTCTTATATTTAATTTTGGGTCCTACCTGAGGGGAAATGATTACTTTGTGCTTACCAGACAGGACAGCAGTACTTGTTCTTCCCTTGCTATATTTATCATGGGTCCAATTTGAATTATTTTCATCATACTTTGTTCCTAATTCACAGCTGCATGGTGACTTGAATCTTTGTCTTTCAGTGTCTTTTTGCTGGTGCCCTCACTTCCCCGATGTCTCCCATGCAACATGATTTATTTTTGAGTTTAAATGCTATTTCATACCATCACACTGCATCATTCTGTGTTACTTTCCTCTCCTGCAAACCTTCTCCTTGCAGTACAGAGCGTGGTGGGTTTTTGTATCTGCCATTACTGTGCATTGACCAGCTGTTCCTAGACTGGGTTTTGTCTTCATTGTTTTCAGTCCAAGTGTGACCCTTTAATCAGGCTTAATAAAAGTCTGCTCTTTTTTTGTTAATCTTCCTGTGATCCACAACTGATGGCCACTGCTAAGGTTGGTGATGTTACAGGAGAACATGCAGAATATGCAATTTTTGTCTTTTAACAACTGTAGTTTTCTCTCTGCTTCTTCCTGTAACTATTGTTAGATGTGCTGTGGATTTTGATTTGAATAACCAAAGAGTGTTCCAACTTCTCAGCCATGGGATAAAATATCTTAACATTAGATTTGTCCCTCTAATGTGGACAAGGCACTTGAAGGGTCAAAGACTCCTAGTGTACTGTGTGGATTGCAAATACTCAGGAAAATGTGTTTTCATTAATATTCATGGAACACTCTCATTGTGCAAACATTTGTGTGAACAGTATTTGTCAGAATCTACTTATTATACCTAAGCCTCCAACAGAAGTTTAACATCCTAGGCCAGCATTTCTTTCAAGGCTGTAACGGGTTATTCATTTAGTCAAGCAGGCTGTTTGCAACACTTTGTGTTTAACTGCATGTCAGCCATAGGAAATCACAGATAAGCTCCAAGATTGGCTTCTCCATGGGAATTATGTGTGCTTGCACACAACTTCTTTAGCTAACTCTATTACTGTACAGCTATTATCAACTAGATATATGTGGTGCTGACAGCTCCTGACAGGAGAATGCTTTATTACAGAAAGTTTGCAAAGAAAAAAATCTTACAACATGACAATCTTTTATGCCCAGAAAGCTACGTATTGGACAAGAATCCACATAATTAATATTAATTGTAATAAAGTGTGACAATCAAGAAAGAATAACATAAGTCTGCTCGTAAGTCAAGACCTCACTAGAGTGGAAGAAATAGAGCCAGCCAGAGATGGATGATGGAAGAACACTGGTGCTTGAATAATTCATGGAAAAGCACAGTATATTGCTTGTGAGGTCTGGGGCCTTTTAAAGGCCTGTGAATTAGATGACAAAATTCACTCAGTTCAGGTAAGTAAGAGGGGAGAATGGGGAATTCACATGTGATGTAGCATAAACTATTAATAAGAGTTAAAAGGTCATGTACTTCCCATGTCAAGTGTGAATGATCAGGAACAAAAATTGCCAAAAGATGTATGTAATTTTTAAGGAAACAAAAGCAAATATGACCTTTGTAAAAGCTTTGATAACATGAAGACTTGCTAGCTGCATGTTTTTGGCACTTGAAAAGCCCCAGACTATTCCACTTTGTGAACAGTGTGTACAGTGGGTATTAAAACAAGTGTGAAGTCTGCAGGAGCAGTAGGTGAGCAGCACTGTTACCTACTCTGGGCTATTATGAACAGCACTGTTGTTACATAGTTTGGGCTATAATTGGAGGTGAGTGTGAGAAGATAAATTCTTGTGTGAACCACATGCCTTGTGTGAATGTTTTGACCTCATGTAATATTGCTTCAGTAAATTATAGCCATGGTTTTTAAATAAGAGTAGCCAAAACCAAGGTAATGCTGTGGGGGATGGAGTGGTAAAGGTGTCTCATGCTGAATGAGGACTCTGAATGAGGTGTCTCATGCTGAATGAGATGTGAGCAAGGGTATTTTGGGGGAAAATGTGGTTTGGTAGAGAGACTACTTGACCTGAAAGAAAATATGGTTGAATTTTTAGGTTTGCCAGCAGGATTTAAGAATGATACTTGAAATCTGCTGGTTTTCCAAAGTCAATTAGTTTGACCATTAGCCTTGTCAGTGATCAGCCGGGCCTGTCCTCCCTTTTCTGGCTATGAAAATGTTTGTCTGACATTTTCAGTGGTCTGATGGATGTTTCTGGGCAGTCCCTTTTCAGTTACTCAAACAGAACAGATCAAATACTGCAATGTGTAAGTGGGAAATGAGAGAGTTTTTAGTAATTGTTTTGTCTAGGCAGTTATCAGGCTATCAATTTTCTCCTGGCCAGTGAAGCTGTTGATTTTGTTCTTACCAAGAAAGTAGAAAGAGGGATCTTGGGTTTGAGGGAAGAAAGGGTAAGCAAGTAAACTCTGGGCTGCAGAGCACATCTGTGCAGGTGTGCGATTGGCAGCACCACTTCCAGCTCTGCAGTGTGAGGCAATTTTGAGGAGCAGGTCTTTGAAGGCTCTCATTGCTTTGAGATCATTGCAGGGCAGTTATTTTCCAGCACAATCATTCCAGAGCATCTTCCTCAGTGGCAAAAGCCAGAAACATGGGAATCCATTCTTAGAAACAGTAAGGACATAGGGTCTGTGGCAGTGGGTACACCTTGGGCCTGGGGAATGAGGTACTGCAGTTCTGATGCATCCTCTGTCAGATATTTGGATAGTAAACAGTGTTTATTTTGCACTGTCTTCCCTTTCTTGTTTCTGATATGACAGATTTGTGTTAATGTATATAGTTGCACCATGGAGGTTGTCACAGGGAAGTGAGAAGTTCTGGCAGCTGAGTAAAGGGTGTTTGGGAACTATCAGTGTTGGGAATGGTGTGGGAAATAATTTGGAAGCTGGGTATGAGCATGTTGTTTATGCCTTCAACACTGAAGGAGCAAACAATATAGTTTCATCTTGCAATTCAACTGAAATGTATGAGTAGTTGACACTCTGCATTACTATTGTTTTGACTTTCAACAAATCCAATAAAGTTGTGTGGAATGGGTTCTCATACAACCACTATTTTCTCAGTTATCTTTAACTACAGGAGTTAAGGGTAAATTTTTCTGTTTTCTCATCTGGGGTTGTAGCTGAGTGGGAGCACTGCCTCGTTGGTCTGCCTGTTAGAACACCTTGAAACAATAAAGCAAAATGTTCCTTTCAGCAGAGGAACTTATTCCTACAGAAAGAGAAAATAAACATTGCAAATGCATAATTCCTTTAGCTGTGCACTGCACTAGCTGGGATATAGGAGCAAAGTGTTCAGAAGCTGGTTTATTTTCCAGCAAGCATTTCTATTTGAGAAGCATTTATGGCAAGTAGTAGAATCCTTTACTGCATCATATTCAGCATTTTGCTGTGGTCATTTCTCCTTAGGAGCTTAAACTTCAATGTATACAGAAATAGTACATGTACAAAACAGGGAATCTGTCCCTGTCTAGGGAGTTGGGTAGGTGTCCATAATTATGGCAAGGTGATTGCTGAAGACACATGCAGATGTGATTGTAAGAGCAGATGGGGAAAGGCACTTAGCTGAAGAAAATCTGTTGCTGTAACTGAAGAGTTTCAGGAACAGGCTTTAATCCTAGCTTTAGGTGGAGTTAAGCTTTTGAATAACCAATAGGAGTTGGCTGGCAAGATGGTCTTTTACACGTGTATATGCTAATGTAAATGTCATAATGCAAATTTAAGCATTCAAGAACATTATGTGGATTTGGGAAAATCCCTAAAATTTTAATTCCATAAGCAAAATATTATTTTGGCAGCACATGACAGAAATAATCCTGCTCCCAGATGTTTCATACTGTTGCAGTTGAGACTAGTTGCATGGTCGTCTTCAAGACAGCTCTAAAATTACACAAAAGCTTCTTGGAATATGAAGCAACTCAATTATACAATGAAGCAAAGAAGCATGTCTGAATTCTTAACATTGCTCAGTCTTCTGGGGAAACACAATGGGGAACAGAGTCTTCACCAAGACTGAAATATGTCAGCTAGAGGACAGAGTCAAAGAAAACTCTTGGAACCAAAGAAGGGAGAAGTCACCTTCTGCACATTTTGTGTGCTGCCATGGTGGACTGGGTGCCTGTGTTCCAGGCTGGTGCTGACAGCTGGCATGGAGGAGTCTGGGCATTCAGACTCTTCCTGAGCATTAAGATTTCCTCACTTGGTTACATGCCTATTTCTCCAGGAAGTTCAAATGTAGTTTAATTTCTTACTCTGAGAACTGGGTCTTAGTGGAAATTGCCAGGTGCTGAACACAATGCACAGAAATACTTGGAAATGCATTGATGTGTTGTCATGAGAGGTGCAAATTCTCCATTTCTGTTTCTTTAGAAACTGTGAGGAATCTTCAGGTAGCGAAATGCTTTTTAAAAGTAATTGAGTTTAAATGTTTGCTTTTACTGACCTAAGTTTCAGTGCCATAAAATGAACCCCATAAGGAGTGTGTGTTGCTGTGCAGGTGACTGAGCACAGGTTGCTCAGAGAGGGTGAGGAGTCTCCCTGCCTGGAGATATTCCAGAACTGTCTGCATGCAGTCCTGTGCCACGTGCTCTGGGAGGACTCTTGGAACCGGGAGCTTGCACCAGGTCACCCACTGTGGTCCCTTCCAGTCTCACCATTCTGTGATTCTCATCAATGTTCCAGATAATTCTTTAACTGTTGCTTTTGTCATTGGGAGCTCAGGTGTGTGGGTTTTGTTCAGGAAGCTGGATGAAGGGAGCTTTATCCTTCCTCCATCTGGGACATGCAGTGAATGCCTTTGACTCATTGTGCTACCTTTTCTCAAGGTGCAGAGAAGGCTGTGACTATTCTCTCTGTGCTCTTAGGTGGCTTTGCAGACCCACTGCTGCCACTGCAGAGCTCTGCTGCATTTAGGGCAATGCAGCAGTTGGACAGACAGATGGACAGACAGACAGCTGTGGCCTCAGCAGGCCATGTGTCCATCCTAGTGCACAGAGCAGAGTGTGCAGGAATCTGTCCCTGCCAGGTCACACCTGCATACAGCCTGCTTAGGTGGACATCTATAAAGTGCTGAATTGGACTTATTTTCCCAAGAATTAATTGGGAATTAATTTCTGAGTACTAAGCAAAGCAAACACAAAAATGAGGTGTTACCTCAACAGGATATTTTACAAGGTCTAACAGGAAGTTATCTGAAACCCATCCTAGTTCTGTCACTGACCCATGGTGTGGCACTGCCAGGGCAAAGCCACAGCTCTGTATCTGCATGGCCTGGCCCAGCCCTTCCCCTGTGAGGGCAGTGCTGGGTGCTCCCTGGGCACCATGGCCTTGCAAAGGGCTCTGTGTGATTATTTGGGTTTATGTAACTGTGGGCTGTGTGTTTGTGACAGGCAGTACTCAGTTACCTGGCTTTTCACAGGCAGCCATGGCTCTCCTGGGGTTTCAGGAAGGTCCTGTTTCACAGCCTCATGACAAAAGTTGTCCCAGGAAAATGGCAAAGTGTGACAAAGAGAGATCTGTGCACACACGGGGGTGACACTAACTATAACCTGGATGTCAACATCAGTGACAGCTTTCAGATGAGTTGTCTTGCTTACAGCTCTCTTTAGCTACTTGCTTTCCTGTAATCACACTGGGTTTTTTCCCTGTTGCAGGGTAAATCAGATCTGACATTATCTGTGCAAGTGCAAGAGGAGATTTTCTCTATGGCAAGAGTCTTGTTAAAGTTGGAAGTTCTTCCTGTGCACCAACACATCCCCCTTCTGTGAGCAGATTGCTCCTGGAGTGCTGAGGATTTGTTTATGGTGAGTACAGTTGTTACAAGATGTGCAATACAAGGACATGAAAATAAAATCACAGGCTGGAAATTAAGAGAGGTAAGACTTTCTATATTGTTTTATATAGTGTATATTTTCTGATTTTGCTTTTCAGCCATGTATAATTGTAAGTATTGCAAATTTTGAAATTTGCTCCATTACCCAGTGGGTGGTGGAGAAGGACAACTTGTTCCCAATGTGGTTTAATGGTACAAAGCCCAACAAATTCACTGTCACATGCAGCACGTTTTTCTCTTCATTCTTTCTGCCCTGAAGTTACCCTTAATTGCTTAATGTGTTGTCATGCTATAGTGCCTTGTACAATGGCTTTGCTTGGCTGCCTGCTTGAGTGGGGAGGGAAGGGGAGGAGGAGGATGGATTCCCCCTCCTGCATCTCAGTGCAGCAGTGGAGAGTCCTTGTTAGGCATGTTTGGGTTTGTGGGGAGTGGAGCAGAGTTTAGAGTGTGCTACAGCTTTGTGGGATTAGCAGAGGCTTGAGGGGCCCAATTTAATTGAGTGTTCTGGCTGTACTGCTTCTAATGTCCTTTGCAATTATGGATACAGAGAATATCTGGTATCTAAGAGTGGGGTGAATTTTGTATTTCAAATTTTCTAATATTGACCAGAAATAAAATAAAAACACAAGTAGAGGGAGAGGAACCTTACAAATTGATGTTTGGTCATATAATAGTTACCATAAGGGAGGGCTGAATATAAGAAGCTTAGAGTGAGGCTGGACCTATTCCAAACACTTTTTACACTCTTATGAAAAATTTAAGGAAATAGCATGTTGAGCACTTTCAACTTTAATTATGAAAAAATAAATTGTAAAATCAGACTGGCTGAAATCTCTTGGACTCTTAACAGTGGCATACCTTTCTGTATGTCTAATGTAGTATGCAGTTACATGGGTTTTATTTTACACAGAAACTAGAGAAGTCTAGATTTCTTTTTTTGAAAACACTGTTAAGCTAAGAAGCTTGGTTTGAATTTAATGACACATCCTATGAGGCACTTTTCCCCATGTCCTAATGCTAAATGGAGGAAAAGAGGAAACATTTCATTTTCCTTCATCACCTTATGATACCAGAGTATTTGTTAGGCAGTGCCCTCACCTCCTTCCTCAGTAACATGCCCACCCTTTTACTCTTTAGTAACCCCCCTTTAATTATAGGAACCCAGAATGGGAAGCTAACTCAAGCTGTTAGCCTCACTTTTGATCTCTGACAATGCTTCACACTCCTGTTGAGCCCTCCATAAGAGGATCTCCCCATGCCCACAACCATTAACAAATTTAACCTGCCAGCTGCCTTGGTAGGTGAGCACTGTGTTCCTATGCTGCCCCTTCAAATGGGGAAACCCAGAGACACAATTTCTGCTTTATTGCCTGAAAAAGCACTTTGCAGAGCATACAGAAGGATGGGCTTGCCTGGAGGAGATTAGAGCATAAAAACAACCACAACAGAACAAATGGATGGGGGAGAACAAAGGAGATCGGGGCGAATGAAAAGGGGAGAAAGGCTGAAAACCCATGTGGCCACTTTGGGAGTGATATGCAAATCTTTGTGCTATGGCTGTGGACTTCATTTTGTAAGGCTTGAGATTGCTCTGTGTCACATTTGTAGAATTAAAAACCAGGAACAGGTTTGAGAAGAATCATGCATGCAGGTCAAGAGAGGCTAAGCAGCATGTAATTCAAACTGGTAGGAAGAAGGCAGTTTAAAAGTGATTCATGTACCACAGAAAACAAAATAAGGCAAAAAAAGGCTGGCACAAAGGAGGCTTGGCTGACTTGGGTGCAGCTGTGGAGAAGGCAGAGGTGTTTGCCAGCAGTGCTGCAAAGACAGCAGGCAGTGGAGCACCAAGGAGCACCAACAGGTCCCTGGGGAGCAGAACCAAGCAGCTCCAAGAGCTCTACCTCCAAATACCTTTTGTGCATTTCCTGACCAATCAGCCTTGGGTGACACACATATCCAAGATGATTTGGAGGAAAAGGGAATGTTCTTTGTGTGAGATAATGTTAGTAAGATGCCTTTCCACTGTGGTTTTTGTTCTCACCTATTTTCATGCACAGCATCTTATTAGAAGATAGGAAGCCTTCAACACTGAAGAGAGGGCTGTGACATCAACGTGTATTATTCAGGATTCTAGAAACTGCTATAACTGTGTTTCATTTTGTATCCAGAAATATATTGCTGTTGAAAATGAAACAGATTGGGAGGCCTTTATCTGTAGGATGAGTTTTGCAGAAAGTTGCATGCAGAGAAGGGCAAAATAGAGCTTGACTACTGAGTGCTAGAAACTCTTTGGGTATATTTTGATTAATATTTGTCACTAGCACCACTTAATGTCAAATGCTTATTCAGCTTATGATTTAAAGTCATACAATACACTGCATAATTGTAAGTAGGAGACATTTGTGCATCTGGTATTTAAATGGAGTATGTGTACTTTGCATTCCAGAGCATCCCTAAGCACTGCTGTTAGAATTGTCATTTTAAAAATATGTTTTGTCCTGCTTTTAGAGCCCATTTAATCTTTTCCCCATTAATCTGCTTTCCCTAAACCTTTCTCTAATTCTTCTGAAGGATCCCCCACCTGCTGTGCAGGCTACACAACACAGTGAATCTAATCATGTCTGGAATTATCATTTTTATCAGTTTAATCCATATTTTTCTGTTATTTGCTTTCCAAAGCCTTAGACATTTTATGCACTGTGGTAAGTAATGGAGCAATTGTGGTGGTTACTGTCTTTTCAAAAAACCAGTGACAATACAGTTAAAATAATCAATTTAGATTATTTTCTGGAATGCAGCATTAGTGTTCCATGGCAGTTAAGCTTGATCCTTAGATTTATGGAATATATTTTAAACTTCAAATTGTGGATGAGTCAAGAAATGTCTCTGTGTTTATTCAAGCCATCGTTCTCAATTGTCCTGATCAACACTTGCATGTTCTTGATTGCACAATCAGCATTCTGTCACCTCCCTGAATTTCTCCATATATCTTTTTTTTTCAAGGAGTCTTGTATTCATATTTTCTTTAGTGCTTTTATGACATAATTACAGCTAAAATAGCAACTATTTCCTTTATGCTGTGATTTCCTATCATGAAGTGCAGTTTGCAACATTTGAAGAGAGCAGAAGCTTAACTCAAGCAGGTGCTTTTTATGGAGCTCATCCAAATTTACCGTGGTCTAAAGAAGAGGATTTTGTTTGGTGTTTCATTCTCTTTTTCCTGTCATCTGTGCTGCTGAGGGTCATGGGCAGATGCTGGTACTGGCAAGGTCCTCAGCAAACAGAATCTCCCAGCAATAATACCCTGCACTAATTTGGAAGAGGATGTTTTGTCAAGGATGCTTAGGAGCAAACTAGATGGCTTCATGTAGACTCCACAAGTGAATAGCTGTGGAGGTGCCATCCTGCTTTTCAGGTTTTATCCTTTCCTTCATTTATGTCAGAGCTGCTTTTTCTCTCCTGCTCCTGCCCTTCACT